>NC_142601.1:73007729-73343146 GCF_041222555.1 Hakea prostrata | reverse complement strand
AAAAAAACAAATCAACAAAGTCGTCTTTGATTTAAGATAGTTTTCTGTTTACCATCCTTTTTAGTGAATCAAATAAATTCAACTTTTAGAATTTCATTAAAAATAGGTTTTTTTTTTTCTAACATTTTTATCCATCTCATTTTATTCCATCAAACAAACTATCTCTTAAAATTTAGGATTTTACCACCAAATGCACAATAATAGTAACCAATATGAACAATAAATCGAAAGCTATAGAAAGAGAATATCTTGAGAGAGAGGATATAGTAAAAGTATAAAAGTCCGGAAAATCAACCATTAAGATCAACAAACCTTTGTATTTCGCATTAATTCATGCTATTATAGCCAGTAGTGGTTGAAAAATATACTCATCATCTAGGGACTAGGGGTATGATTGCACTCCCCATTTTTTCGCCAAGAAAGAAAAAAAATTGCTCTCCTCATTGATACAAAGTTTGAATTTTTCTGACGCTGCTGTTATCACAATAAAAGATAAAACGCACCTGATTGTTGGCCGCAAGCAAGAGAAATATAACATCAGAAGTAGTTAAAAGGAACTGAAATGCCTGAAGTATAGACAAAACTCTAAGTATACATCAATGATTTCGAAATATGCTACTAAACTTTTTTAGATTTGCCATCAATATGTGTAGAAAAGTACATCAACCATCTATAAGAAAAGAGCCCAACACGTTAAAGATGGATCCATTGCATCATTAAGGCGCCGTTTGTGGACAACAACAACAAAAAAGAAGAAGATATTAAGGCACCATTGTTTGCAAAGATTGGGTAAAAAAAAAACATGCAAGACCCATATGTAATGGGTTGGAAGAATAGAAAAAGAAAGTAAAGGATTTTGTAAAAAAGTTTTAAATATGGATCTCATTTTATTGTTTTTCCCATTCTTTTACAAAATTCTATTTATTTTTTAGGGTTTTGAATATATATACATAGTGAAAAAATTAGCATGCCAGTAGACAAACTGTCTCACCCCACAAAATTAAGGAAACTGTTTACCAATTTTTTCACCCAAGTGAACTAAATAAACCACATTCTGAAATTTCATGAAAATATTTAAATTTTCAAACTTTTTCTCATCCATTTTTTTTTTCTTCACCCACTCGAGATCTTACAAACAAACGGTACCTAAAGATGAAGATCTATTATCCTTTGTATCCAAGGTTTAAAGTATCGGTATGGAGTATCGTATCGGTCAGATGATTTTAAGAGACGTATCGTCCTGTATCGAGTATCGTATCGTTCTCTGGCTAATGTATTTTAGTGTAATTCAATGGAGAGACGTATCAAGATGTATCATATTGGTTATACGTATCGACTAGTATCGTATGGTATCGTGAGATACTTTAAACCTTACTTGTATCTATGTGTGTAGCTGATTAAGACCCCTGAGTAACTATAAAACAATCAAAAAATTTCCACAACTGTAAGGCCAGAAAAATAAAAATGATGAAGAAAACAACAGTAAAATTATTACACTAACTCGGTGTTAGGGAGTGAGAGAGAGAGAGCCGTTCAAATATGAAATTAGAATCTAATAGAAGCTCATAATTAAGTACCTATATCAAATGCCATTCAATTCGCATCTAAAACTGTCTGCTTCATAGCGCATGGATTAAATGAATTGGAGACAATGAGAATCTCATCTAATTTTAAAGAGAATGGTGGTGGCGACAACATTTCTCTCTTCCGCATGTGATGATGTGAACCGATTCAACTAGGAGGAGTAAAGCAATTTTGTTATGGTTTCACCTTTTTAGTTTTGTTTCTAGTACTTGAAACACCAAGTAGACAAATTAATAACAAATGGACGATATTAACTTATATATATGAAAATGACAAACAAAAGATGGAAGTCAAGTCCATCTTTAATTAAGAGAGGGAGAGAGAGAGAGAAACAATGAATATATACTCCGAATGTAATGTTCAGGTAAGTAATAATTCAAAATTGGAACAAGCAATTGGTATATAATCATCACTTCACAAGAAATAGAATTGTTGATTTTAGTGCTAAGGACGATCGATCATGTAGAGCCGTATACGAAAGCTTGTAATCTTAAAAGTAACCATTAATTCATTGATAAAATAGATTATCCGCTATTTTCTCAGAAATGTAATCCAGTAGTAGTGAGAAAAAGATGGCAAAGACATTTAAGTCGAGACATATATCCTTAGTGAATGAAAACAGTGAACAAAAAGATGGTGTGATGACATGGGAGATGATGATCAGCAACCATACAAGAGACAATGAAGCAGTAGTGTATAAGCTTCCAAAGAAAATGTATATTACAAGGTGAAAGTGGTAAGTGTCAATCTTGAACTGACCTGAAACAGTGACTTTCCATATATATATATATATGAAGTCTTCAGCTTCGTGTTAAAAGGTAAGAATTGTAGAGGATGTAAACCCCCGTAAAATGATGCAGTGTCACAATCCAATAATATAAACCCCGTAAGAATTAGAGGAATTGTAGGAGACAAGAATTGTAGAGGAATTGTAAGAGGTAATTAAAGCACGTGTCACAATCCAATGATGCAGGGTGTTTTGGTAATTTAAAATACCTTTATTGGGCTGGGTTAGACTGAGGCTAGATTGGGCTTTACTTTGAAAGAAGGGCCTTTTTTCTTTTTCTATATTGTATAAGGTTTTCAAATTCCAACAACTCTTACCCAAAAAAAAATTTAAAAAAAAAAAAAAAAATCCAGCACCTTGGAACTTTTACTACTATTATTACCACAAAAGGAAGAAAAGAAAACACCGTTTAGCTCTACGCCTTCACATATTCTACTTTTCTTGTCTATTTTACCCTTGATTCCCTCACGCTGAAACTGGTTCATATGTGTTAAAATCTATGCATGAGCATTGAGGAGGCTATATGTATGAGAACTCATAAATAGGACTTTATTAATTAATACATAAAACGTCCACACATTAACATAACTAGGTCCATACATCACATAACAAACTCTTACAAGCAATAGTTTAAGAGATCTACACAAGAACAGAAGTGTGGTTCCTAGCTAAACTTTACATTGTTATCTTCTGCACTACGTACTTTTCAAAGGCTTTGTCTCCTCTGGAGGCTTCTCTCCCTCGGGCTTCTTGTTATGGTCTTTGAAAATACAAAAGAGTGGAAGACAACAGCAAAGCAAACATCCACAACAGACCGGACTACAAAATATAGGACCAAGACAGTACTTACTAAAACTAGTTAATAGCGTGCCCCCCACAACAAGGAAAAACAAGCAGCCAATAACCGCTGTGGAGATAGCAAGTGGGCGATTGTTGGCTAATACCAGGTAGGTGCTCGTCACAAAAGCTATTAACATCCCAGTATTAGCAAGGATAATGAATTTAGCAGCTCTATCTGTGGAAAAATCGATGATGTTTGTGGTGGTAGCATTGAAGTGGATAAAAATAGCAGAAGTTGATAATGTCATCGCCAATGTGTTTGCTATTGCAAACACTATGAAAGCTGCTTTTGCACTTAAAGTCGCCATGCCTTGGTCTGGGCCATCGCTGTTGTAACCTCCAGGCATTGTGAAAGTAGCTGCAAAAGAAACGGTGGCTATGAGGGTTGCCACCAACAATTGGATTTCACGTACTTGGTCTACGTCTTCAGCTTTCCTTTTTGGCACTTGGCCTTCATCTTCAGGGTCTTGGGTCTTCTTTGGGTCGCCATTCTTAAACTCTCCACCTTGTTGGGTTTCATTATCTGCAATCCTCGCCACTTGATTGGGGACTACACCTGTTTTACTCTTCAAATTCTTTATGAGAGTTGTCTGCAAAAAAATTAATTTTTAAAAAAACATTGTTCATCATAATAATTAGGAGATTTTCATCTTTTGATAGTCGCTAGCTAATGCCTAACATGTCGATTCATATATTTAATTGCATAGTTTATGTTGGTTACCTTTTCCACGATATCATCGATTCTTTTCGTTTTAACAATGTCCAGAGTGGTCAAGTTGTGTTTGTCCAGAGCTCTTTTGTCCACTTGAGGGAGATCCATTAGAACTTTCAATGCATCAAGGTTTGGTAATTTGGCAGCAATATGTAAAGGTGTGTTTCCATCCTTGTCGCTCTTGTTCACCATAAACTTTGAAATGACTCGCCCTTTTTTATGCTTTGTCGTAATAAACTTGATAGCAGAATCACTGCCAGATTTAACAGCAAAATGAAGCGTGGTCCAACCTTTCTTATCGACCTGCTCGAGGGAATCTGGAAAACATTGAATCAGCTCATTGATTGATTTGTCGTTGCCTTTAAGAGCTGCATAGTGAAGCGCTGTCATCCCATTTTTGTCTTGGTGATACACAACTGATGTATGATCACTGAGAATTTCTGAATCCGCCAGCAACCCTTTCGAATCAAGCAACATCAACCTCTCAGGGAATCTAATCGTCACAGAATGCAAGGCAGCAAAGAAGTGGAGCGCCGAAATCGTCTTCTGATGAGCTCTGGCTTTCGCTGATTAAGGCATGATTTCTAAAACGAAATGAAAGCAAGACTGTTAGCATCTGGAAAATCACATGTATCAGTTATCGTCTTGAGCAAAATGGGCTACCCAAGTTCAGATCGTAAAGAACCGATCAGTTAGTAGCCACCCGCCCGACCATATAAGGATTGATAAATGGTCTTTGGATTGATTTTGACATCCCCTTCTACTTAAACCCATTTGGTAAGATATAGAAATATACATATTCAGCCCGTTTATGTACGGAAAAGAAAAAAAAAAGAATTTATCCAATGGGAGAACAAATTTTCGTTTTTAATAGAGTTGAGACATTTTCAGTACATACTGTTTCTTTCTTTTTTCTCCTTTCTTTTCTCCTAAATCCAAGGGAAAGTAAAATTAGTAGCGATCCATTAATTTTCTTGAATATATACACTAAGATTTAGAAACGTAGATTAATTAATTTCCTGCACTCCGAGCTCTACATAGAAAGAAAGCTTTCTATCCTTAATTGACAGTTGACGTACGCACAGAAACATGGGTTCTGCTTCAATTGCGCAGCACTGATCTCCCGGATCACTTTTGGTGGTCATCCGTTTTGGTTTTGGGTTTGGTTGGTTTTTTTTTTTTTTTTGAACTGCACCACTGAAACACAAAAGAAAAAAACTAAAGCAGGTGATCGGATTCAATATTGACCACCAAAAGTGATCCGAAAAGACATTAATGAAAAGCAGCTAGGGAATACCCCCCCGCACAAGAGAGAAGAAAAAAACACACCACCCCCCAAAAGAACGCGCGGCAAAGCCGCAGGGGCCACCAACGGCAACAAGAACAAGACACACAAGAAACGAGCAGCCCCCGGCAGCAGAAAACGGGCCACGGCACCAGATCAAGGGACAAGGGACCCCGAGAGAGCCACCACCCCAGGACCCCCCGAAACCCACGAAAGGGAAGCAGAGCCAGCAAAGCGGGCCGAGAACCATCGAGGAGGTCGAAGAGGATCCACCACCAAACCGGGAACAGAGAGCAGCCACACGAAAAGGCCCCCGCAGCGAGGAGGGAGACGCCACCAAGGCCGCCGAAAGTGGAGGGCAAAACACAACCCCCAAAAGAGGCCCTGATACTGGTCGTCCGATGCAACGACGGCAACAGAAGGAGGCGTCGACGCGACGCAGAGACGAGATGAACGCGTAGGACCAGAGACCCCAACACGGCACAACAACCGGCAGCCCAACAACACGGCACACAGACACACACAACCGGCCAGCCAGCGACAGAAACGGAAGGGCGCAAACCAAGCCGGCCAAACACACACAAAAAGGCCGGGCCGGGCCGGGGGAGGAAAGAAAACCCAGCACACCGAACCCAGCAGACAGAAAGGCAGGAGGGCGAAGGCGGAACCAAGGCAGCCAACACGGCACCAGCGCACAACCGGCCGGAGACAGAACCACACCAACAACCAGGAAGAACGACAGCAGGGGGAGACGACGACACCGCCACGGACCCACCGAACAAAAAGACAAAACACAAGGACAAAAAACCAAAAAAGAGAAACAACAAAGAACGACGCAAAACAGACCCCAAACAGAAACAACCCAACGACCCCAAAGAAAAAAGCGACCCACAAAAGGATGAAAAGAAAAAGGAGCCAAGCGGAAAAAGACAGAGGCGCCCACAGGACAGACAAAGCCCAGCAACAACGACCACCACAAACAAAGGAAAAAAAAAAAAAAAAAAAAAGCAGAGAGGAAGAGGGATAAAACGGAAGGGAAGGCCGAAGAACCCAAGGCAAAGCAAAGGAAAAAGAAAAAAGCTCCAAAGAGTCCGGAAAGGAAGACGACCAACACAGGGCAGGACAAGAGAGGGGGGAAAAAGGAGGAACAGGGGAAAGAAAAACCACAAAAACCAACAGGAAGGACAGGAGAACAGTGCCAAAAAAGGAACCAGCAAACGCAACAAAACCAAGAAAAAAGCAGCAACAGCAAGCAAAAGCAAAGCAGGGAAACAACTCAACAAAAAACAAGACAAACAGGACAAACCAAGAAGAAGGACAGGGAAAAAAGAGAGAAACAAACAGGGGGGGGAGACAGAGAGTAAACCCACCCAAGAGGCCCCAAAATCACAACCCACGAAAGAAAAGCAGAGGGTTGACAAGGGGTTTGAGAGGGGATTTTAGGGCTGAGATTATGGGGGTAGAGAATTAATAAAAAGAAGGCACGGGAAAGTAAAAACAAAGCAACCACAAAAACAAGCGGAAAAATGAATAGATAATGAGAGGTCACAAATGTACCTAACATTAATAGTGGGCGAAATTTACCTAACAACCTGCCCAGTTTTAGACTTTTTAGTTGACAATAGCGAACCGGGTTCAAGAGTACTGTCCCATTTATTCTGCAGAAATTTGCGAAGGGTTTGTCTCCTCGACAGTTTTCCCGCCCTCTGCCTACTTAATTATTACTTCTCTGTAACTGTAGCAGAAGAGGAATGGAAGACTTGGACGGAAAAAAATCAATTAAAACCAAAGAGAGTTTTCCTCCAAGAACCCAACCTTCATGTGAAATTGATCATCCACCGAAAATCAAAAGTATAAAAATTAAAAAGAAAAAAAAATAATAAAAAGACCGCCGCCACCATTTTCCCCTTTAAACAACCGTAAATTGAAAAATTATTCAGGCAATTTTAGTCTCAGTTTTGCACCTCGAAAATCAATCGATCCCTAGCTGGACAGCTCCAACGATCGTTATAAAACTTTTTTGTGATGTTCTATCCTCGTCTGTCATTAATGGACCTCAATTTCAGTTCGTAAGTCTTTCGCAATTCTGATTCTGGGGTTCGAAACTTTCAGAACCCTCTACGGCTCTTGGTGTGTCACTTTCACCAAAAGATTATACAACCGAAGCTTAAAATTCACAGCAAAAACCTCGTCGGATTCAACTCAAAAGCCCGATCGTTTCAGCTCTATTTACCGGTGTCAGGATGAATTCAAAATTGATCTTCGGATCAAGAAGTTCGTCAAGTCGCGGAGAGGATCTCCAGTTGCAAACAACGATCAAGTTCCCAAGTACCGAAGTACCGCAGCTGCTGGAATTCCGAAATTCGTATTCTTAAAAGGTTTCTCTGAAGGCCGTCAAAGCTCGAACTGAGAAAGTTTTCAAGATTCCTTCAAGCATATTTTACCTTTTCGGTCAGCAATGATCATGGGTTTATTACTGTTTCCTAGAAATCTCTATCATTGTGGTTTATTTAATGAAAATCATTATTCTTGAATTGATTTATGTTTGGAGAAAATGGAGAGGAAGAAGCAAGAGCTGAGTGTAAATTGATAGATTTTCTTGAATTACTGCTCGCTTTCATCTTAAAATATTAATCTGCCAAGTCTCAAATGGCAGGATGTTATAAACCCTTCAACCAAAGCTTTCTGAAATATTCAAAAAATATGCATGGCATTGCAGACTAAGAGCATATAGCAGAAAATCATGGTAAACTTGCCAATCACACTATTGTATGACTAAATATTGCAGACAATTGAAAATTCCAAAATTATAACACTAAACATAAATTTAAAAGTGAAAAAAAAAAATTAGAAACACATGAGCTTAGGAAAAAAGTAAATATATATGATCCTAAGAAAGTGGGTCATCAAAACATACGCATGAACAAACATTCTAGAGAATTGGAAAATCCAATTTATAAACGGCATAATATTAAAAAGAGAAAAAAAATAATAAAAAAATTAGAAGTGCATGAGCTTAGGAAAAAAATAAAAATATATAAACCTAAGAAGGTGGGTCATCAAAACATACACTAAAGCCTGAGCAAACATTCTAGAGAATTGAAAAATCTAATTTATAAAAGGCATACCTTTAAAAAGAAAAAAAATAATAAATAAAGAATGAATGAGAAGTGTTTTTTTTTTTTTGGCGGGGAGGGGTTGTAGAACAACTAGAAGTTTGGTTTTCTTCTTTTTGTCGCCAAAGTTTGACCATAACAAGAAGATGAGTCCTCATAGGGGTGTCAATTATAGGTATAAACTTTCTTTTTCTTATCAATTATAACAAAATTATGGGTATAAACTATTGAAAACGAATAAAATTGACGCTACCAAACAGACCAATCTAAGGTTATTTGGATGAGATATGAATTGGGAATCGTAAAACCTTCAGTTTTATGGTTGAATAGGTCCAACTCCTTGGAGCCCCATTGGCTGAACGGCACCATTAAAAAAATCCAACTTGTTAGAATCCGATTTGAAGAAGTTGGTTTGTTTGAGCTTAAACCCAAGAGAAGATCCAAGGGTCAAATATAATTTTTAATTTAAAATGGATTGAACAACTTGATAACAAATTGATAATGATCTCAAAATCAATCCAAACCATACTCAACCTAACCCTAAATCATACCAGTTCAAAATCAAACTGAAACCAAAGTTCTGCTAATGGTCCGTATTTGGATTTGGCGCTTTTAGAGTTTGCTTGTCAACCCATTTTTCATTTAAAAGCTTTATGCCTCTGCAGGAAACATTGACGTGAGAATGGCATAGCAAAAGGCTAAAAATCCTTAGCCAAATCTAACATAAATAGGTTTCTAATTTGAACATTTAATTTTTTGGGTAGTCTAATTTTTATTTTTTTTCATATAAAAGAAAGAAAAAGAATTCATCTATGGCCTAAAAAAATAATAAAATAATAAAAAAGAAGAAAAGAAAAAAGAGAGTTTTAAGCTCATACCATTACGTGTTAATTTTTACATACTGAACCAGCCCCAAACCCCTGACTGAACTTCATGTATCTATATTTCTTATTGAAAATTTGGTAATGCTCAATTCTAAAAATTAATTGTATTATTTATGCTTGTTTCCTTATATATCGCCAGTCGGTATAGTTAGCATCTAATATAATTGACATGACAAACTAGTAAATGAGCTAATACAATATGGATATTTTATTATTTCGTATGGACAATACAATATAGAATTAAGTTAAAAAGAAAAGAAAAAAAATCAAATTCGTTTAAATCCAAATTAATTTGGAAAAATTAGGACTTTAAACCGATTTTAGTGTTTTTTTTTCTTTTGGTACTGGTGCTTTTTTAACACTGGAAATATAGGTTGGATTGGCTCTAACGATCAAAAAGAATTTGCCAATAACAAATACCCTTTTTTATTTTTTTATTATCAATTTATCATGTTAGTGACTCGGCATAGGTTTCGTTTTGGTTTATCCTGGTTTTTCATCTATCCGTTTTGAGCTGGTTCCATAATAGTTCAGACCAAAACCTTCTTTCATGTAGACCCAGATCAGAACCAGCACGGTAAAAACCGGATAAGCCCTCCATATTTTTTTTTCGTTTTTATTATTTGTTAGATAAATGGATAAGCTTTCGGCCTAGGGCCATAAGTAGTTTTCTTTCTAGATGTGTTTCTAGTATAGTAATGATAGTCATCTATATAAAGGCTTTGAGTCTAAAAGAAATCTTGAATTTGAATTTGCATACTTTCACCCCTTTCCCCCATCATTTCCATAGGTTCGGCTCCTCTCCAAGGACAAGGAGTGCCCAGTGAACCATAAGATTCTGTTATATGTCATATGCTCATTTAAAGACTGCAACAAAATATGCATTTTTACCCTCTTAAACGCATATAGGGCCTGGCCCGTATTAGGGATTCGACGAGCGTAACAAATTGAAGGAAATCCACCAGGCGGTGGTCTCTCTTGCCGGGATGGCATATCCTTCACACTCGCCATGATTTCAGGCTTATTCCTAACCACTGCCTTTTCATATTATTTGATCAGCTTGTCTTTCTTCCCTTCTGCTGGTATTTGTGGATAGCAAGGAATGAAGAATATTATAACAAGAAGACTTGGCTCCCTGAAGAAGTGATCAACAAGGCTCACAATGCTGCGGTAGAGTATTTAGAAGCTATTGGTATGGAGCTATCAACTAACAGAAATGATATTGGTAGGGTGCAAGAACATATTGAAGATCAAGCTAGGGACAACAATTGTGTTTTAATTCAATGTGATGCTTCTATAGTTCCTGGGAATATTAAAGGGGGTGTGGGGTACATCCTCTTCGATGAAAATGGAATTGTAATGAATGCAATCTCGGAACATATGGTGTTCGATCAGATCCTTGTTGGAGAAGCTCTAGCTGAAAGAGCGGCTATGGTGTTTGCTCTTCATTGTCATGTGTCTCAAGTGCATCTCCAATCAGACTGCGAAGAACTCATTAGATTTCTTCACAACTCTAACAAACTGGATTACCCTCTCACTGGAGCCCCGGTGGTTGAAGATATCATCCAACTCACAGGCGACTTCTCTTCATGTTCTTTTGAATGTATTTCTAGGGAGTATAATGGGTATGCCCACTCCTTAGCTCAGAGGGCTCTCACTTTAGCAAGAAAGACTGAGTGGCCAATTTCTACTATGGACTTCCATCCTTATCTTGCTCTTTAGAATGAAATTTCCCTTTACTAAAAAAAAAAATTCTTCTTCCTCTGAGCTCTCTGTCTTGTCCCCATAAACGATACAGGAACAATTCTTTTTCCTGTTGTGGTTTTGCAGAATATTGGGAACAAAATTCCTGGACTGGATACGGCTCGGAGGCTCTCATTACTTGTTGGGCCATTTGATTATTTTCAGAAGATGGATATATTTCATATAAACAAGAGTTGGAAGTTGGAAGTCGGAGGCTCTCATTACTCACAATTGCTTCATCAAGAAATGTTAGTCTCACCAATCCAACGAACCACCTTGCGTGCAGCTTTCAATTGTCATTACCACCGAAATGAAGAAAATAAAGCACCCTTTAGCTTTACCATGTGTATCACGTATGCTAGCTTTCACTGTTCCTAGTCTTACCTCTTCATCACTTTCCATCACTATTTTTCTCTTTTCTTCGGGTAGGACCCATTCCTTGTTCATACCTAGCAATTGTAAAACCCCTCGGGATTTATAGAGGGAGATTCCGGTGCACAATCTTGCTTTCTTCTTCTTCTTCCTCTTCTTCTTTTTTTTTTCCACACTCGTCAGATAATCTCGCTGCTCACCTTCACCTGCCAAAAAATGTTTCTCATATCACAAAATACACCCACTGGAAAAAGATCAATTTTCTTCTTATAGTTCTATCTCGCTTTTATTAAGGTTTTCCTTCTCATAAAATTTTCAGGTCTTCGGAAGATTATAGAAAAATTCGCCGCCAATATTACAGCTTCAGAACTCATGTGGACGCACGATTAAGGGCCATTTTATCTGACAATCTCTTCAAACTTTTCCAAAGATCCAAAGGTACATTCAGCTACGAACCCTAATTTTCTGAGAGTCGATTCGCCATTTGTCCTACTTGAAACCATGTAAGCTTTGTAGATCTAATATAACTTCTTGCAGCTTTTCTGAATCTATAGTGTTTCTTGTTTATTTTGAATCTTTTAATATTGTGTTCGCTTCTTCTACCTCTTTTAATTTGACTTCATTTGGACCCCAAGGTTTGGCCAAAGTTATTTTTTATTGAAAAAATATGACTCATTGCATTTGGCGCCCTTATAGTTATTTGAAAACAGCCAACTTAAGGACAAGCAATAATTTTTAGGACAATCGTAAAATAGGAGGATTTCAATTTAACAATTCTAATAAAAAAGACAATATATGTACTTGTTTTTTTCAGTTTACATTTAAGTATTTTAGAACTTCAATTTTACAAAATTAAACCCTAGTTTTTTTTTTTTTTTGGGGTGTTGAAATTCAACATAATTTTGTCAACGGAGAAAAAAGTTCTCATTATGATTGCAGAATACACAGTTTCACAAATCTAAACAAATTTATTTGTGGGGTAAATCTAAATGCGATCTCGCCATAATTGCGGGTTTACGGTGCAATTAATGCACAACATTGTATTGCAAATGGTTGAGTGTTTGCTACAGGTGCTGGGCATTAATTAGGTAGCACCCAGCAAAATCCCATAATTGCAGACCCAGAGATTCAAATCTTTTTTTATTATCGGTAAATTATGATTTATTTTATTCGAAATGAAAAGTTCAACTTTTCTTTTCATAGGTTCACTCTGCTTGATACATGCAACTCACTGCTTCTAGAGATTGTACGCATGCAAATAAGACCATATAAACACATTTGATTCAATGGTGGAGATGCACTGGCGCCCAATGCATCCCAACAGTGGTCGGTCGGGATGCCTTTTGGACTCCAAATTGCATCTCGACCATTTGAAAATACTTCTCAAAGAAACTTTGCAATGGCTTCATCGCCTCGATTGGCTTGTTCTCTCCCTATGATTTCTATTATCACCTTAAAGCAGCAGAGGAATGGAAGACAGTAAAGCAAACATGTAAAACCAGAGTACTAATGTGGGACTATTGCTTTTGCATGAAACTCCAACAAATTCTTCATTGATACCAAAATATATAGAAATCTTATGCATGAGCAGTAAGATTATACATGAGAACTCATAAAAAGGCCAGGCTTCATTATTTAATACATAAAACGTCCATACATAACTCAACAAACTCTTACAAGCATGCAATACTAACGAGATGTACATATAACAGAGGTGCATGCAGTTCCCAAACTTTACTTTGTATCTTCTACAGAACTTTGCAAAGGCTTTCCCTCCTCCACAGGCTCTTCATACTTGTGCCACTTGTCCATGACATAGGACACGCAATGGATGCATGGTAAAAAGGGCAAAATAATACAACATAGCAAATATTTCAACACAGATTCCCTCAGAAAAATAATTATCCTCACAAGAAGGGTACTGAGGAACTCAGAATCCATACAGTACTTCAAAAAACTACTAAATATTTTACCCCCTACAACAAGGAAAAACAAGCAGCCAACAATGGCTGTGGAGATAGCAAGTGGGCGGTTGTTGGCTAATACCAGGTACGTGCTTGTCACAAAAGCAACTAACATCCCAATATTAGCAAGGATAATGAATTTAGCAGCTCTTATCTGTGGAAAAATCGATGATGTTTGTGGTGGTAGCATTGAAGTGGATAAAAATAGCAGAAGTTGATAATGTCATCGCCAATGTGTTTGCTATTGCAAACACTACGAAACCTGCTTTTGCGCTTAAAGTCGCCATGCCTTGGTCTGGGCCATCACTGTGGTAACCTCCAGGCATTGTGAAAGTAGCTGCAAAGGAGACGGTGGCTATGAGGGCTGCCACCAACAACTGGATTTCACGTACTTGGCCAAGGTCTTCATTTTTCTTCTTTGGCACTCTCCTCATTATTAGGGTCTTCTGTCTCTCTTGGTCGCCGTTCTCAAACTTTGGTGCTTGACTTGAGAGTTTTCCTGTTTTACTACTCAAACTGTATATAAGAGTTTTCTGCAAGGGAAAAAAATAATAAAAATTGTTCATCATAATTAGGAGATTTTTCAACTTTGATGGCGATTAGCTAATCCGTGACACGATCAATTGATATATTTAATTAATTGCATAGTTTAGGTCACCTTTTCCAAGACATCATCGATTGTCTTCGCTTTAAGAATGTCCAAAGCGGTCAAGTTGTCTTTGTTCCGAGCTCGTTTGTCCGCTTGACACTCATTCATTAGAAATCTCAACGCATCAAGGTTCGAAATCTTGGCAGCAAGATGTAAAGGTGTGTTTCCATCCATGTCGCCCTTGTTCGCCATACACCTTGTTAAAATGAAGTGCATTTCTGAATGCCATAGAGACTTGATAATAGAATCACTGCGAGATTGAACCACAAAATGAAGCATGGTCCAACCTCTCTTATCGACCTGCTCGACGGAATCTGGAAATTTTTGAATCGTTGCCTCCACAGATTTTTTGTTGCCTCTAAGAGCTGCATAGTGAAGAGCTGTCACCCCATTTTTGTCTTGGTGATACACAACTGATATACGATCACTGAGAATATCTGAATCGGCCAGCAAGTTCTTTTCTGAATCAGCAACATCTTAACTCTCTCATGGGAATTCTTGATCTTGCCATCAGAATGCAAGTTTGCAGCATAATGAAGTGGAGTCCGCCCGGAATCGTCTTCTACTTTGATGAGCTCTGGCTTTCTGCTGATTAAGGTTTCCATGATTTCTAAAGCTGTAAATGAAAGCAATGACTTGTCAGCATCTTGGAAAACTTCACATGTTATCCTCTTAAGGAAAAATGGGCTACCCAAAGTTCAGATCTTAAAAGGATTTTGACAAATGGTTTTGGTTTGATTTTCACATCTCCTTCTACTTAAAGCCATTTGGTAAGATATCTAATATATTCAGCCCTGTTTATGTACCCAAAGGAAAAAAAGAAGAATTTATCTAATTGGGAGAACAAATTTTCGTTTTTGTCAGAGTTGAGACATGAAATTGAGTACATACCTGTTTCTCTTTTTTCTCCTTTCTTTCCTTTTAAATCTGAGATGAAAGTCTTTTACTCCTTTCTTTTCTCCTAAATCCAAGGGAAAGTAAAATTAGTAGCGATCGAACAATTTTCTTGAATGTATACACTAAGATTTGGAAACATACATTAATTAATTTTCTGCGCTCTTTACACTACATAGAAAGAAAGTTCTCTATATTTGACATACACAAGCATACACACACAAACATGGGTTCTAATTCAATTGCACTGCACTCCAATAGTTCAGATCACTTTTGGTGGTCACCCGTTTTGAATTTTTTTTTTTTGGGTACTTTTTAAACAGGTAGTTGAATTCAATTTTTTAACAAAAAAAAAAAAAAACAGGAGTAGATCAATTTTTTTTTTTTTTTTTTAGGTACTTCATTCATTAAAGAAGAAAACTACAACACAAACATTAAAAAATATATATATTAGAAAGATAATTGAGATTCAACATCAAATTATCAACCACCAAATAGAGGAACAAAATACCGCCTCAAGGAGGACAACAAACGCAGGGGGGGGAACAGCCCAAGGGCGGACACGGACACACCAAACCATTGGCAACTCTGTGCTATTCAATTATTACACAGTCACTGAAGCCAAACATCAGAAACACACGTGTGCACGGATGCAAGTGCACGTCCACAGGCATACCCAAAAAAACTAAACATTAATGAAAAAAAGTAGCTAGGGAATATTTTTCTTCCTTTCCTGCACATTAGAAATGAAGAAATATATACACACTCTTACCTCCTTCCCCTAAAAGAACTGCAGCGTGCAAAGCCGTCATTTTGGTTGGGCCACCATATTCTGAGCAACAAGGATTCAAGACTGCATTCAAGAAATCGAGCAGTCCTTCTCTGGCAGCTATGAAAACTGGGCTTTCACCGGCACCATTGATCAAGTTGGACAATTGTGGATCCTTACTGATCAGAGTCTTCACCACCTCCAGGTACTCCCCCTGATATTTCCCATCGAATAGGTGATAGTTTTTCAGAGCTTCATGCAAAGCAGTGTCTTTCTTTGAATTAACCATTTCGAGGAGTGTCGAAGAGGATCCACATCCACCATTCTCAATATCCTCGAACTTACTGATGAGCTGTTGCACCACTTCATGTCGGCCTCCCCTTGCAGCGATGTGTAGTGGAGTATCGCCATCCAAGTTTGCTCGTCCGATAAGTGATGGGCATAAATCACATATTTCCCCAATACATGATAGTAGTGCATATGCTTGTACCGCAACATGAAGGATTGTGTTCTCTTGACGCGTTACTTTCAGTAGCTCTGATGATGCGAATCCCTCTTTTAGGGACTTACGTTCAACTACGGCCTCATACAACTCTGGTTTCATGTTTACTTCAACAACTAGGGCCTCACTACACAGCTCATGGTTCCATGTTTCCTCTCGTAACTGGCAAGGGCTGCACAATCCAAGCGCTAAAAGCATATATTTATACATAAAATATATGGCGGTGGGGAATGAAAAACCCACATTCCTGTTATGCCTCCAGCAGACATTGATAGGTTCAGGTATGATGCGTAAGGCGTGTAGCCAAGGCGGCCAATTCCGGTTCACCAGCTGCACCGGCCGGATTATCTAGAATCTCAACCTTACTGTATTTATTACTTTTATATGATTTGTAACTACATCCTTGAACAAGGTTGGGAAGCCTTTTCTTTTGCTGTTAAGAAAAGAGCGTGGTGGAGCAGCGACCTTTACCGAGTGCTGAGAAAATTTACAAGTTTGCAAGTTGGCAAGAAAGCTTGGTTCTAGAGAAAGAAAGAGAGGCGTATACGAGAGGGAAGAAAACAAAGGAGTGTTGGTTCAGTGGTGTGCATTTAATGTACAGTGAGCTATCATTGGTGATATCACTTTTGGTGATCATTCGTTTCGGTATTCTCTCTTTACTTTTTAAATTACACCAATGAAATCCAATGGAAAAAAAAATAATTAAACGGGGTGGTCATGATGGAATCACTTTAAAACACACCGTAGCACTGCACACTCCCCCGTAGTTATCGAAGAAGCTTCTATCTTTAAGAAGGCAAAGAATAAGGGTCGTACTAAAAGCTGAGTGTTTTGGTTATTTTTGAATAACAACTAAAGTACACATACATCCAGTTCAGTCACTGCAGACGATGGAGTCATATTCACGTTTCTTACTTATAGACAGTTCGCATGATCTGGTAGTCATTGCGGACTGCTTCTTCCATTTAAATCATTTGAGCACAAAACAAATACATTGGATTCTGTGTTTGGTCGCCCGACAAGACAAGCTTAAGTTCAAGGGCTAGCTTTCCTCTCATCCTGTCTTTTCTCTCGAATAACTTTGTTTCAATGCCTCAGTTAAAACCCACAAACTAGCAACTTAATGTGGAAGGCTCTCTAGATCTTTCAAATCACATACACTTTCAAGCAGTAAGCAATGTGCAAGGTTTTAAAGTAATTTACGAGCTCTTTAAAAGATGGATGGATCTAACACATATTGTCAAATTACATCCGAATCTACTATAAATGAATTTTGAAATATAAAGAGGGCAAGAGTAGTATCATGAGACTAAATAAAATTCTATAGTAAATGTATAACTTTTTCAAGAGAATGTTGTATTGCTAAAGAACATGCCATGAGAAAATCAATTTAAAGTACCGGACCGTTTGGTCTCTTTATGATCCCACAATATCAAATGCCAATGAAGCAAAATATCACCATCCGTTACTTCCACTTAGGGGTGTCAACGGTGCGGTCTGGAGGGGTTTATGGCCGAAAAACCCCAGCCCAAACCAACCCATTTAAAAGATAACGGTTTGGTGTGGTTTCGGTTTGGTGCGGTTTGGGTTCGGGTTGACTAACGGTTTGGCCTAATGGTTTGAATTCGGTTTAGTTAACGGTTTGGACTAAATTAAAAATCAATATTGAAATTTATTTTTATTTTTTCCTCAACTCCAAATCCTAGTTTCTCACACACAAAACTACAAAAGATAGGATGAAGACTCCAAGTAAATCCAATGATAAGTGATGGCATTAGCTTGATCCAAACCACCCTCCCCCCTCAAAAAATAAAGAATTTAGATTTTTCTATCATGTGTAGACGGTAAAACAGTGATTAAGATTAAGACTTGAGAGTTATCAATTAAGACTTTTAAATTTTAAAATAATAAAACTAAATGAAATTTGAAAATTAAAAAGTTAACGATTAAGATTAAGACTTAAGAGTTAAGTTATCAATTAAGACTTTTAAATTTTAAAATAATAAAACTAAATGAAATTTAAAAATTAAAAAATTAAAACTTAAAACTTAAACCTTTAAACGTGTTAACATTCAACTCTCAACTACTCAAACTCGAGTCTCAACATTTCAAACACCGAAATTCATGGATCATTAATTACATTTAAACAATACCAAAAAAAATTAATTACATTTAATATTTTAATTTTATTTATATAAAAATCATAAAGTTTTCTTTATGTATATAAGGCCTTTCAAGCTTTTTTATGATGGCCGAAGGATAGAGAGTAACGTTCCCTTATATAATTTTATTTTGTAAACTCAAGTAACAAAATAGTGGTTGAACCTAAGAACTTCATACTACTTTGAAAGATTTACAGAAGAAGTTTTCTTTATGTATATAAGGCCTTTCAAGCTTTTTTATGATGACCGAATGATAGAGAGTAACGTTCCCTTATAATTAATTTTATATAGAAAATAGTAAGAATTTCACAAGAAGCTAAATTCTAATATGGTTCCCCCTCACTACTAGTCTCCTTATAGAATTGGGATACTAGCAAATTACATTCATAACAAAAATCATATATGGACTAAAGAATTTGGTTTAATTCTTTGTTTATATCAGTAGTAATGTATGTTCTTAGTTTTAATTAATCTTTAACTAATATATGGATTGACTTAGAATGACTCCTGATTGAGGATGCAAAGTAAATAAATCAATAACAGATCATAAGATCAATCCACTATACATGTATATATTAAAAACCACTACGATAATCAAGAAACAATAATTTAGATCGAAAATTCCAGCTAACAAATTAAACTAACAAGTCTCATCACATAACAAACATCTAAAACTAAAAGAAACTACTACTACTATATATATACAACTTCTCCTTTCACATTGGAATCGGCGGCTCCAGAATGACTATGAAAGTATATCACATTGATTGAATTTCTTAGGTTCAACATTATTCTGCTACTTGAGCTTACCAAATAAAATTATAAGGGAACGTTAATCTTCTATCTTTCGGCAATCGTAGAGAAGCTTGAAAGGCCTTATATACATAAAGAAAACTTCTTCTGGAAATCTTT
Source organism: Hakea prostrata (assembly GCF_041222555.1). Lineage (NCBI taxonomy): Eukaryota > Viridiplantae > Streptophyta > Magnoliopsida > Proteales > Proteaceae > Hakea > Hakea prostrata. The sequence goes on along the minus strand of NC_142601.1, from coordinate 73,323,971 downwards.
TAGTATCATCTTATTTATGTAAGAACGGATGCAATCAAAATAGTATGATTGACAAAAAATTCATCATATCTTCCATTAGGAGCCCTATAAATATATAAATCCTTTAAAATAACATATAAGGGAAAACTAATAGTAATATTAAAATTATTATGATTTATCGCCAACGACACTGAACCTTACTCTGATACCATGTTAAATTTATCATAAACATTCACACACAAAAACCCTCCGCCAACGATATTGAACATTGCTCTGATACCATGTTAAATTCAACATTCATATACAAAAACCCTCCGCTAATGACATTGAATCTTGCTCTGATACCATGTTAAATTTATCATAAACATTCACACAAAAAACCTTTGCCAGAACCCATGAGGGGAAAAAGAAAGAAAGAAGTATTACTATTGCTCTGTTCTATATATTCTTCTGATTCCCCTACTTTTTATTCTTTTCTGTTCATCATGATTCAATATTTAGAATTGAGTGGAACCAGGATTTGAATGCATATATCTGCGTCAAAAGAATTTTGAACACCAATAAGATTCAGCTTATTAAATGCATATATCTTTGCTCCTGATTGAGAATGCAAAGTAAAGAAATAAATAACAGATCATAAGATCAATCCACTATACATGTATATATTAAAAACCACTACGATAATCAAGAAACAATGATTTAGATCGAAAATTCCAGCTAACAAGTCTCATCACATAACAAACATCTAAAACTAAAAAAACTACAGCTTCTCCTTTCACATCAGAATCGACGGCTCCAGGATGACTATGAAAGTATATCACATTGAATGAAGTTCTTAGGTTTAACCACTATTCTGTTACCTGAGCTTACAAAATAAAATTATAAGGGAACGTTACTCCTCTATCCTTCGGCCATCATAGAGAAGCTTGAAAGGCCTTATATACATAAAGAAAACTTTTTCTGTAAATCTTTTAGTATCCTCTCATTCATGTAAAAACGGATGCAACCAAAGTAGTATGAAGTTCTTAGGTTCAACCACTATTTTGCTACCTGAGCTTACAAAATAAAATTATAAGGGAACATTACTTTTCTATGCTTCGGCCATCATAGAGAAGCTTGAAAGGCCTTATATACATAAAGAAAACTTCTTCTGTAAATCTTTTAGTATCCTCTCATTCATGTAAGAACGGATGCAACCAAAGTAGTATGAAGTTCTTAGGTTCAACCACTATTGCTACCCGAGCACAAAATAAAATTATAAGGGAACATTACCCTCTATGCCGGCCATCATAAAAAGCTTGAAAGGCCCTATACATAAAGAAAACCCGAAATCCAGTATCCTCCATTCAGTAAGAACGGATGCAACAAAAGTAGATGAAGTCTAGGCAACACATCAACGAGCACAAAATAAAATTATAAGGGAACGTTACTCTCTATCCTTCGATCATCATAAAAAAACTTGAAATGCCTTATATACATAAAGAAAACTTCTTCTATAAATCTTTTAGTATCCTCTCATTCATGTAAGAACGGATGCAACCAAAGTAGTATGAAGTTCTTAGGTTCAACCACTATTCTGTTACTTGAGCTTACAAAATAAAATTATAAGGGAACATTACTCCTCTATCCTTCGGTCATCATAAAAAAGCTTGAAAGGCCTTCTATACATAAAGAAAACTTCTTCTATAAATCTCTTAGTATCCTCTCATTCATGTAAGAACGGATGCAACAAAAGTAGTATGAAGTTCTTAGGTTCAATCACTATTCTATTACTTGAGCTTACAAAATAAAATTATAAGGGAACGTTACTCTCTATCCTTCGATCATCATAAAAAAGCTTGAGAGGCCTTCTATACATAAAGAAAACTTCTTTTGTAAATCTTTTAGTATCCTCTTATTCATATAAGAACGGATGCAACCAAAGTAATATGAAGTTCTTAGGTTCAACCACTATTCTGTTACTTGAGCTTACAAAATAAAATTATAAGAGAACGTTACTCTCTATCCTTCGGTCATCATAAAAAAGCTTGAAAGGCCTTATATACATAAAGAAAACTTCTTCTGTAAATCTTTTAGTATTCTCTCATTCATGTAAGAACGGATGCAACCAAAGTAGTATGATTGACAAAAAATTCATCACATCTTCCATTAGGAGCCCAACAAATATAGAAATCCTTTAAAATAATACCTAAAGGAAAGCTAACAATAATATTAAAACTATTAGGATTATCGTCAACGACACTGAACCTTGCTCTGATACTATGTTAAATTTATTATAAACATTCACACAAAAACACTCCACCAACGACATTTAACATTACTATGATACCACGTTAAATTTAACATTCACACACAAAAACCCTCCGCCAACGACATTGAACATTGTTCTGATACCATGTTACATTTTTCATAAACATTCACACACAAAAAACTGTTGCCAAAACCCATGAGGGGAAAAAGAAAGAAAAAAAGTATTACCATTGCTCTCTATTCTATATCTTCTTCTGCTTCCCCTTCTTTTTTTTCTTTTCTGTTCGTCACAGTTCCATCTTTGGAATTGAGTGGAACAAGGATTTGAATGCATATATCTGCATCAAACGAATTTGGAACACCAATAGGATTTAGCTTCATAGCCCTTTGTGTACAGGGGTTAAACAGGACCAACGAACTTAAATCCTTTGCAAGAACTACTTCTCCCTTTAGTAGCATATAGGTTTGATGTAATGAAAATATTCTATGTCCGATGGTTGCTCAATGGATAATTGTTTCATCCAAGAATCCCTCACTCCATAATCCCCCATCACCAAAATCTTAATATGGACATGGAAGAAGTTACAACTCAAGGAGAACTTTCCTCCAAGAGCCTCAACATGCATGTGATACTTATTATCCACAAAGTCGAGCAGTGTCACCTCTCAATACTTCTCATCTTGAAGGTTAAAAGGAATCACAAAATTGGAGACAATTTCAAGTTCCAACTAGAGCTTTGCAATCCAGTGAAGAGCAGAATTTGCTAAGACTCCATGTACGCGCGTGTAGCTAAGGTGGTAAGACATGTTGTCCACCCTTCACAAAAGATTGCACAACCCTTACAACCTTGTAATCTTGAGTGTTGGGATCGTAACAAATTCGTAAACAATGAAATGGATAAAGATAAATATTGGAAACTCGAAAGGGATAATGGGTAGCTTGTGATGCATTCTAGTAGAAGGATTCCATAAGCAAATATTATCAATGCTTTCAGTCAAGAGTCTTGCAAGATTTAGGTGGATGTGCAAACCCTAGTGTTCTCTTGTAACTGATCTTTCATTTGTCCAAAAGCACCTTAATTGATCCTTTGCAAGCAATAGCAGCAACATTACCTTCATTTTGAGTAGTTATTGTTTGTACTCTGTCAACCCTAATATCTGTGAACAAAAACCTGCAATACAATTTGATCATCAGCTGTATAAATAAAGTAAGCCGTCACAAGAACCCACTATATTGGTTCTGACACGGATGATAAGTTTTACTATAGGTTTCTGTTCACAGGTATCAAGGTCAACAAAGTACAGACAATAACCGCTCAAAATAAAGCTAAGATTGCTATTGCTTGCAAGGAATCGATTTAGGTGCATCTAGACAAATGCAAGATCAGTTACAAGAGAACACCAAGGTTTGCACACCAACCTGAATCTTGCAAGACTCTTGACTGGAAGCCTTGATAATATTTCATGACCATGTCATCAGGGAGATCACTGGTAGGCCTCATCCACTATTTTTCACTTATCTTCTCTTTCCCTTCCACCATTGATGGGGACTAGCGTTTTCTTCTCAGACAAAAGATCGAAGTGTGAAAACACAGCGAGAAGCACACGAACGGTAGAGGAAAAGCATACCAAGACCTGGAAGAACGTGGTTTAAGGAAATCGTTTAAATCCAAATCAATATGGAAACTTAGGATTTCAAACCGATTTCAGTTTTGGTCTAAAATCCATTTTTTTTTGTTTTTATTATCGAATAAGTTTTTGGTTTGGGCCCATAAATAGTTTTTTTCTTTGTAGATGAGCTCCTAGTATAGTAATGCTAGTCATTAATGTAAAAGCTATGAGTCTTAAAAAAAATCTTGAATTCAAATCTACATCTCTTCACACCTTCCCCCCCCCCCCAAGTTCGGCTCCTCTCTAAGGACAAGGAGTGCTCACTGAACTATAAGATTCAACCATGTGTCATATGCTCATCTATAAACTACAACAAAATACGCATTTTTACCCTCTTGAACCCATCTCCCTAAAACTTGAATAGAACTCCGTTCAAGTTTCAAACTTGAATAGAAGGTTTGGAAGCAAAGAGAGTGTGATGAGGATGATTTACCCAAGTATATCTGAAGAGTTTAACGAAGATGTGAAGGTGTTGAAGATTGAGAGGCAATGCACAATGAGATTACCGATGCTAAGACCATCCATGGGAGCCGTGGTGAAAATGTTGGAGAATGTTGGACTTAGAAAGCTCATCAGCATTTTAGTCACAAAAGAAGACAACAGTTGCTCGATTGCTCCTACTACAAGTAGTAGTAAGAAAAATAGGATATTAGTGGATTTGGATGCGGTTGATGAGGAGAAGCATAGTTGTAAGAGCCCTTGGAAGTAAATCAAATTTAGGAATCAAAACTAATGGTGGGTATATAGCTTTTCACCGAAAACAAAAACATAGATAGCAGAGAGGTTCAAGATTTAGGCAATAGTTGTTTCCCTAGACATAAATGCGAACTAAAACAACGATCCTTTCAATCTCAAAACTTATCGCTGATCTAGGTTTTTAAACCAGGCATGATGCATCAAGGAGATGGGTTTGACAGGGTAAAATGGGTATTTTCTAGTCCTTAGATGAGCATATGACATGGCTAGATTTTTTGGTTCATTTGGCACTCACTGGGAGATTCCCTCCCAAGAGAAGAGTCCATCCCCCCCCCCCCTCTCTTTCCAAAACCCATCACGTTAAACAGATGGAAATGTGCATTTAGGAGTGGATTTCAGTTATCCATTTACACCCCTACTTTGTAAAAGGCTTCATCTCATCAATTGGCTTGTTCTGTTCTTATGATTTCTATTATCACCTTAAAACAATAGAGGAATGGAAGACAGTAAAGCAAACATGTAAACCTAAAGTGCTGATGTGGGACTATTGCTAAATTTTCCAAGAGACTCCAGCAAATTCTTCATTGATACCAGAATTTATAGAAATCTTATGCATGAGCATTGAGGCTATATATGAGAACTCATAAAGGGGGCTTCATAAACTAATACATAAAATATTCATACATTAAATAACTAACTCTTACAGGCAATAGTTAGGAGATGTACATATATAATAGAAGTGTGTGTGGTTCCTAAACTTTACTTAGTATCTTCCACAGAACTTTGCAAAGGCTTTTTCTCCTCCACAGGCTTCTCTCCCTGGGGTTTCTTGTCGTTGCATTTGCAAAAACAGAGGAATGGAAGACAACGACAAAGCAAATAACCACAAAGCTTATTAAAAAGTATAGGACGAATAAAATACTCACAAAAACTACTAAATACTCTCCCCCCTACAACAAGGAAAAACAAACAGCCAAGAATAGCTGTCGAGATGGCAAGTGGGCGGTTGTTGGCTAATACCAGGTAGGTGCTTGTCACAAAAGCTATTAACATCCCAGTATTAGCAAGGATAATGAATTTAGCAGCTCTATCTGTGGAAAAATCGATGATGTTTGTGGTGGTAGCATTGAAGTGGATAAAAATAGCAGAAGTTGATAATGTCATTGCCAATGTGTTTGATATTGCAAATACTATGAAACCTGCCTTCGCACTTAAAGTCGCCATGCCTTGGTCTGGGCCATCGCTATTGTAACCTCCAGGCATTGTAAAAGTAGCTGCAAAGGAGACGGTGGCTATGAGTGTTGCCACCAACAATTGGATTTCAAGTGCTTGGTCTACTTCTTCAGCTTTCTTTTTTGGCACTTGCCCGTCGTTATCAGGGTCTTGGGTCTTCTGCTCGCCGTTCTCAAACTCTCCACCTTGTTGGGTTTCATTCTCTGCAACCATTGGTGCTTGACTATAGACTACACCTGTTTTAAGCTTCAAGTTGTTCGTAAGAGATTTCTGCCACATTTTGTTCATCATAGTTAGGAGATTCTCAATCTTGAATAATGAGGAGAAACACAACACTAACATGTAGATTCATACATTTATTTGCATAGTGTAGGTTACCTTTTCGAAGATATCCTGGATTCCTTTCGCTTTAACAATGTCCAAAGCGGTCAAGTTGTCTTTGTTTAGGGCTCTTTTGTCCACTTGAGAGATTTCCATTAGAAATCTCAATGCATCGAAGTTTGAAATCTTGGCAGCAAGATGTAAAGGTGTATCTCCATTCTTGTCACTCTTGTTCACCATAAACATTGAAATGCCTCCGGTTTTCTTTGTAATAAACTTGATAGTAGAATCACAGCCAGCTTTAACAGCAAAATGAAGCGTGGTCCAACCTCTCTTATCAACCTGCTCGAAGGAATCTGGAAAACATTGAATCAATACATCAATAGAGTTAATATTGCCTCTAAGAGCTGCGTAGTGAAGCGCTGTCATCCCATTTTTGTCTGGGTGATACACGATTGATATATGTTCATTGGCAAGTTTTGGATCCAACAACTTTTTCAATCTCTCATGGGAATCCTTGATCTTATCATCACAATGCAAGTTTGCGGCATAATGAAGTGGAGTCCGCCCAAATTTATCTTCTTCTTTGATGAGCTCTGGTTTTCTTTTCATTAAGGTTTCTATGATATCTAAAACTGCAAATGAAAATAACAATTTGTTAGCATCCTAGAAAATTTCACGAGTACTCATCCTCTCAAGCGAAAATGGGCAACCTCAAGTTCAGATTGTAAAGCTCAACTGATCAGTTTTTAGTTTAGCCCCACTTCCCTGCTCAACCATGAAAGGATTTTGGTTTGAGCTTGACATCACCCTAGTTAAAAAGCCATCTTGCTCCTTACTACCTTTAGAGTTGAGACATGAAAATGAGGACATACCTGTTTTTCCTTTTCCTCCTTTCTTTTCTCCTAAATCCAAGCGAAAGTAAAATTAGTTGTGATCGATCAATTTTCTTGATATATACATTAGAATATATATACTAAGATCTGGACACAAATTATTTGTTAATTTTCCTGCATTTTAACTCTACATAGAAAGAAGAAAGCCTTCTATACTTGACACAGAAGACGTCAAAAATTGATAAATAGATATGCACTATACCTTCTTCCCTTAAAAGAACTGCTGTGTGCAAAGCTGTCATATTGTCTGGGCCACCATATTCTGAGCAACAAGAATTCAAGACTACATTCAAGAAATCGAGCAATCCTTCTCTGGCAGCTATGAAAACTGGGCTTTCACCGGCACCATTGATGAAATTGGACAACTGTGGATCCTTTTGTATCAAAGTTTTCACCAGCTCCAGGTACTCCTCCTGATATTTCCCATCGAATAGGTGATGGTTTTTCAGAGCTTCATGCAAAGCGGTACCTTTCTTCGAATTAATCATTTCCAGTAGTATCGAAGAAGATCCACCATTCTCAATATCATCAAACTTACTGATGAGTAGTTGCATTATGTCATTTCTGCCTCCCCTTGCAGCAATGTGTAGTGGAGTATCGCCATCCAAGTTTGCTCGTCCAATAAGTGATGGGCATAAATCACATATCTTCCCAATCATGGGTTCCATCTTTTCTTTAGTTTCATATGCTCCATATCGTGCTGATGCGACTTGTACCGCAACATGAAGGATTGTGTTCTCTTGACGCGTTACTTGCAGTAGCTCTGATGAGTTGAATCTCTCTTCTAAGGGTCTAATAAGACCTCCAACTACTGCATTATACAACTCTGGATTCATGTTTCCTCCCTTAACTTTGTAAGGGTAGCATAATCCGAGTCAAGAAACATATATTTACGCTGAAGGTGCGACAATGTTATTGCCTTGATACTTCTCAAACGCTGTTGGAGATCATGGGACCTAGAGAAGAACCAATACAACTTTTTCTAATATAATAATCGATAGCTGTGTGGTGTGAAAACCTACAGTCCAGTCATAGCTCCACCAGACACTGATAAGTGTACCCAAAGAGGCCAATCCCGGGGCACCAGCTGCACCAGGAAGGGATTTCACTTTCCAAGCCTAGAACTTTCTATTTGGTAAAAGGGAAAAGCCGGATGTGGCTCTTGATTAATAATCTGATCTGAACAGCAGAAATAGACAAGAACTGACCCTTACTCATCCTCCATTCTGGACTATCTGTCTAGAAACCACACACCTAACAACCGGGAAGAACGACGGGTATGGTGAGACTGGACGCTGGACTGACCCCTCTAAAAATCGTCCATTTTCATAAATCAACATAGAAAGAACAAAAACGTTTTACGTGCACTACGTACTTTAACACAGAAATATTACCCCCAAATCGTCCATTTTCGTGTAGGCAACGAGATAATAATTACACACCAGGTTGCCTGGGCACAGGGGCATCTTACACTTTGAATTGTCACAGATTTCAATTTTTAATAAGAACCTGATGGCACAGATTTAAGAACAAAAACAATCTCCCCACAAAACTGTATCTGTAGTCACATTGTGTAATTTTTCATCTGCTTCTTTCAACAAAAAAAAATAAGAACCTGATGGCAGAATCTAGTTTGTTCGCAATCGTATGAGTTCCAGGGGGAGCACAATTAAGAAATTTGAAGAGTTCAACATTTTCCAGGCACTACCCGAAAAGAAGAGGGAGAGGAAAAATGGATGTTCGAGTGCGTTAGCAAAGCATTGTCCAAACTAAACTCACATGATAATGATCATAGTTTTTTACATATACCAAGAAGCTGCTTCATCAGTGTTAATACCAGATTGTACGAATGCCACAATCCAGGGAAGAAAAGAAAAAGATAAGACACTGTGGGCAAGGGAAAAACAGAGTCGGACCCACAAAGACATCAAGAGGGAAAATGGAAAGAGAAGCTCCCCACGCATGCATCAACCAATATTTCAGCGACGAGTCTAGTCTCAACTTAATATCCCAAATGAAAACAACACTTCCGAGTTCCGAACAGCTAACATCAGTATCTCCTCCTGGGACTCCTTGAACGGTGCCCCCGTGGTGACCTGCAAAAGCAAATAATAAACGAGAGTTTTTCATAAGCTGTCTGTACCTGTACAAGCTAAAATAAGGATAGAAAGAGGCATGGTTTATAAAAAAGATAAATCTGACAATTAAAATGGAAATCTACATCACCAACAAAAGATTTGATTTCTTCAATTACCACCAGTATTTGGCAAAAGACGGTACACACTGTTTGTAGAAACATATGCTTTTGCTGCAGTACTCCAAGGTTGAAGTCCTTTTCTGGGGGTAGGACTCCAATGTTGAAGTTCAAAGCACCAAAATAGATTGAAAAGCTAGAACCATTATTAAATACAAGTCTCTCTATTTTTCCCCCCACAATCTAAACGATGTTTTAAGTAGGGAAAATAAAAATACAACAGACAAGAAACAGGCAGAGGGGTGGTTTCCTATCAATGACCTAAATGGAAAATCAGATAAGGCCCAAGTTCTGTGAAATGATAGACCTAGACACCAATGACTGAAAAATTCACTTGTGAACACATCACCAAGTGGAAAACTAAAACTTTGAAAATCTAGGGATTATTTGAGATGCTAGGAGACACCGATGACTGAAAAATTCAGGGGTGCTTGCCCAGCTAGAAGGATATTTCAAACTTGAAGCCTGGCTAATCCAATCCTAAACCCATTTATCCAACTGCCAGAATCACCATATCATCTTGCCACACAGCTCGAATAGTAACAAAATACGAGATGAATAAAAACATCAAGAGTAACATAAAATCCTCTCAAGAGTAAACAAAGATGTATCTGAATATTTCTTCCAAGGAATTAACAATTAATAGACAAAATCCATAAAGGAGTATAAACTCACTGAAAATTGGACTGATCACCATTTACAAGAAGAAAGGCTAGATGCCAAAGTGAAGAAAAGGTTGGTCAGCTAGAGACCATTAGTTTGCAGGAGAAAAAGGATAAGATAATTAAAGTATGGGATCCATGTGAAGTGGGGTGAGGGGTAAAAATATAAATGAAGAAAACCTTAGAGAAAGTAGAAATATATGGGCCCTGCAGTTTACTTTGTTTTCCAGAAAATCCCGCCTATAATAGTGGGACTATTTTTTAGGCATGGAGGGAAAGAATGGGTGCTACATCGACAGAGAAACTCCTTAAACTAAGGAGCTTGTCTGCTTATTCTCCCACTCTAGTGAATCAAACAAACTCAACTTTTGGAATTTCATTGAAGATACTACACTTTTCCCACCCCTTTCTTGTCCAACCTATTTTATTCAACAATAATCTTCTGAGGAAAAAAGCTCTAGGATATACATTATATAATCAAATAATTCACAAAAACTAACAAACCTTCTCCTCATGTTTCTCCTTTTGGAAGGCCCGTTGCTGAAAGCCCAATCAACAGTGATGGTCTGGGTAAGGAACTCAGCACCATTCATTTCAGATATTGCAGTCTGTGCTTCTTCAAAATTCTCGTATTCAATCAAAGCATAGCCCTGAATGACACAAAAAATTTCAATGATATAATCCAGGATTAGATGCCTACAAGAAGATCAACATTCCTTTAAATAAAACCTAAATTCATCAATTTGTGCATCCATTTCAGAATTTGACAACATGGAATGCATTGAAAAGATGCCTGAGAACAAAATCATGTCTTCACCCATTAACCATCATTCTCCGATCAAGCAAGTAAGAAAATAATAAGTGCCACTGGGGTCCGAGGAACCCACATCCTAATAGCATGCCATAGGCTTCACATTCAAAGTTTTCAAGCACTTGATCCTTGTCATTACTGAGATGGCTCACACAAAAATCATCTCTTTAAATGATTGTATGTGTATCATCGGGGAGATTTTCAAAGCTCCAAAGAATTGTGCAATCCACAAAGGCAATCATAGTCAACAACAGTTGACCATCTTTTCAAGAAACCTCACAGCAATTTGTTATTTCTTCCCAACCTCCATTCAGAATTTGATGATTAATTTGAGGACTAGGTGTCTCAACTAACAATTCAACAAGCTCCTCTGTTTGAACATAGATAATTTATTATAGTTTATTATTCACTTATAACCCTTTAAGTCATTCTATGGATAATCTCCAGTTAACCCTATTCAACAGCCTCTCTGAGTAACAGAATTAAGGCTTTTAATTGTCGAGTTCAACAGGAATATAGTTTTGATCACAAGTCAGTTTCAATCTCGTATTCGATATAGAACTGTGCATAAATATTAAACATTGTAATCCATAAATAGATAACATACTAGAGAAACAGAAAAGTGGATTAGATTGCACAGTGTACAATGTTTGTCCAGTTTGTGAATCTCCTCCTTGTGATTTTGATATCCATCATATCCTCCACCTGCCACTGACCAACTTTGTACCAGAGCCGAAGGATCCATCATCACACCCCATCCATCTCTCTTCCTTTTTCTGTCAATCTTCCCCTCTTTAGCACACCTCTGATTGACTTGGGTAGCTACATCACAGCACTCCATCTCCCAACCCCCTCCTAAATTCAATGCCACCCCATTTTCTGGTGTTCACCCAAAGGGGGAAAAAGGACTTTGGACCACTGAAATATAACCATATCCCTGCAACTCCCACATAATTCAACCCCTTGATTCAATTGCAAAAATTGCAGTAAGCACAGCAGCCCTCACTCCTATAATTCCTACGGACAACACAACCCTCTCTAGTGCTCCACCAGCAAAGGAGAAGACAAAAAGAATATAAAGAGAAGCAAACAAGAGACAAAGAACCAACCAACCCCTCCCCCCAAAGAGAGAGGGAGGGGAAATCATAGCTGGTCCCAAGTCAAACTGCCAATTGCTGGCACGAAGCCCCTCTGATGCAAACAAGTCACCTAGAAGGCTTATTTAGTAGAAATAACCATTCAATTGGATTAGTGCATGCGTTGGACATTTACTTCCATGAATTCTCTCTGTAATGTCACTTTAACGGTCCAAAAACCTGGGTAAAAAGCAGCCATATAGAATTAGGCTTGGCAGACGCCTGTTCTCAATCTTACTTTCAAGTAGGAACGCTAAGTTATTAAATATTATTAACTTTTTATTTTTATTTTATTAGGTAAAGTTCTTAAACAGTACCTCCTGTTCATAGAAGGTTGGCTTTTGTACAATGGTAAGGTTGCTCCATTGTGACAAAATTGTCATCAGAGTTTGGAAACAGCCTTTCCAACCCCCTCTATGAAAGCAGGGTAAGGCCGCATAATGCATGCATCGTCACTCTCCCCAGGATACCACCCCCCCCCCCCCAAAAAAAACCCCACTCATGATGGCCAAAGCCACATGAATCGGCAGATCTGTTCTTCATAATAAAGATTGCTTTCTTTCCTAGTTACAGAATAAGTTTTTGTTTCAGTCTACATTAACATCATAAGACTGCTAATGCCATTTACAAGTATGGTTCAAGAACTGAATCAATGCCAACTGCTACCCAGGTTCCTTTTTTTTTTTTTTTTTTTTTTGGGGGTGGGGGGTGGGTTGATGGGAAATGGGGCTGAAACTTGGTATATGGCCTATTTTAGCCTTTTGAAGACAATAGCAGTATCAAATGTATGGAAAAATGTCTAAATTTAGATATTGAATGTGGACCACAGGATGTAGCAGCTACAATGACCTGAAAGTCTATTATGTTGCATATTAGAATTCTAGTTCTAGTTCTCATACTTAGTTTATTTTTTGTGCTTAAATTGAACTGGATTTGCTGGTTCGAACCAAGGGGTCAACTTAAGCTGTTCCAGGATATTCCTTCCTTTGTCTAGAGATATACATTTTCAAATAATTTTCTTTCTAGTGTCTAGTGGGGTTGGATTAGGACTTTGGTTTGAATCTGTTGGGGAGTGCCCCTGCCACCTCAGCCTTCACTCTTAATGATAAAAAACACAAGGTACTAATGTGTTGTTCAAGAAATGCTTTATTAGGGCTGATGCAAATTGATCAATCCTAGCAAACCAAGGCAAAGTGATTAAGACATGAATCAAAGGCCAAACCCAAGGCTCAACAACTGAATTGGAGTGTGTAGACTTGTAGCTTGAAGATCAAGACAAAGAACCAATCAACCTCAAGATGATCAACGGCACTTGGAACACACTAATACACTTGTACAGTTGTACCATTGCACACATAATGCATCATGTCTAGACTAGCTCTAGATAGACCTAATACATGTTAGAAAGGCTCAAAATGGACTCAGGGGTGGCTAGAAAGACCAAAATCCCAAAATCCCAAAAATACACAAATTACATGCTTGCTGAAACAAACAGCAAGCTATTTCAACACAAGAAAATGCTTGCTGAACTAAATGACATGCCGTTTCCCCAAAGGGCATGCTGTTTTGCTTGTACTTTCATGTCTCTGAAAAAATGTTCAGTTCCAGAGACCAAACAAAACGGGGTCGTTTCTCCAAACAACGCGCCGTTTGTAAGAAGATAGGCTGTTTCCCAAAAGGCATGCCGCTTGAGCCCCAACGGGTATTTTTCCAAGAGTCACATTTTGAAACAGCAAGTCGCTTGATGGAAAATATGACTGTTATTGATCCATTGGAACACTTGCCATTCTGAATACTTCTATATATAAGCCCTCATCTCGAGAGTTAAAACCTCTACCTTTTGCCAACATTGTGCCATCTTTAGGTGATCAAAATTCTCACTCACAATACATTCAACCTCTCACCCTTGTGCACACCTTAAAGAATCCTTCCAAGGAATTCCACCAAGATTGATTGTGTCTGTGTTGATGGAAAGCTAGTCAGGAAGTCAAATTGATCCCAAAGTGGTGCAGCATCCCATCCATGTCTTTCATTCCACATTGCATCACAACTCAATCTAGGAGTAACGTGTCAAACACCTTCACAGGTAACTTCTACCTTGTATTTTTCTTTTATTTGTAAACTAGTTATAACCTTCTAGGTTGGATTATAATTGTAAAGGGTACTCTTTCCCCGGTAACAAAGATTGTAAAGGTGCCCATATCTGATGAACAAATGTTGTAAAGGGTTTGTTCTCTACCCACTGTATTGAAAGAGAAATGCTAACGGAATCTCTCCTGAGGCCAAGAGGGAGTGAACATAGACCTAGATAAGCTGAACCACTGTAACATCTGTGTATCGTGGTTGCTTGATAGTGTCTCAATTGTCTAATTAACTTTACTTTGCAATTGTGAAAATTAGACTAAACCACTAGAAGTAACCCCCCCCTCTAGATTATATTTACAAAAGTTTTTAAGTATCAAGTCAGTTGAAGAGACCTAATTGGTTAAGAACTTTTAGGTATCAAGTCAGCCAAAGAGACCTAATAGGTTAAGGATTTTGGTTTGAGACCCTAATTTCCATCCTCAAATTCTGTGTATCGTGGTTGCTTGATAGTGTCTCAATTGTCTAATTAACTTGACTTTGCAATTGTGAAAATTAGACTAAACCACTAGAAGTAACCCCCCCCCCCTCTAGATTATATTTACAAAAGTTTTTAAGTATCAAGTCAGTTGAAGAGACCTAATTGGTTAAGAACTTTTAGGTATCAAGTCAGCCAAAGAGACCTAATAGGTTAAGGATTTTGGTTTGAGACCCTAATTTCCATCCTCAAATTCTGTCCAACCTAACCATCAAAATTCCTCCAAGATTGGAACCTTACCTTTCTTGAGACAAGTTTAACCTCCATCCACCCATTAGATCTCAAGATCCTAAACTTAGGATTCCATCCCCTTCCTTGGTTGCTAAAATTACCCTCAAACACGTGTGTTCAATAAGCCATCTTTTACCTGTCCAATATGTTTCAAACTTCAAACACCATGAATTTTTATTATCCCCTACACACCCCCTAATGCCATCATTAATTAAGCCCCCAGCACCCCCTTTGAGATCCCCCACCCCTTTTTTAGCCCTACACACCTAATTAATGTTTGAACAGTTTATAACTTTCCACCCAATTTAAGTTGGTTCTAAGTAAAGATCTTGGCATTGGCCCTCTTCCAATTGAGGCTACATCAGTATGTTCAAAATTCAATTTCAACCAGGCAGTTCATATTAGATCCAGAATATACACTTGATAATTAGGTCTAACACTCGAGAAATCTAAAGCTAGTGACAACTTCTACAACATACAATAAACTTTTCTCCAACAACTCATGACCAACTTATACCTATATTATGGTTAACTTTTGGGTTCATGTGTGGTTCATGTGATATTTCTATCAAATACTTATTATGTATATTTTAGTGAGAATAAATTCAGGTTGAATAGTATTTCATTCTTAATAAGCTTTAAAAACTAATACGCCCCCACACACACAAAAAAAAAAGAAGAAAAGCACCCACATTGCTAGCTAATGCTTTTAAATATAGAGATGACAGAAGAAGCACAATTAAAGATAAGAGTACAATGTACCACGATATCATTCGAGACCACAGAAATGTTATTAATACTCGAGATAAATTATCAATGTACAGGTTAACCCACCTAGTACTGGGAACTAGTTTCAAGCTTCAAGACCTTAAGAAACCAAATTCTTACCATCCTTTAAAGTTAACGACAGATAGAATAGGAAGAGGGTAATCAAATAAAACTGTTCCACTCACCTTGACAAATCCAGTTCGACGATCAAGATTCAGCTGTAAGTTCTTAATCTCCCCAAATTCACCAAAAGAATTTTGAAGATCGTCTTCCTGCGCTTCTTCGTGAACACCGGTCACCAGAATAATCCAACCCTCGATAGCTGCCCATATCAACATGAAAAAATAAACAAATAAGTAAATCTTCACAACAATACAGAAATCAGAAACCCTAACAGCAACAGGATAAGAATGAAATCCGAAATTGAACAGACAGAAGCAACATCCGGAGGGAAACTGAAAACAATTAAAAGAAGGAGTCAAGAAACAAGGAAACTGACATCGTTGGGGGCCAGGACCGCCGGAGGTGTCAAGAGAATCGAAATCCTTAGAAGCAAAGCGATTGTTGCGTTCTGCTTCAGCTTCTTCTCGAAAACCTCCGCCTTTGGTTCGGACAAAGAAGAGGAGCCACCAGTGATGGCCGACTTGAGCTTAGGGGGAGGAGCTCGAGGGGAAGCTTCGACTTCGACGGGACCATCTTCGTCCATGAGATCATCATCTTCTGGCTCGAAATCCACGGCCTCTACATCAGCGTTTGCCATCCTCTCCCTAAACGCTCTGTGTGCTTAGGTTTTCTTCGACCGTCTTCCCCGTTAGGAGAGGTTAGGCGGATTTAGGAAAGCTGGAAATGAGCTTCTTCGATGAAAACCAGCCTCCGCTCTGTCTCTCTAATTTTTTTAGCTTCTAATTTTACCGCCTCAGAGATGTTGGCTGTATCCCTACTCACAGGTACCGTTAGATTAGTATCCTACGTCGTCAGCGAAATCTTCTCTGTCACTGTCTATATTGGTATCATTTCAAAATTTAGGGTTGGATCAATTGGATGCCAATTTAGAGTTGGTTGAGTAGTAAAGATTCATACTGTTTTTAGTGGAGTGTGTTCACGCTTGCAAACAACATTTTATTTACAATATTAAAAAACACGAAACAATAATAATAATAATAATAATAATAAAATTTAGAGCTGGAGCAACATTGGGTACTTGAGATGATTTATAGCTATTCACACCGATCTTATAGCTATCCATGCCGATCTTGATCATCAGCTAGAACCAATACCATCAAACCTTATACCACAAAGAACATCAAACCTTGACCTCTTCATCATGAGCTAGCTACAAATCATTATCAACTGAGCAACCTTTTAATAGAATACAAAATAAAATTACATTGCAATTCAAAGTGTGGTGTTGATTGGTTACCATGATAAACTCCAGATCCTCCTATTTCAACCCAAAAAAGTATTTTACATTAAGCTGAAGTATATTTTTGTACTAATGAAAAGGGGAAGGTGATAGAATTGTCAAATTAAGGATAGCATTTAAATCATTTATAATAATGTTTTTTTAATCAAGGATAAAATCACTTCTAAGATTAGGGACAACTTAAGAGAAATTGAGTTCCCCACAATCATAAGAAGCCCTCTTCAGCAGCAACCCAGCTAAGAAGGATGACAGCAAATTCTCTCTTAAGAAACACATGACTTTTCCTTTACTTTGTTGTATCAAACCCACCAGATAAGCTGTACTAACAAGTTCAAAGCTTCTCCATCTCCTCTCCTTTGCAAATTTCTCCAAACCCTTTTTGATCCTACTGAATTCATCTTCTTTATCTTTAACTCTGAAGTTAGATTCTCTTCTCAACTCCTTTGACATGGATTCAGCAAGACACCTTGCTAGAACAACACCATCTTCTAATGCTGAACACCCACCTTGACCGATGTCTGGTGTCATTGGGTGGAGGGCATCACCAGCCACACAGACATTTCCCTTGGAGATGTCTTCCCACAACACATTCCATGGCTTCCTTAGCTTTAGTGGTGCTGCCACAAAACGACTCAAGGGAGTACTTTCTATGGCTCTCTCCATGG
Source organism: Hakea prostrata (assembly GCF_041222555.1). Lineage (NCBI taxonomy): Eukaryota > Viridiplantae > Streptophyta > Magnoliopsida > Proteales > Proteaceae > Hakea > Hakea prostrata. Next base: position 73,306,356 of record NC_142601.1, on the reverse strand, counting down.
TCTCAGGTACTTTTCCGAGATTACTCAACACAAACTGTTTCATCATGGCAGGGTTTTCTTTTATGTCTTTGTCTGCATCCAACCATTGCAAAGAATTGAGAAAGATGATTCTCACATAACGAGTATAGGTGTCATTCAGGGCATATTTAAATGCAAAGAACTGTAAAATGATATAGTGAAGTACTTACGCTCAGCAGAAGGAATCCAAGTGAAAAACCAATATGCAGTTTTCTCATCACAAGGCACTACTCCAGAGCGAAAGCCATTTCCATAGAACTGCAAGAATTTGTGCTCAAATCCATGTACACCTACATGCTCTCCACAGCCTCTAATTGACCATCTCCCAGAGAAGACAGGCTTTTGAAGACCCAGCCATTTAGCAACAACTGAATTCACTCCATCGCACCCAATTAATACCTGGAATTTGAAGTTGTGAGTGCTGTGAACTGAAGAAGAATGCAAGAGAGATTTTTTGTATCACTTCTTCAGTGATTCTTATGGGTTCTGATCACCTTGGTCCTGAGGATGGACCCATCAGCCAAATGCAGCAGTATTAAGTTTCCTGCTTCTTCAATAGAAACAACCTTGGAAGTGAACCTAATGGTGCCTGGTGGTAGATCCTTCGCGAGGGCTTCTAGCAAAGCTTTCCTTTTCACAGAACGAACTTCTCGGCTTTCACTGCATCCAGGAGAGACAGCTCAGAGAACCTTTTCCCAAATTTATATAAACTACAAGCTACTTACCGTTTCCCGTCAGCCTTAAATGACATATGGGATATTGCTTGGCCAGAATTGGTTGACGTAGCCACAAACCTGCAAACAAATATATCTAATGTGAATTGTTTGCTAAGCCTCATTCTGGCATGACTATGTGCAATCCTAAAAAAAATTTGCTTAACAGAGGATCCTTCCATGGAAGAATTACCCATCAAGCTGAACGTGTTGTTCTCTGAGGAAATCACCAATGCCGATTGCATCCAAGGCCTTCCATGCATTAGGCCATAACACAAGTGCATATCCGGAGGCCCTTAAGCTATCTGATGATTCCAATACCAAGCTTTGCAATCCCATCCTACACAAGTAATGGCATCATCTTTATTATTGATATTATTATGCATCAAGTGGAACAAAACCAGAAACATGGAAAGCAAACATAGAAAATGTGCTGAGAACTGCATATTAAATTGTCATAGATTTTTTTTCTATTAGAAATACAATACTACCTCCTAATGATTCTGATAATCGGAATGGAATCAACTGGACCAGATTCTTGATTGTGATTTCAAGGTGTCGAGTTTTTCTTGGACTGCGGCCTGATTTTGGGTTAATTATGGTAGAATAACAATCAGCCTGCAGTCTTCAATTGAAAGAGAATCGACCAGTTACATGGCAATTCTACATTTAAGATCCTCGAAGCTAAACCCAGGAAGGTATCAACAGCAAGGTTTGCTTTCCCGTGCTCATGATTTTATATTACTGTCCATTGCAGGAACCAACTTCCATCAATTCATTTCCTACCCGAACCAGAGGAAAGGAGTACAAACACAAAATCGAATAAGAAGAACAAGAAGACCAATTGAAAAGGGGGAGAAAAATGCTGAATTTGAATTAGTTTTTTGTAATCCTTTTTCCTGGTCTTCAGAATTTTGTTCACGTATCTAGACACCATAGGGTTCCTTAACTGAAACCAACTTCCTTCGTCTAATTGAGTTTCAACACCATAAGGGTTTTGTTGGTCAAGTGTGGCGTAATTGAAAGCTAATCAAGAATTCTAATAGATCCCTCGTAAGCATCCCATTAAAGAAACAGTAAGAAAATTAATGTTTGATTTCACGGAAGATCTGGGCTCTATTTCAGTTGTACCTAATACATCATTACGATACAGGCTCATACCTGTGAAGTCCTAGGGAAGTAGTAAGCCCTGCTATTCCAGCACCAACTATCACAACGTCTTCAACCATCTCTCTTCTCATTTCTCTACTATCAAACATAGAAAAAAGCTAGAGGAGATAAAAGTACGGACTGAAATGAAAAGGAAGATAAAGCAACGATAAAAGGATGGGCTCGAAAGCAGAGCCTGGATAATAAAATAATTACCCTCCTATGAGATCACTGATAGCTGCAGCTGATGCATGAATTTACGTCACTAATGACTATGCAGACGATAGAAGTTGCTATCCGGATTACTATGGATCTATCCAACATCGTGTTCTCAAATTTCTTAGGAGAAAAGATTAATCATTTAGAAGGCTCTGCTTTCCAATAGCTTATCAGATTAGATTGTTCATTTAGAAGATTATTGATTTAGAAGGCATCATCCAAGTGAGAAAATTTGAAGAATCAGGTTTCGAAATATATAGATAGGATCACATGTACATCATGAAGTGAAAACAGACACATATACAGGACCTCAGCAAAATCTAACTTAATACATATCTAAATGCCAAATTTCCTCTCAAACTATGTATAACTTAAGATACATATAATTTTCCACAATCATAAGAAGCCCTCTTCAACTGCAATCCAGCTATGAATGATGATAACAAATTCTCTCTTAAGAAGCTCATGATTTTTCCATCACTTTGTTGTATCAAACCCACTATATAAGCTGTACTAATAAGCTCAAAGCTTCTCCACCTCCTCTCCTTTGCATATTTCTCCAGACCCATTTTTATCCTACTGAATTCATCTTTGCCATCTTCAACTCTGAAGTTAGATTCTCCTCTTGATTTCTTTGACAGAGCTTCGGTGAGGCACTTGGCCAGCACAACACCATCTTCTAATGCTGCACAACCTCCCTGACCAATATCAGGTGTCATTGGGTGGAGAGCATCACCAGCTACACAGACATTTTCCTTAGAGATCTCTCCCCATAACACATTCCATGGTTTCCTGAACTTCAATGGTGAGGCAATGAAGCATCCCAAGGGAGTGCTTTCTATAGCATTCACTAATGCCTCAGGTACTTTCCCAAGATTACTCAACACAAACTCTTTCATCATGGCTGGGTTATCGAGTATGTCTTTCTCTGCATCCAACCATCGCAAAGAACACAGTTAATTGTGAAAGCATCACCTGACGTACCACTATATGGCTCTGTTTGGTTGGATATAAAATGACGAATTGATAAATTATTTTAAGAAGAAAGATCAATACTACATATTAGGTAGTTATTGAAAAGAATGCAAGAATTTTAATCAATTTACTTCACTAAAATCTTAGTAGTATGATTGATAAGTTAAATATGGCTATCATATTCAATGAGTCCTTGGGTTAGTAACAGATATGTTCTTGAATGACTCAGTCCTGTGAACTTAAAGAAACTTTGGGGATTAAAAAAAACACATCAATGAAAAGAAGGTTACAAAATCCAAATATACCTGTGAGGGAGTCATCAGAGAATCCCAAATAGTTAAATACATAGACAAGAGTAAAAATCATGAAATACTTACGGTTGGCAGACGGAGTCCACGTGAAAAACCAGTAAGCGGTCCTCTCATCACAAGGCATCAGACCAGAGCGTGAACCGTTCCCAAAAAACTGCATGAAGTTGGGCTCAAGGCCATGTCCACCCAAGTACTCAGCACATCCCCTAATAGCCCATCTCCCAGAGTTGACTGGCTTTTCAAGACCCAACCATTTTGCAACAGTTGAATTCACTCCGTCACACCCAACTAATACCTGAAATTGGAAAACAATGTTAAGAGATCTCATTGTTGTGAGTCTTGTGAACTGAAGAAGTGAAATCATTTCCAAAGAGTGTGGTTTTTATCTAGATAATCATAAACTGCTTTGGCACAAGATTGCCTAAATGGTGAACGATGTTTGTTTACCTTGGCCTTGACGATGGACCCATCATCCAAATGCAGTAGTTTCAAGTTGTCTTCTTCTTCAATAAAAACAACCTTGGAAGTGAACCTAATAGTGCCTGGTGGTAGATCCTTTGCAAGGGCTTCAAGCAAAGCTTTCCGTTTCACAGAACGAACTTCATTGGTTTCTCTGCATTTGCAACTCCACAATTATACATCATGCACAAACCACATTCATAAACCATACACAACTCCAACGATGCAATAGAAGAATTGTAACTACGAGGATGATCTAGGAGCAAAGCAGAAAAAGGAAATGATTTTGGAAGCCAATTGGAGCTCCGCAAAACTGTAATGTTGCTCCATTGCAGCCTAGAGATCAAGGATTCAAGTCAAGAAATAGCATCTCTGTAAAACAGTGGTAAAGATGAATATTTTACGACCCACAACAAACCCTGCAGGGGAGCGTCCTGCATGGCTATCCCTTTTCTATTCAGAACAAATTGGAATTAGGCATAAGTATTAACACGTGGTGTACAAATAATATATCTTTGGAGCTGGGAGGTGAGAAGGATTCAACTCACAAAGAACGTCTCAGAGGTTCAAAAACCTGATATAGTAACCTGGATCAAAGCAAAAAAAAATTAAGGCTGTAATAATATGTAATTATTGGCTACGATTGGCCGTAGTCTCTCCTAACCCTGGAGTTTGTACATAATCAGCTTTCAATTCAGTCCAAAATTGAATTGTTTGGCTAATTCAGCTCATCTACGCCTTGCATGGAAACTATGAATAAGGCATGTTTTGGCCCATTTCAGCTATTTTCTCATAGACCAGAATCCATTGCCACCTAAAGGGTCCCCATTCTTCATGTTAGATTCCCAGTTTTTGCTCAATATCAGAGGTTAAACCAACAAGAAGCATCAGACCTAAACATTTTGTTGAAGAATAAGACTAAAATTTCACATATAATTGAAGTTACTTACTGTTTCCTGTCCGCATTAAATATCCTACGTGAAATAGGAAGACCAGAAATGGATGATGCAACCACATTCCTGCAAGCACTTATGTAATGTGAGATGTTGGTCATGACTCGTTCAGGCTTGGAAATGTCTAGCTTTGATAAATTCACATAACATAGGATCTTCTTATGGAAGAACTAACCCTTCAAGCTGAACATGTTGGTCTCGGAGGAAATCACCAATGCCAACAGCATCCAATGCCTTCCATGCATTTGTCCATGACAAAATGGCAAACCCAGTGGCCCTCAAGCTGTCTGATGATTCTAATACCAAGCTTCGAAATCCCATCCTGCAAAATTAATGGAATCATTATTATTATATATCAAAGTGGCATAAAACCAGAACCATGGTCAGTAAACATAGGTTGCAACCAAGCAAATGAGCTGCTAACTACATTTTTATCCACAGGACACACTAATACATGGATTACCAAAAGAAAGGGGCGGGGGGAAAGGCAATTCTGATGTAAATGGATATCTTAGTCTGATAATAGAAGGGGGGAAGGAAATCACTAAGAATCGGATCTAATCTCAATTCTAGTTGAATCAGATTCCCAATTCTTGTGGATTCCGGCTTCAAATTTCGATTTACGCAAGGATAGTGATTTCGTTCAAGATGAAACTCTCCCTCCATGTCTGTATTCTCCACTTTCTGCCTTAATAGCTCGTGTTTCCCAATGCTATCCCACTTGCTTGTGCTTTAACTTCTCCTAGCTTCTCATTCTTCCAAGAGGCGTTGCTTGGTTGGAAATCAGGGGAGGATCTGTTTGATGGGGCATGCGTATATGTGTATCTAGGACGGTAGCCATTTTTGGCAGTAACTATCAAATCCACTTAATCTTTTGTCTCTCAACTTCATTTTCTCATTTACCGGTTGTGTTTGCCTTGGATTCACATGCTCTGTAATTCCTTTCCCTACAATTCCCTGTAATTCCCTCCTAAGATTGTGCCATGTGGCATTAGGTAATCCAACGGTCATCAAATTTTAAACCCATCCATATATTTTTCCGTCTCTCAGAGTCTCTCTCCGTGCGAAATTCAGAAAAAGCTAATGAACAAAGCATTACTCCTTAAACAGGGATAAAGGCTTTTTACTGCGCAAAACTCTATTTGGAATGTTTTAAAGCTAAGTACTTTAATAATACCTCCCTTTTTTATCCTTAGGTGAGTAACAGGGCTGGATCCCTAATTTGGAATAGTTTGCGCAAAGTGCTACCTAAAATTGCTAGGCTGGTTCTTAGGAAAGTGGGGAATGGAAAAGACACCTATTTTTGGTTTGACCCTTGGGTGTGAGAACTAGAAATGATCACTCAGTAGGAGATTTCAACCAGCATTTTTAACCTAGAGGGGTTACCCTAGATGAGGTGGTGGAGAATAGAAGACGGTTTGCATATGAAATCTCGCTCATTTTTAGCCCTAAGATCTCCTCTGCTATCAATACTATAGATTTAAACTCTGAACCCAATTCTTGGACTTTACTCCCTCACTCTTGAACTAGGCTTACTACTAAATTAGCTTAAAAGGAGTTACTGTCCTCTACTATTACCCGCCCCCCCCCCCACCCACTCACTCACTCTTATAAATGTCGGTGGTTGTTCTTCTGGAAACTTCACCATCATCCAAAATTTAAAACTTTTTTCTGGTGACTTCTGAATGCAGCAGTACCAGTTAAGGAGCTATTATTTGAATGGCTACAAATTCCGCTGATTGTGTGCTTTGTGGTGGAAGCTTCGAATCAAGTTGATATCCTTTTTTCACTTGCAACTGGACAAGAAGGATTTGGGCGGCAGGACCATTAGGAATAAGAGCTGAAAATCTTCCACATTCTAATATTTTTGACTTTTGTCTTAATCTCTTTTATAGCTCCCAGCTTGACAAACCAACATTAAGATGGAAATTTTCAATCTTAATAATAACATGTTATAGCATTTGTGAGCTACACAATGATGTCATCTTCAGAAATGTTCAATCAAACCTTATATGGATTTTGAATTTTATCAAGCTTTGGTGTAAAGATCTACACCTTAAACCACTTGGACAGTACGATGAACCACAGAGAGGGATACTAACTATGATACAGCTATCCCTGTTTCGCTCTTAGATGTTGCATTTGCCAAATGTTACTCTTCTATTCTGTGCAGGATTTGGACATGGATATAAAACAGAAAGTAGGATGCTGCTGGGGAATCATACACAACGGGCAAATGGTATACTAATGGAGCGGCTCCCAAGTTGGTTCTGACCCATCAACATCCATCTTGAAAGGACTTATTCAAGGGTTAAACATGGCCCAAATGTATGGTCTTCAAATTGACTCCATCTAGACGAACTGGGAACAATTTGCGGACTTTATGCCTTATCATCGGAGAACATGGCGCTGGTCTTAGTACCTAACCTCTTGTGATTGGCACCCAAATTGTCAGGGATAAAAATTGAGTGATCTCTTAATAAGGAGCTATTTAAGTTGTTCTCTGATCTTGCCTAGCAAGCAATGGGGGGGGGGGGGGGACTATGGTTTGGGACATACTGTTTCCGGAGGGAAATTGTACTACATACTATTGATTGTACTGCTTTTCTGTAAAAAAAAAATATCAATTAACGCTAGGGCCCAGCCAAGTTCTGATGATTCTGGCAATTCCAAGAAAGATGGCTGAATCAGTATGATTCTGCTTCCTGGAAATAAAGATAAATATATATATTTGGACCTGCTAATTTTGAGGCGGCATAAAATCAACCAGAATTTTGTACCCTGAAATCAATGGGAATTCAGGAAACCCAATTCTACTCCAATAACATTCCCATAGAACAGAAAATCAGCAGAATCATTCCCATGGAGTATCACGGAAGAAACTTATCCCTAGTGATTACCTGCTTCTGCAACCACGAGGGAGAAATGGCCATGCCTAGGTTTTAAAGAAACTATCCATTTTATTGGCTAAGCCTACAAGGCTTTGGTATGGGATTCACCAATAAATACTCCAGTGGTGAGGTTTTTAAGATTATAGCTACTGCTGCACCTTCTCCTGCCTGAGAAATAGTTCACTTGATGCTTGAAATGGGCAGCATAACAGTTAATAACTCCAATGATGTGAAGAAAAAAACCCCAGAAAAGGGTAAAAAACTGAGGTTAAGTTAAAAGAATTCCACTAGTATGAAGTCCAGAAGTCCATCTTCCTTGTCAAATAAGACTCATAATATAGGAGGAACACAATAAATTGTTAATTTAGAGTTTCTGAAAGTGGCATACCTATGAAGTCCCAGCGCTGTAGTGAGCCCTGCTATTCCAGCACCAACTATTACAAAGTCCTCAACCATCTCTGTTCCCATTTCTCTACTGCTACTTGCACTGTGTATGGCTGCAGAACGACTTTGAGAAGAGAGAGAGAGAGAGAGAGAGAGAGAGGGTAGAGTAGATGTGAAGAATGAAGAAGAGGAAGATATATAAGGAGTAGCCTGAGGATGGAAATCAATAATTGCTGCTGATGGAGTAGCTTACGTTTCTGGGTTGTCGTCCTATATGGACGCTGGCGCATATGCATCTGGACGTTATTGGTAACTCTCTTCTTAACTCTGCCAATGCCGTATTTCCTTTTAATTTGACAGCATCCATTATAGTTAACTTTATAGTAGTATTTGATTAAACTTCTGCCTGGTAGACTACAGTGAATGATTTTTTATTTTATCTTTTCCTCTAAAAGTAAGCTTGTATAAAGCTCTCTAGCTGAAAATTCCTGAAGACAATAAAAGAGTTTTTTAATATGAAATGCAGGGACAATTCCACTAAATTCTAAAGATATTAAAATTTCTAATCCCACGAGCAATGAAATCTGCATAAGTATTGTTGGACCTACTAATAAAAGTAAAAAATACAGACTCAAAAGACATCCTAAGCTTCAAAATCTCAAGACAGCAGCATGTCTATAGAGAATGATTAAGAACTGGATGCTATTTCCTACCAAAAACAGAACTGGATTTTACTTGGAATTAGATAATACTCTCATGTTCTTCAGGGGTTTTAAAAAAAAAAAAAAAGGCCATCTCAGCAGATGGTCCTCTCTTACCACCTCAGCAGCTGAATCATGCGGCACCGTGACATTCTTCTCTTCCTCCATTATAATTTGTGTGGAAAAATTCAGATTTCGGGCTGCTTTAAGTGAGCACAAAAGCGTTTAAAAACTCCCATACTAGAAGAGATTTTCGTGCACGGTTTTGCATAAGCGTGTTTGCAGCTATGGATTTACACGATCAGCAAAACTATGTTAGTCTTAAGATTTTTCTTTTTTCTTTTTTTTTTCCTGAAGCAAGATATGTAATAATAGTTTATGAAATCAAGTCTTGCTCCACCCAGGAAAGTCGATTCAGCCACCACCTCAAGGCTACAAATCCTCAGGGGTTCTAGTATTATTCTAAAATGCATTCCCAATACCTCAGGAAACTCAGTCCATAACTTTAATGGATCGCTGGGCATTATCATTATTTTTAAATATTATGTGCATATATTTTGTCAATTAGCACCAACAAATAATACCTTCCATGTATCATTATAGCTGTTAAGACGCCTATGAACAAAAAAGATGCGGAGCCATGAATTCACATCGTGAGAGAAGTTTTTACTATTATTTGTGTTATAACCTCTGGTGATGAGTCTGTGGTTGCAAACATGATAGAAGTAGAAAAAAACCTAATGAAGAAAGAGGATTTGATGATATAATTTGACCAATTCAGTCAACGTCTCCACGCCTCAAGATTGATGCCCGATCCACTATATCAGGGGAGAGTTTAACTTGTAAACACATACAATGAGCACCATTAAAGGTGGACTACGCCACTGCAATCTCAAATCTACAAGCAGAATCCTTCGAAACAAGCTATCATATGCTAAGAACAAGAAGGAAACCGAGAAGATCAAGGTATGTTCTCAAAGAACCCTAATCGCCATCAAGACGAAAAGAGAGATAAAAGAAACCCCATTTTAGAATAATGAATTAGACCACAAATGAACCAACTCAACAATATTTATACCTTGGCTCAACCGAAAATAATCGGCACCTGTCCAGATGAGATTGAACCAAAGTACAGACCTGAGTTCATAACAACAAATAGAGGAGCAAATCAAAGATTAGCCCTCTCAATTTGGTCGTAATTTTAACTTAAGGCATATTTTGCGATTAATTTTTTTTTTAAAATTGCAATGAAACGTTAGAAGACCTGTCAACATTCTTTTGTTGTCGATCAGTTCAATCAATGACGAAAATTCTTTGTAAAACATGTTCAGACTTTCCACGGAATTGATTGTTTTTATTTACCATATGCATGCCAATGATAATGTCTACTTAAGGGGGTTAAGCCGTAGTTAAACTCTTGCCTTAGGGGTTTAATTGTAAGTTGTCTTGACTCTTGAGTAGAAATATCCTACCATATGCCAATGCATATTTTTATAAAACGGGAAAATATTATGCAAAATAAAACGGAAATCATCGACCTTTTTTTTTTGGTAAAACGGAAATCATCGACCTCGATGACATGTTCTCAACACAAAGACAACACGACATGCTAGATTTACAAGCTTACCTGACCACCACAGAAGTTTTAAGTAGCACCGTTTCGTAGAACATTTGAGAAGTTGAATCGGGTGTGAAGAAAATTTAAACTAAATATCATCTCTTTGCATTTTCAATGAGAATAGTTTTTCAATTTTAAAAGTAATAAAACACATCAAAATTATTTTACAAAAAATCTTCTCAAGCACAAAAATTAGATTGGTTCGTTTTCTGAAAATATAGAACGATCCGATTTGCCAAAAAGCATTTGATCAGTTTTCAATGCCCCAAAAACTATAAAAAGGCCGAAGTATCAACCACAAAAGACTCACCTTTTTGAAAAAGGTACAACTGAGATAATCACCATTATTTAGATGTTCAATAGCATTACTCCCTGTTCATTCGATAAATAAAAGCAAAAAAGAAAATTCAAAACTTATGCTCCAATAGTTATTCTCCCCAGCACCGTAATCCATCTAAAACTTCATCTTTCATTACTAAATAATTCGTCACTAGTTCATTTGCGTAATACCATGTACTCATGTTGTGGGAAAGCGTTTCAGAATTTTTTTTTTTTTTTTTTTTTTTGGTAGAAAGAATATTTCTTATTGACAGTATCATAAAAATCGCAACAAAGTTCTAACTCCATTAAACCCGTATGCATGAGTTGAAATTAGCTAGAGGCCTAGAGTTCAGGGAACAATGAAAGGTTCACCGTTCCAAAAACGGAAACCACATCAATATCCTTTGGAACTCAATCCCAGGTGGTCATCTTGTGCAAAATAAATTTGAATCTATGAACTGAATATTTTTTATTACAACGGCATAATATATGAATTAACAGATCTGTTTGTTTGGATGCTCTTATTTGATTGTGGATGAATTAAGCTCTTGACCCAAATTAAAAAATAAATAAAAATAACAGAGTAGGTCTCCTATTCTAAACCAATACTAGTCAATGCAAAGAGATAAAACAGCAAATTTAATATAACAAGCAACGCCCAACCGCTCACTACAAAACACAACATAGAAGCCCCACCGTTAAAGTGGTTCAAACATAATACACATGTTGAAGCAGACACCAGTGAGTACCTGCAGATCAGCATTGACATAGAGACAGTCTACAGAGAGCCGAGTCGAAGTACTTGATCATCGAGTTTCATCCTCGAGGTTACGGAAACCTGCAGTTAAGTCTTCATGTAGCTTACTAAACTTTGCCACCAGGGCAGACTCACCTTCTGCTGGGTCCTCAAATTTCTGGGACCTGTAAAAATTCAAATATAAGTTACAATATGATCCCCATAAAGCAACTAAAATGCAATGCTCTGTTTCAACCTCTTCCTTGGTTGAAATTTTTCTTCCCCAAAATTTTCTTCCCCACCCCTCTTCTTTCTTTTTTTATACATTCTTACTGTTTTACTTACACTAATCGGTAAAAAAGATCTCCCATCTTGTGTTTGATAAGGCTGTAGGTTATCTTCTGTCCGTCCATACCAGCACCTCGCTCTACTGCCTGCAAAATTCCATCAGTTTGGTATCTTACATCTTTTTATTCATAAACAAAAATAGACAATATTTAAGACCAAAATATTTCTAATCTGCATCAATTTCACCATTTGATTGCAGAAATCACAAGCAGATTTGCACAGAGAGAGAAACACAAATTAGACAACGATGCTTAAAAACACCTGACCATGAGTAGTACATGTAACTTAAACAGTTAAAACTCAAAGTGGAATATGTTTAAAAGTAGTCATAGAGTTACTCTTAAGAAGAAAGGGAAAAATACATTTGCTTTTTAGATGTAAGTAAAAAGTGTTGGTCCATGGTAGGAAAAAAAAAGCTCAGGAATTCAAGTGAAACAGAACACACGTTTAGACAATTGGAAATGATAGGATAATCATTTTCATCATAAAAGTAAGGGCCCTACCTGATTCGCCAAATTGTAGAAATGGATAATGTTGCGCATCATCCAAACTGACTTGTAAAATGGGCAAAATTTATCATATCTGTTGCATCAATGAAAGGTTTGTAAGGACTCACATGCAACGGATAAATAATGTTAAAACTTCCTGGAGCCACTCATGAAGTGGACCTTCAGCTACTTACGGAGTAAACGCATTCTGGGCAAGATAGTCCTCCCTCAGAAGCTTAGCAGTCTCCAAAGTAATCTTATCTGATTCTGCTAACGCATCTTTTCCGACAAGCTGCAATGTCATAAAACACAGGTATTAGCGCATCAATGACAACCAATGTTGCAGAGCTAAAACAGAGATACAAGATGCATATTATCTAATGCTCCTGACAATGGCTCAGGCGACAATGTACTTTCTTTTTCTCTTATTTTTTTATTTTTTTTGGGAGAGGGGGTTGGAGTTGGCATTTTGGGGGGTGGATAAATGTTTGTTTAAGAGAAAAGAAACAAGGATTAACAGATGAATAGCTGAGAGACCATCCCACATGGATATCTAAGAGACCAAGTGCCTTTGTCAAATGCATCTTCCTGAGCACCAAACTAATAAACCATACCCCCTGCCTCTTTAACATTCCACATTTTGCCTTACAAGAGGAGTACTTCTAGAATACTTCATAACCTAGGCTTTTGATCTGCTTCATTTCAAGTTTTGTTATGAAAAATTATACTTGCCAATAAGCATTATACATGGAACCAGGATAGGCAGCTGACCCAGACAAAGGGTGTCAAGCACTATGGCTTTGGCATTATGGTACGGTTTTGGTACAGTATAGAAAGGACTTAACTAGTAAACTTCAACAACTGGGAAGTGGGAAAGATAAGAACCTTCAAATCCAATATGGAATTCAACAGCAAAACAGAGGAAATTCACAAGATCTTCTGGTTTTAATGGTGCCAGTCAGCCCCAACACCTCACGGTGCCTCAGCCAGAGGCTGCCCCAACACTCATAACAGAATACTACCCCCCCCCCCCAGGACCCCTACAAACACTCTTCCCGTGACCCTCCCACATGGATTATTACAATACCTAAAACTACCCATGTTCCAGAACCTACATTTGGTGTCTTAACAATACTTCCCCCCCTAAAGTCTCACCATGCCTCAAGGTGAACTCAATCCACTCCCAGCAACTCTGAGTTCTTTATTGCCGGTGTCCTCTGTAACTGCCGCTTGTTCATCGTCCTCTTCATGGAGCATCAGTACCTTAAGCTGGTTGTAGGGGCACTGATGGGCCTTCGAATGGAGGTGTCACAGCGGAAACACAAACCTTTGTCCATCTTCAATTTGATTTCATACTACGTCAACCAACAAAGAACGCTAGCTAGTTGCTATGGGGGTTGCCGCTGCCTGAGGAGACGTTGGGGAAGATGATGAATAGGGACTCCTTGGGGATTAATTAGGTTGTGGTTGGATCGCTCCAGTCGACCAGCGACCCAGCCGCGTTAATTCCAGACGTATTCGGGTTCGCTGTTGCTGGACTAGGCTTAGGCCCATTTGTTCTTATAGAATTAATATTCAAAACCTGTTGGGCCAGTGCTTGGGCCGAAGGAATGGGCTGGGCTAGATTGGGCCAATGAAGGCCTTCAAGGGCCCACTTGCATCTACCTGGGCCAGTTCCACTGTCTGGATCAGACTCAGGTTTCAACTAGACCTCGGCCCGAATCTCATCCACTAAAACCGATAGAAAGGCACCATGAAGCCAGGCTTCGTCCCGACATCTAGCCGCTGCAGCTAGGGTCTCAAAGTACTCCCAGAATTCGCCAACAGTGCCTTGCTGCTTGAGGCTTATCCGAGCCTCTTGGGGACTCCTCAATTGAGGCAAACCATACCTTCTCACCATGGCTTCCTTCAAAGACTCCCATGATGTCATAGGTGCCTGCAGTTCCTGGAATCACAACCACCCAAGCGCAAACCATTGAAGCAGTGTTGTAGCTCGAAGGATCTCATTGCTGTCAAGTCTATAGAGGTGGAAATACCTCTCTGCATTTGCAATCCAACCCCAGGGGTCTTCACTGGTGAATATCAGCATCTCCAATTGCTGAGATGTGAAGTCCCTGTGCTGGCCAATCCCTTCGAGACCAAATGGATCTGCGCCTCTTACTCTCCCTGCGTTCACGCTAGCTGCCAGCGGTGTAGAATTTGTTACTCTCTCCTGCACCACTTCCGGTGCCGGTGAATCAATCTCCAAAGCCTTCCCACGCATCAGGTAAGTCTGTAGCTCAGATCTGAACTCGCTGTTACTTTGCTGCTCCTTGCTGCTCCTCCAATTGTTGGTCTATGAAATCGAACCTGGAGTCCATTGCAGAAAAATGGATATGGACCTCTTTCACCATCTTCTCCAATTCTTCCACACTTGCTTCCATCCTTCCTCTAACCATGCCCTGGGATCTGAATCACTCTGATACCAATTTGACAAAACTCACCCCAGTTCACTCCCGCAAGCTGTGCATGCCCCAAAACCCAAATCATTTTTCCACACACCCCCCCCTAAAGAAGGACCCATGCGAACAGTCTTCCCATGGGACCCTCCCATATGGATTATTACAATACCCAAAACTACCCCTGTTCCAGAACCTACAATTGGTTTCTTAACAGGGAACACTAAGGATCACTGTTTGAGAAATCCACCATGGAACAGTGGTGGGTAGCTCCAGGACCTGGCTAAAATATACACATCCGAGAACAGGTAACTCTTAATCTAGATTTCTCATCTTGAACCCAATATATTTATACAACAGCTAGGGAAGCATATTTGGAGAAAAGTTGACTACATACCTGGACAATTTCATTCAGGTCATCCTCTCTCTGCAGTACTTCACGTGCTTTCGTCCTGATTTCAATAAAATCTGGATCAAATTGTTCATAGAAAGACTCCAAGGCCTGGAAATACAGCAAAGGATATAAAAGAAACATGCAAAACAGTCCAATAAAAAGCAAGATATAAGACACATTGAAAATTTCTACTTTATAATCAACTAAGGAATGTGAAACATGCCGGAAATATTTTAGTCACGAACCGTTGAGTACTTTGAATAAGAAATAAGCCAGTTTACAGATGGGAAATGTTTTCTCTGAGCAAGTTTCTTGTCCAGACCCCAGAAGACCTGTAAAAGATTTCAAAAGAATACAAAATGCAATAAATAAGTAGTTTTTGGAAAATAAGTATCCATCCTGCCCGGGCTGGGCAATATACCACATCCATTTATCAGTGGGACTCAATGATCACTGCATATGCGGCACAAAAAGATTCTAACTGGCCATGAACCACAAAGTAACATCTGAATTCTTCCACTAATTTTTTCCTTTTCCTGACCAACCAAAAAGGATGTATGGCCTTTGAACCATTAGGAACATCTCTCTTAAGACCCAGTCATCGATAAGAATCAATGCTTCAACAACACCCTTCTTAAGTCCAAGAAGAGTATAGTTTTATCCAATCCACTCACTTTCAAGTGGTGGCATAGTGAATGGAATTTGAATAACAGGAAACATAAATGAACATCCTTATTACCTGGACAATACTAAGGGTTGCAGATGTCACAGGATCTGAGAAATCTCCTCCTGGAGGAGAAACGGCACCAACAATTGTGACACTACCGGTACGTTCTGGTCCACCAAGACACTTGACTTTACCCGCACGTTCATAGAAAGAGGCTAAACGTGCAGCCAGATAAGCAGGGTAACCACTATCTGCAGGCATTTCCGCCTGGAAAAACAGATAAGTTCCAACATAAGAATATGGACAGGATTGAAAAAGCATCAATTCTTAGTAAGTAGCTAGTAGCATAAAAACGATACTGAAAGGAATTATGCGTATAGCTAATCAGAGTTAAAATGACTAGGACATCTAAACTCAAAAAAAAAACATTACCATACTTGGCACAATTCAGACATCGTTTGAGCAACCATGAACAAATTAAAAATGGTTGCTAAAACATAACAAGTTTTGCTTTCAGGATTCGTATCAAGTTCCAAAGGCGATTCAGATTTTACATGTAAGTATCAACTTAGAGTCATTTCAAATCTAATTACACCCACCCATAATGGTCCTAGCCTTCTTGAATGGTTGTATTTTTCAATCCAATGACATGCATTAAGACAAAGTAAGAGCATGTTTAAAACCTAATAACATGGTAAACATTTTAAAGAAGTGATGCAAGGGTCTATAAGCTATTCCCATCCACGGTTACAGCATAATAAAATGTTATAATTCTACAAAAAATAGTGCTCCACACTTGAATAGAAATATAATATAAATTGGGGACAAATTTCTTCCCATTTTAAATATGTTTCTCGATGACCTTCTTAACTTCTTTTGCAGTGTTTTGTTTTCTCATAGAGGGAAGGGGGAAATTATGCCGTAAAATTAGCAGATTTCCATTTTTTTTTTTTTACCAATTTGTGGAGTACTTCTTTTGACTCTCTTGCTCCCTTAAATGAGCAGGACGAATCAGCAGTAAAATTAGCTAACCTTTCTCATTTATTTTCCAGAAATTTCAGCCATCTCTTTCCGGATTACGGATGGTTCATCAATTTCATTCTGGCTAGACCCTTCAAACCCCCTAGGCATCCTCTATAATTTCTTTGGCCCCAATGTAGTGTATGACTCCTGGATCCCTGAATCTGCCCTCCTCTCTTCTTCCATCTCTGATAGCTCTTGATCCCCCTCCCCCTCTTTCCCTCTCCTCCTCCCCCGTGACTGTATCATTTGGCTTCCGACCACTCGGGTCTCTTCACCACCGCCTCTCCTCCCTCCCCCATGACTGTATCATTTGGCTTCCGACCCCTCGGGTCTCTTCACCACCGCCTCAGCTTGGAATCACATCCACACCCCTACTGATTTAGTCCCTTGGGCCCCCTTTGTTTGGTCTAAAGGCGACATCCCTTGCCACTCCTTCACACTTAGGCATTCCCTCAACGTTTGCCTCACCACGCAATCATTCTTCATCCACCACCATATCCCTGCTAGCCCTAACTGCATCCTTTGCTAGCATGGTCCTGAGGATATTGACAATCTCTTCTTCACTTGCCCTTTCTCTCGCCTGCTTTGGGGGAGAGACATTGCTTCCATTTGGCCTTGCTCCAGAAGCTCCTCTAAGTTTGCTAGGGATTGGGCCTGGGTCTTAAGGTCCTTTTCCAGGAATTCCACCTATGAACAAGTTGGTAAGCTTGTTTCGAGAGCTACCGTCCATCACCTTTGGTGGGAGAGTAACCTTAGGACTTAGGAGATGAACCTCCAACTCAAAGATTATGGACAAGATTTGGAAAGCCATCTACTTTGATGTCTCCTCTAAGTTGCATATGTTTCCCCATCCCCTGATTAGCAATACCCAAAGGAACATGCTTATTGTTGAAACCTGGGGCTTACATTCTTTCGGTCTAGTAGTAAAGACCGTTTTCCCTTATTTCTTCCCCCTCTTGTACAGTTCTTCTTTCCCCTCCTTGGGGTTGTGGTAATGAAATTTATTCATCAAAAAAAAAAAAAAAAAGTTGTGTCCTAAGTTCCTCAGAACTGACAGTATTCAAATAAGTATTCTCCTAAGCCAAATTATAAAGTAGATGATGTAGAAGCAATGTTACAGCTAATAGAGTAGAGTACTGTTAAGCAGCAATTAGTTTTTTTCTACATTACGTCAGACTACTATTTCAAGCATTATTAATCTAAGATTAGAACATTAGGATGCAAGAATCACTTACAATTAACTTCCATGTTCATCATTCAACAATTGCTTAGGGTGACAATGGCACAAACCAGCACTAATATGTTACAAAAAGAGAAACCTTAAAAAAAGGCATTACATATTAGGCCATTCAACCAACAAAAACCTAGGCTACTATTTTGAATATATGTGCTGCCACAAATAATGGTATTCACCCTAAAAAATGACACGGTTTTGGTGGTTGTTTTGTTGTTAAAGCTGGATATCATTTTCAAAACAAAATAGGGTAGAAATGTCCTAGAAAGAGAGGAAAGTACCAGACGCCCTGATATTTCACGCAAAGCTTCTGCCCAACGAGATGTCGAATCAGCCATCATACTAACATTGTAACCCATATCTCTGAAATATTCAGCTATCGTGATGCCTGAAACATTCAATAACATCAGCATAACAATAGAGTGAACTCCATCACATGATTCTGCATAACTCAAGACATCAGCAAGAATAATCTACAGGATGGGCTTTATATTCTAAGCCCTTTTTTCAACTAATGAGTACAAAAAAGTTCAGGGGTTTGACAAAAATACAAAACAGTAATGCCAGAGGATTGGCCACCCAGGTCATTCCTGAGCAATACCAACAGGTAAATTTGGGTTCACCATGCCACCATAGAAATGGAAATTGCCAGTGAACCAGCCAATCCAAAAAACATCATGGATTGGACTAGTATCATCCAGCCTTGATAAAAGTCAAGCGATGCACGCCAACATGCGCAGGAAAAAGCACACACCCCCCTCTGTGAACAATGGACAATAAACAGAGTTGTAGGCTAATATAGTTACAAAGAAAGAATGCAAAACCATACTTCATAAAAACATTACAGAAAAGGAACATTTTGGAGAAAATGAGCTCTCCATTCCATATGTCACTTTGGCACATCTGGACCTGCTGCAATTCCAACCAAAATGTTCAATGTGATACCTCTGATTACTTTTCTTTTCTTTTTTTATTATATTGAAGTTCATCAAAAATGTTCTATTTGATATAATATTCATCATGTTATCATTCTTTTTAGAGTCATTTGGAGTACACTGATGATAGCACAATCTTAATTATGGCATGCACTCGGTAACAATATTGCATTGCAACAGAATGCAACATGCTACAACACAATGTTTCAACTCATATGCAAATGTGCTGCCAACTGCCACATTAGCCAACAAGCAACAAGACAAATCTCTAAACTTAACAGTTATTTATTAGGGAAAAAAGAGAAGAACAAGAACAAGAAAACCACACACAGACATGCATTGAAATAACTACAAATGCCAAACTATCAACAAAAAAATTCATAAATGCTTTACGCTCCCCCCCATTTTCTCAGGTGTAACATGATCTTGCATATCTGGCCGTTCCTGACAATTAAAGAAGCAGTTTTCCCTGGCAAAGTGGCCTCAAGACGATTCAGTTTTCAGATAGCCTAGGCCACTGGATTTCTGAAAGACAGCTCACTGTCTAGACCTTTCTGAGAACCAAATAACTGTCCAAGCACAAAAATATGATTCACATGCAAAATGATGCATATTAATATACATCTAAAAGAAGTCTTCTTTCAGCATATAATTCTAACCTCACTCTAAGGCAAATAGTACCAGAACAAAACCATTCACCAAATTCAAAACAAGAAGCACCTTAAAAACTAAGTCCCAAAAAATTTAGAACTAAAATGGCCCAAAGGTTTTTGTACATGAAGGAAATCAAGAGGCATACTTTGAAACAATAAACGGTACACCAACTGAGCAAGCAAAAGCATAAATATTCACCTGTATAAATGGAGGCTTCTCGAGCAGCCACAGGCATGTTGGAAGTGTTAGCTACAAGTGTTGTCCGCTTCATGACGGATTCTTCACGGCCATCGGGTAATGTCATAGTCAATTGAGGAAAATCCATAAGAACCTGAAAATTTTAAGAAACAGAACATTCAAATTTCAGATGCTACTAAAGGACTGATAAACAAGGGAAAGAATAAAAGAGCTACATACTTCCGCCATTTCATTTCCTCTCTCTCCACAACCAACATAAACCACAGTGTCAGAATTAGAGTACTGCACATGAACAAAACTTTATACATAAGAACTCCGTTAATCAATCCTTTATCATCCTGGAAAATAAAAGGAGAGTCTGGCAGGCATCATACACCAAATAAACGAGAAACCCCACCTTAGAAAGAGCTTGACTGATGACGGTTTTACCACAACCAAATGCTCCAGGAATGGCACAAGTCCCCCCAAGAACAGAAGGGAAAAGGGCATCAAGAACACGCTGTAGAAAATATTCAAAAGAAAGAATGAAGATCTCCAACTTAAATTGAAGCAGTCGAGTAAAAAAATCTGACAATGTTTTCTATTTGTTTATTACCTGTCCAGTTAAAAGAGGTGTATCAGCAGCAAGTTTTGATGAAACAGGGCGGGGTGTACGGACAGGCCAACTCTGCAGCAGTAGAACAAAACAAATGTAAGAAATCATTGTATGAATTCTGATTTATACCCAACAAAGAAACGCAAGTATGAGAAATCAAATATTATGTTCTAAATTGATAGAATAGCCAAAGAAAATAATTCTAATCACCTGGAGCATGGTAAATTGCTTTTTAACACCTTGAAACTCAAGCTCCAACACAGTATCCTGCAAAACATATGGCAGGTGAAGCATTTAAGGTGATGAAACTAAACAATGACACGGTGAATACAGAATTAACATAGTGAACACACAGAACACAAAAGCAAACGTCAGACTATAGACTAACAAAATAAAAAATCCCCAAAGCAACTTTGTCTCTCTCTGAGGAATTTGCGGTGCATCCCAAAGTCTTAACATCTAGGTTGAACACTACCAGCAAGCCACAGTATAATCAGTCTTTCAGAATGGGGAGAAGAAAAGAATAATGAATAACTTGACCATCAATGCATCAACAGATCTTATTACTAACGTAAAGAACCTGGATGCCAAACCTTTAGCGAGTATTGACCAGCAGGTGCAACGTAAGTGACCTTTCCCATAGCATCAGGAGGAAGAGCAACATGATGTTGCATCAAACTGTTCTCAAAGACACTCTGCAACACAACAATAAAAATTTTGGGATTCATATGCTGCATAAACTGAAACATCTGAGCAGGGTACTAACACCATCGTTACTCATCTCCCTCCCATTAACCCATGGTCGCAAATATATCCAAGAGTAGCATTGATGCCATCAAACTTACAGCATATAAATCTCCACCAGTTAGAAGGTCTCCTTCACCTGCATCAGTAGAAAACATGAACTAATCAATTATCCAGCACATTCAGTAAAAATGCAATTATGATATGTTAAATGATTACCTATTTTCTTCGGTTCGAACTCCCAGAGGATATCTTTATCCAGAGCTGGGACAGAGACCCCACGAGGAATATAGACATCACCAGATCTTTTAGCAATAGTTTTCAAAGGTCTCTGCAATAAACAATGAAACCATTAGCTCATGTCAAGTGATAGAGACACCTCTTTGACCAACGTTTGTGCATAAAAATAAGTGTATATAGAAGGAAAAAGAGAAAGGAAAAAATCAGGGGAATCTACAATAGCAGTTAGAAGCAAACCTGAATACCATCAAAGATATTCCCCAAAATTCCAGGTCCTAACTCCACTGAAAGAGGCTGCAATAATAGAACACACAATACAACATAAGATGTAATCAACAAAACTCATCACCAACAGAAGCAAGAGCAAACCTCGAAGTACCTTGTGTGTTCGTAGAACAGGATCATTCACCATCAGACCAGCTGTTTCTTCATAAACTGACAAAAAGCAAAGCACAAATAAATAAATAAATAAAAAGAAAGAAAGAAAACATTGTTTCATTAGCACTGGGATTACACAGGTTCCAACCCAACTACTGCTGCATGCAATATGAACAAAAATGAACAACAGAAGATCACACAGGAACACTCAAAGAAACCAGCAGTATGACACAAACACTCAAAGAAAAAACCTTGGATTGTTGCAGAATCTCCTTCCAATCTAATAATTTCCCCAATAAGATTGTCATGCCCTACACGAACAAGTTCATACATAGCAGCCCCTGCCATTCCATCCGCAACAACAACTGGTCCTGATACCTGCAAAATGATTAAAAAATCTGAGAAAGGAAATAAAACTCCTGGGAGTTCTATTATGGTTTAACATATATGACAGGCCATATTGAAACAGGAAATAGTCCATAGCACCATAATATTATAAAACATGTAACTTATTACATATGTGACGTGATAAAACTTGTCAAAATTTAGCAAGATCTTAAAAGGCCTAAAAAAAAAAAAAAAGGAAGATCATGTACACAGCCAATTTCTCACAAGCACCATCTGATAAAAAAAATTCCATTTATAATCTAATAAGAAAAAAAAAATGGAGCATGATCCCAATTATTGCAGCTGAAGAATAATTGATGAATAAAGACATCTCTATAATACAAATAGGGTATATGGTTTATATCAATAATAATATAGTAAATGCTACAGATATCAATAGTCAAGTTCACAAAAACCTGGAAAAGTATTAAGTCGAACTCTAATTACAGCTCTAAAAGTAGTATCAACAAATCCCGTGCAACAACTTTTAAACCAGCAGACACTGAAGGTCTTACATATGTTATCCCTCCCATTCCCAACCCCATTCCTCCCCAAACCCAGTTCCCGATAACTTTAACATCTTACGTAAGAACTTCCTAACTAAGCACCTTCAGAACATACAAATTAGATACGACCACTTCAGTTCAACTAGAGGCTACGGATTGCACTCAACGAATCAGTAAAAAATTAGCGGATTGGAATCTTCTTAAGATCCTCAAACAAAATCTTCTTTAACTACATCAGAATCCAATAGTCAGCGATCGAAGTAGGAAAAGATACTGATCACGCTCAATAAATCCTTAAGAGAAACACTTCAGAATCCAGACAAGTGCCAGTGAATTCATACAAAGATAATTATTAATCGGGTTCCAGAAACGACGTAATTAAATCCAGAACCAGATTTTGCAATAAAGATGAATCAAAAGCGCCAGACATGGAGGAAGAAGAATCAAATCCATTCATTCGTACAAAACTCAACCCTAAACAGCAGCGAAAAAATAAAGAGGTTTTTCCTATTTCCTGAGAAAGGTCTACATACCTTGCGAACGTAGCCATACTCGCTTTCCTTCTCCGAATCCTCAAATGTCGTCAACCGAGCTCCATAGACCGACGGCATTTTGACTAGCAGATCTAACAAGCAAACAAGATCGAGCTCAGATATTACTAGAATTACGATACTTGTCACAAAATCTGCCAGAAAATAACAGAAATACAAGTTGAATAATTTGCTAATAGTATAAATGTTTCAGAAAATCTCGAGAGAATTACTGAAAATAAAAATTTGAGGATCGGCTCCTCACTGAAGCGAAAAAACCCCAGATCAGACGTAAAGGAGAATCGGATATCAACTCTAGGAGAGAAAATGGCAGATTCAGACACAAGGTTCCCGCGATCGAAGGAAATAGCTACTCTCTGATAACTTCCATTTTTTTAGTTACTAATAACCTCTTTATCAATTCAAATTTACTTCTGATGCCACTTGATCTTCCACGAGACCGCCTTTAAATCTGCGGCATCGCATCGTAGGGATTTTCAGCATATTCTTATCCGACAATGCTAACAAATATTAATGTTTGATGTGCCGATCCAACGGTCTATGGTTAGCATTTCTAGTGGACCCACAGGCAACGGATCTTAATTTGACGTCCCAATCCAAGAGAAGAAAGAGAGAAATGAGATAGGGATCCACTGCACGTGGATATGGGCGTCGATTAATTTAAACAAATTGGGTAATATCAATTAAATCCTCTTTTTTTGGTAATAAATTAATAATCAATTAAACCCTGTATGCTGTTGGAAAAATAAAATGAAAAAAAAATGGCAATACAAAACAAAGTTTTCATTTTATTTTTCTTTTTATAATAAACTATTCATTTTTACTTTTATCTTAAAAAAAAAAGTACTTTTTTGGTAATAGAAAAACAAAAAGGACAAACGAAAACCATTTTACCAAAGAAAAAAACGAACAACGAAAGCCATTTATGTAATAATTGATAATCAGTCATCTCAAAAAAAAAAAAAAAATTGATAACCATTTATGCAGGCTTTGGGGGTAAAGTGGACAAATTCGTCTTCACCCACTCTATAATTGGATTGTCTCTATAATTATATTGTCTTTGTGTTTTAATATAAATCAGTTGTTCACCAAAAATAAAGATGAAAATTAATAAAAAATAGATTAATTAGAATTATTAAATAACTAATTTTGATAAAAATAAATTTATTGATGATGAATTAGGGAGCAAGGATGTGTCTTTATATTGAAATTACATAAAAATATTAGTACTTATATAAAATTTTTATAGGGAGGTTGTTACTTCAAGGGATAAATTTATTTTAAAATTGATACGTAAAATTTAATAATCAATTGCCTAAAACCATGGTTAGTTCAATCGTCCGATGAGAACTGGTTCAATAATTAAACTCAAAAGTACTGTAAGCACCAAGAAACACAACAAGATATAAAAGAAAACGTGATCCCGCTAAACTCAAGATAAACAATCGTGTCTATATGAAAACTGCAATTACCCCACATTGAGAGAGGAAAACCTAACAATCCGAGTAATGATGAGATTCTGGATTGATCCAACGATTAATAATAAAAGGTAAACCCTATATAAATCAAAGCACAATATGAAGATAAAGTAACTAAATCGTTAAATCTTTATAGTGGTGTTCTTACTGACTTAACATTTGAAAGTAGCTTTTTGACTACTCAGTCAACCCACATCTGATGTTGTTTTGCAGGAATCCACAGATTGAACAATTTCCTAAAGAGATCCTTTGATATTTCCAACCAAAAAAAAGTCCTTTAAGGTGAGAATATGTATGGCTTTTAATATTAAAAATAAATAGAACTGACGAGAGAGTAAATATGTAACACATGAATTTGACAATTTATGGCCATGCATTAAAATTTTGAAAATTATGTTATTCTGCTAAAAAAAGGTGTGAGCCTCTAACACCTTTTAGTTTTCCTTTATTCTATTATTAGATTCTTTTAAATTATAGATATATAAAAATAATTTAAAACAGTCTATTGATATATTATTATCAAAAAATATTGTTGCATGCACGTCTTTTTTTTTATATGGACCTGAAAAGACACTATTCACCAACAAATGGCTGGAGAGTGATAAATTATAATTATAATTCAGTAACTTTATGAGTCAATAAAATATATATATATATATATATATATTTAACTAGTCATAATAATGTATGTTATTATGAATAACAATCATCTTGTACCAATACACCAGAAGTTTTCAGACAAGATTGATGCTCACCTTGGCTACAATGTGGATGAATTAAAAAAAAAAAATAGAGATCGATCACACTAGTAAAGCACAATTCGATACTTTTTTAATTTGACTATTAAAAATCTTTTACCTCGCAATTATTTTCTTTAAAATAAAAAAATCTAAACTATGTTTTCCAGTTGAGCCCCCAGGTGACATGATTACTTTAATTAGTTGAACTGTTTATTTGAATTCAAACAAATATTTGCAATGGTTATAAAAACGACACCTTAACGCTAAATGAGATTCTGAAATATTGTAGCATATGCCTTGTTTGGAATAGTCAAATTTGAAATGTAAAAAGATTACATGAGTATGATTCAGTGAATAGATGTATTGCATTTTGTAACGAACCTATAACATCAAAGAAGTTGCACATTTTATGAGAAAACTTGTCTCTTTTAAATTTCAATTTTATTGATTTTCTTGGCATCCAAACGTATCCTATACAATTGGTACCTCTACCAAATCTATGGGGGTAAGGATGCTAGTGTGGTCCCCAGTTTAGGTAAGAAATTGGTTAAAATAATACAATGTTTGAGCCTGACAGTCATTTTGTCGATGTATAAGTTATTCTTATTTATTAGGTTACGCAACGATGTGTACTGTCCTTGTGGATGGTTTGCTATGCTCTAGGAAGCTTCCAGGGTCTTTCCTGAAAGCATACCATAGCCACACAGTTGAAACAGGTATAATGGTTTTGAAAAGGACTTCTCTGCTCACACGTACTGACAAGGATCTTTGGACTTTGGGCCTCTAGGCCTGATTGAATTAGTGTTTTAAAAACTTGACTAAGCCCAACCCATTAACACCTTAGGTACTGGTGTTGACTCTACTGACCAAACGTACGCCCAAACAAGAAACAATCCATCATTGAGCGACGATGATACTCAAACCTTAGAGGCTATTTTTACCAAAAAAAAAAAAAAAAACCTTAGAGGCTATGAGAAGGTGGTGGCTGAACATGTCGTGTAAATTGTTTAGTTAAACAGTCCTAAAAAATCTTTACATTAAATTTGGTAGGATTAAATCTGAATCGTCCATTATAGACAATTCAGATTTAATAAGTAAGATGGTAAAATTTATTTACACAGCGGTTGAGTTATCTTTATATTTTTTTTTTAATCACAAGGTTAGTTGGTTCCACCTTTTACGGCAGAGGTTATTAACCAAAAATAAAAAAAAAAGAAGTATGTAATATATCCTCTCCCTATGTATAAAAGCTCTTGTATACTTAGAAAAGATTTTAGGTTGATGTAAAATCCCCTGCTCCCCTGCTCCCCTCTCCGCCTCCCCTGCTCCCCTCTCCGATCTTCTTCCCTCCCTGCTTCTTCTCCGTCCCATCTTCCTGCTCCTTCTCCCTCCTCCCTGCTCCCCTCTCCCATCTTCTTCCCTCCCTACTCCATCTCCGATCTGATTCTCTGCTTCCTGCTCCTCCCTACCTCCTCTCATCTTTGTTTCCCCGCCCTCTCTGTTCCTCTCTCTCCCCTCTCGCCCTCTCTGTTTCTCTCTCCCGTTTTCTCTCTCCCGGCGTCTCTGTTCTCTCTCCCACCCTCTCGTTTCTCTCATCTTTGCTTCACCGCCTTCTCTGTTTTCTCTCTTCTCTCTCTCGCCCTCTCTCGTTTCTCTCTCCCGTTTCTCTCTCCCGGCGTCTCTCGTTCTCTCTCCGTTTTCTCTCTCCCGTTTTCTCTCGTTTTCATCTGTTCTCTTTTCCGTCCTCTTTCCCGCCTCCGCCTCCCTATTTCCCGCCTCCGTTGCTCTTTCTCCATTAATAACCGGATCTCCGGGTTCCCCTTAGATCCGTGGTTGCGGTGCTTTGTTTTTGTTTTTTTGTTTTATTTTATTTTTTTTTTTTTTTTCATAACGACTCCTTTGGTTCCAGCCTTTCCCGGTGCACACCGCAGAACAACTCCAAGTCCGGGTCCAAGTTCTCCGCGCCGCGCTTGACCGGTACGCCTCTACGGCATCGCTGGATTGGAGGTTTTGAACCTTCTCCACACTTTCGCTGCTACCATCGCTGTAATTGTAGGAGTTTTGACTCCGCCTTTCAGGCGTGTACTTTGTCCCCCTTTGAGGGTGTTGATGTTGTTTTGGTGTTCTTGTTCTAAGGGTTTTGTGGCTGCGATCCACTTTGGGCTTGACCCAACCCTTACCCCGCGGCCGACCGCTGTCTCTTATGCATGTTTAATCACAGGGTGGTCTTTTGCCGCTCCTTGGTTCGTTTTGAACCTTGTGTTCTCATGCATGTGTGTTTGTACTTTGTTTAGTTTACATGAAGTGCTGTTTACAAAAAAAAAAAAAAAAAAAAAATCTCAAAAACGAGAAATTTAAATTACCCTGTCTTAAGTATTATCTTCCGAGTTACTGTTATTGTTAATGTCAATTTTTGAGTTATCAAATTTATCAATCCGACCCTTGGTTTGCATAAGTCAAAGGGATTCAGAGGGTGACATCAATAATAGTGGGTAATTCGGGGGTGGTACTGAAAATTCATGTTTTTTGTACTCCTTATTTGCTATTTTTAATTTTACGGTAGATACAACCCGGAGGAGCCTTAAACCCTGACAAATGACAAATTACAGAGCCAAAGCACAACGGCTACATTTCATGGCGAGTCGCCTGCGCTCTGTACCACTAGCGCGATACATCTCCTCTTCCTCTTCCTCTTCCTCTTCTTCCTCTAGAGTACCTCTTCTGTGGAAACCCGAAATCGAGCCATCCGACGGCACGACAACTACAGTTCAACTCCTCTCATGGGGTCGTGGAGCCTCAGGACAACTCGGTGGCGGCATTGAAGAGATTCGTTTGTATCCCACTACCGTCGCTTCTCTCCTCCTTCCCTCCAATTTTCAGTTCTCTCCTATTCCTGGTCGTCTCGATTCTATTTCCGCCGCCAGAAACGGTGGCACTGAAGAGTCAGCGCCACCGCCGCCGTTGGAGGTAGGCATCTCATGTGGCCTCTTCCACTCTTCCTTACTTGTCGATGGCAAATTCTGGATTTGGGGAAAAGGCGATGGTGGACGCCTCGGGTTCGGCCATGAAAATCCTGCTTTTCTTCCGACTTTGAATCCCAATCTTGACGGCGTCAGAAGCATCGCTCTTGGCGGGGTTCACTCTGTTGCCCTCACAGCGCTTGGGGAAGTATTCACTTGGTCAGTTTCAGATATATATAATTTTTTTTCTTCTAAATTTCGTTCTAGTTGCTAGGAGATATGATTATGTTATGTTCTTATTTTTATTTTTATTTTATTTATGGTTTTTTGGGATACGCATATTGGGTTATGTGATGAATATGCGGCAGGGGGATGCAGGGGTTACGGTGGTTTTGGAGCTCTAGGGCATTCAGTATATACCAGAGAAAGGCTGCCTAGATTGGTGAAAGGTTCTTGGGATGGAAAAATATGCCACATTGCTACCGGTGGAGCTCATACTACTGCTATCACTGATGCAGGTTCGTTGGATTTCTTTTTCTTGATTCTACAAGCCAGTGGAATTTGGATAACTGTGATGGTAATTTAGATAAACAAATTTCGTCATGTTGGAAAAAAAAATGATTGTTTTGCAATTCCTTCAATCTTTGGTAGTCAGGCAACAATCTAGGATGTTGGTTGTTCCTTTGACGGGCTTGGTGGTGGGAAGGTGCTGGCAAGGCTTAAATTGTAGCTTCAGTTTCCTACATAATGGACTGATTACCATAATTGGCCTTCTCATACTGGCTAATGAGTAATCTTATTTTGTATTAGTCCAGCATACTTCTATCTTGAAAGTGTGGATTCAGCAGTTCCCATGCCAATGGCTATGGTGCATGTGGTACATTTTAAAAGGATCCTCTTCTTGTCTGACAGGAATAGGCCTTGATAAAGTGTTTAGGGTCAGTGCCTAGGTTTCTTTCAACACGTTATATTTGAGAGCTGCCTTTCCAAGTCCTTTCTTTTTGTATGAATGCCTTGTGGTCAATCCAGCAATTATTCAAGCTTAAGTATGACCGTATTGTCTCAGTATGCAACTGGTTTTGAGGAGGTCTTTCATTAGCAATTTTGGAAGTTGGAGGGAGTCTGGCTGTTGTACAATCATCCTCAAGTTCAAACCTGTATTTGTGATAGTGTTAACCAACTTAAGTAAGCTACATTTCGAAATTCTCTTTGTTGGGGGAGGGGGGGATGGTCATTGAGTACTTGCCTTTACTTTAGATCCAAAAATTCAGGACCTTCGTTGTCCCATTGCATGTGAAAGTCCAAAACAATTTATTCATGATCTATCTCTTAGATCCTTAGTTACATGTGATGTAGTATGTTTTCTGTCTTTCAATAGGATGTGTAATGTTCTAGGTTTGTTTCATTCAGTTATTGCTGATTCGGAGTGGATTTTTGTGGTTTTTAAATAAAAGAGAGAACCTCAATGAGGATTTCAAATTTAAGATTCAAGTTAATAGGACTCTTGCTGGAAGAGATTTTACGTCTCAAAGCATTTGGATGTCTCCAGTCTTCTATGGGGTATAGCTTGGTGTCATCATAGTGATTCTGTTCTCCTGGTATATATGATGACTAGTTTGATAATTTTGTGGGGGTTTAAGGTGCTGTGAGAATTGCTGATTATATTAATTTCCCACCCAAAAGCAAAAAGACAATCTCCTGATTATCAAAGAATGCTAGGACTGTATGTAAGGTTTAAAGTATAACTGAAGGATGATGAAAGGCACTCAACTGACTCAAGATGAAATTTTCATTTTCCGTTTTGGCGTATGTTCCAGATGTCTGTTTAATCACATGAGAACTTGCTTAAAACTGTCTCTGAGGATTTTTACTTGTGTGAATGAATTTTATTCAATGAGTTAGTTATGTAGTCAACTCCGGTAAGTAATTGGGTACTTTTTCAGATCTATTAGATAAGAGCTGGCATTACTAGGTTAATACGTTCCAAATTGTTTTACATTCATAATTTTTAGAGTTCGTTAGTGCTTCTGCACAAAAGAACAAATTAAAAACAACCTCCAAAGTTGCCCCAGAAATATTTTTTAAACAACGATGGGAAATAAGAGGGAAGGGTAGGCAACTTTCTCTACCCTTTTTCTTAGATTATTTGTCACTTTGATTACTCTTTTTTTTGAGTTTCATGATAAGAAAAAGTACTATTCTGCCAAAAATAAAACTACTCGTTGTATATTCGATGTAATTATCAAAAACCACTAACCAATGGCAACCCTTTGACATTGATGCTCATGCTAACTAATCTCAGATCAATATAGGCCAATTTTGGTTGGATCTAATTGGTATCAGCTGAGACCAATCTGAAATACCTGTATGGATAAAAATATATAAAGTTTATGAACCATGGAGGAGTATTTTGCAACATCGTCAAGCCCAAGCAGGGATTTATGAACCTGAGGATGGTTGGACAAACTAAAAACCCTTGGGGTGGGGGAAATCTGTGACCCTTAGGTGGTGGTGACTGTCATCTAGGATGGCATGTTTTCATTTTTATGGAAGAGAAAACAGGAACTTTGATTTCTGCTTCTACAATTAAGGTGCAATTTTCATCAGATTTCACCATTTTAACATAGTTGAATGAGATTAGGTCAGTTCTGGAAGTTTTGTCTTTTATTTTTTTTGGGGATAACATGAATACTAACCAAATTTGGGGATATTAAGTAAATCTTTTCAAAAAAAAGTAGTGGCTGTAAAAAAAGAAAAGAAATTGAAACCTACTTATCTTTTCAGCTCCGTTCTTATTTAGTCAGTCATAGAAATGACCCCAAAATAAGAGTGGACGGGGAAGGAGAATGGTTAATTACAATGTATAAAGTTAAAAGAAGACACCGCTCCTCGCATATGCTCAAAACTTGAAGTACAAATAATGAATGATTAAAAAAGGGCAGAATTTAGACTCACTAGATAATGATAAAGCTATTGCAAGTGGGGTCTATACTCTTAACTAATCATGAAATCTGCAAATGCAGTCCTTACACTTGCTAATGATAAAAGCAGCTGCAAATGGTGTCGGTGAACTAGCTAATGATGAGCCTGCTGCAAGTGGGTTCCACAGGCTGCTCTTTAGCAACACCGTAGCCGTAGAACTAGTCGTCAATCCAGAGCTAAAAGAACCAGTTGTAGGCCTAAAATGATTCTAGGAAGAGTGAAGAAAGACATTTATAGCTTAGAATAGTGTTGATTGAAGATAGAAGATCCAAGGAGCCGACCCATTTAGTTCAGACAAGGCTTGTTGGAGATGATTTACATAATTTTGTTTGTACTGACATATTTGAGCTCCGTTTCTTCCTATTGCATGGTCCTAATGGGTTAAAGGTTGATTCCTTCAAGCTTAAGTAGATTAATGGGTTGATTTCATTTTTCTCTGTTTATTTCTGATTTTGATTTGATTTTAATTTTCATGTATAATATGAGCCCACACAAAAGAGGAAACTCTACCCTAAATGTTATTGTTTGCAAATTATGTGATGGTGATGATAGCTGTAATCTGGATCTCTCTCTCCAGAAAAGTCACATTATTGATTGATCATGTTTAGTTGGCTAAAATTCAAATTGGATCTCTGCCGACTCCTGTAGTATTGACTTTGCCAAATTGTGTGGCAAATTTAAGCAGTGACAATGTGAATTCTTAAAGATATGGATCGAATTTCAAAGCATGGATATATAGACCAGGTAGATTTCCTGTAGATGGATGCTACAGTGTAAAATTAGCAGTCATGAAGTCCTTGTAAATGGATTAAGTATGTTCTTGGATGGGTAATATTTCATCATTTCTAGTTGTGATTTGTTTAGGTGAACTTTATGCATGGGGTCGTGACGAAGGTGACGGTAGATTGGGCTTGGGTGCTGGCTGTGGCCCGAATGAAGGTGGTGCATTTAGCATTCCTTCCAAAGTAAAAGCATTACCTGTGCCTGTTGCTGCTGCAACTTGTGGGGGTTTTTTCACAACAGCGCTGACTAAAGATGGGCAACTTTGGAATTGGGGAGGTAAGAATGATGTCACCTTGCTTAGATTTTGAGATCCAAATTCAATTGTAAATGTATAAAGAATCTTTTTTCCTGTATTTCCCCCTTAATAAAGAGTACGATAGGCAGACCTATCATGTACTAGATCCTAAAATATAATCCTCTCCCAAATGATGTCAAAATTTACTTGGAGTTCCCCTAATTTGAAATCCTTGTTAGAATCAGCCCCACTCTGTTAGCTGTGCTGTGTCAGGGGGTGACGTTATATGATCCTGAAATTCTAATCGACCAAATAATTGATAGATCTATGGTGAACCTACTGTTCTTCCCTCCTATAGAAAATGCTTGAATAATTTAACCTCCATGCTTGACCATGCACTAATCCATCCATGTGTTCCCAAAATTGTTACTTTCTGAATTGAAATTTACTAGTTTCATCCGATCCTGCTTGGTGGCATAGGCACTAATTGTATTGACAGCTTCTTTCTCCAATGCTAGTTTGATGAATATAATTCCATCTCCAACTCTTATGACATCCACCACACATCCTTTGGATCTGTGTTCACCATTATTTTTTTTTGTTTCCATACACATTGCTTTAAGTCATCCAACACTTTAGCTTTTTTAACCCTTCCATTATCTCTTGAATTTAGGCAATAAGAATCCTTCTTCTGTTTATAACATCTCTCAATCCCATCCTCTTACCCATTTGAGATCCAATGTACCAAGACACAAACCAGATCATGCTCTTCTGGGCTAGTTTCAAGAGATGCAAATGACCATTGTGTGAGCTCTTGCAGGTTATGTCTCGGAAGAAGGCTGATAAGTATGAGACAATGTGTACTTTTCTCAGCCTTTCAGCTAAGATCAAGTTATGAGATAAAGTACCAAAACTAAAGTAAAGAAAGAAAATGATTCATGCAATGGTGAATGACTGAAATTAATGAGTAATGACTTGGTGCCTGCTGCAAACCTAATGCACCAGGGGAAATGATAAAAAAGAGGATAGTATATAACAGAATGGAGAGAAGGTCATTAATGCAATAAACAGATAAATTTAGAAGTTATTCAACCCTATTAGGTGCGATATCATATGAGATTCAAAACAAAGAATTTTACAATTCATGCTAAAATATAAAGAAAAGTAAAACTCCATATATGATCCAATATTGGTGCTTAGACCAGTGATTCAACTTGCCTATACCAACATAGTTATCTGAGGAAATGCACTAACAAGGCAAAGCAATCCAGCAATTCACAACAAAACACAGAAGACATAATGCAATACAAAGGGCACAACAGAGTTTTGATACAATATGCTAGCTATGTATTAAAATCATAAACAGGTAGAAATAAAGCCGTACGTGGGGCTCAAAAGTGTATTAAAACAATAGGCAGTTAAAAACCCCTAATGGCAATATATTAGAGAGCACAACAAATGCTATTGTTTGCTAAGAAGGGAAAACTGTAGCACAGCCAAGGGTAAATCTTCTTACGGCTACATTTGCCACTAACACAGAGAAGCAGTTACCAGAGAGTCAGAGACCTCAGCAAAGAAAGTGTTGTTTGGCTTCTGGATGTTGTATAGCATATGGGATAACTGACTGTGTGAGACATTTGCTTTGGACAAAGCAACATGGTTTTCCCTGTTTCAGTGGGGTGACAAGTACCATGTGAAACAACAGCCCAGCTCTCACTCTTCCAGGGCAGATTCTTCCATTTCCAAGCACCCAAATGTGCTGTTGTATACTGTGAAGTATGTAAATGAATTTGGCAACTTTGAGTCTATTAAAACTCCATCCTGTAAGATTGTAAGATTATTCCCATCTTTATTTAAATGACATACGTCTGCTTGTCATGAACTAGGCTTCATTCTGATAGTGTTTCTTTTGGATTTTCATGCAGCAAACTCGAATTTTGAACTTGGAAGAGGTAATAAGGTTGGTGGTTGGAAGCCACAGCCAATTCCCAGCCTGCAAGAAGCTCGTATCATTCAGGTGGCAAGTGGTGGATTTCATTGTCTTGCACTAACTGGTAAAATGATTTCAAAGTTATTTTAACATTATTCATTTACTTGGCTTAATGTTCAGAAGTTGATGTTATGCTTTCGGTATTTATTGTGATTACTGTCTATTTTGTAAGAGGGCAGTGTCCTTTCCTCCCTGCCCGAAAACAACCCTTACCCCAACCCACCCCAATGAAATGTTGACTCTGGGACTAAAGACAGTTGGAATACTTGTCAGATGATGGTAAAGTGCTTTCTTGGGGCCATGGTGGAAAAGGTCAGTTGGGTCATTCTTCAATAGAAAACCAAAAGATTCCAGTAGTGGTTGAGCCTTTAGTTGAGGAGCGCATCACATACATTGCATGTGGAGGTTCTTCTTCAGCTGCTATCACTGGTAAGAATGTTAGAAATAGTTTAGCATATGAGGTTTCTAAAATAAATTTCAAGCTGTTGCATGTGGAGGTTCCTCTTCAGCTGGTATCACTATTAAGGACAACTTGTTACTATTTGAGACTCTAAAATGAATGTCATTCCTATAAATAGGGGAAAAACAAAAAAGAATTTCATTATGCTCTTCATAAGAACTGTTTTATTTCTTAGAGAAATGTTTAATTTCTGATTGCAACTTTATGTTTAAAAAGCGCCTTGACGGTAAGATCTTTGTAATGAACATCTCTTATAAGTGAAGACAGTGCCTCATTTTTCCTTTCTGGAAACATAAACTGAATTTATTGGTAAAATTTAAAATACTAACATGGTCATATAATCTTAGGAAGAAAAGGAACAATATAAATGTTCTAAAATTCATCTTAATATTTTACTTTTGTGAAACTTCTCTAATTCTAATCTTTATGGAGTTCATGTTATCTCTATCAAGTGTATTAATTTTTGTTTAAAGGTTAGAAAATGTTATTTTTGTTGAATTCCATCATCTATTAATACTTTCAAACAGCTGAAACTGAATCTTGAAAACTCTCATGAAGTTTCGTTTTATGTATTTATTATACTTAAAATTTATAATATTTATTCTAGTAACTAAAATATGTTTATTTCTATTCAATTAAACTCAACTAAATATGAGGATAACATCTGATTGGTTCACTTTTGTCTATTTATCTCTATCAAGTATATTAATTTTTGTTGAATTCCATCATCTATTAATACTTTCAAACAAGCTGAAATTGAATCTTGAAAACTCTCATGAAGTTTCGTTTTTTGTATTTATTATAATTAAAAGTTATAATATTTATTCTAGTAACTAAAATATGTTTATTTCTATTCAATTAAACTCAACTAAATATGAGGATAACCTCTGATTGGTTCACTTTTGTCTATGAAATGCTTAAGATACCTGTTTATTGATGATATTCTGTAGATAATTTTGGCATATGAGTTTGACAGTACTAGTACTGTAATTATTCTTCTGGTAATGGTGGTGGAAATACTTTCCTGGGAATGGCAGATAAGGGGAAGCTGTACATGTGGGGGAGTGCAAGGGATTGTCAACTTGGGGTTCCTGGGTTGCCAGATGTCCAACCGTTGCCTGTTGAAGTGAAGTTTTTGATTGAGGATGATGGATTGGGGCCCCACCGCGTAATCTCCATTGCAGTTGGTGCATCTCATGCCATGTGCTTGGTTGTGAGGTCTGGAAATCAGAGCTGACTGTAGTGGAATCAAGAATTTTGAGCTCTGTTCCGATGGTAGAGAACATTCAGCAATAGAGGTGCTCAACAATAAGTTTTGACATACAAGCCAATCCTGTGATCTCTCTTCTGCAATAGAGAGCATACACTGGTGAGGAGAAGCAGCTACAGCAACAACTTGTAGGTGAAAAGGATGGTTTCATCAATGAGGTTTGCACACTGCCCAGTCAATGTTATACGATTTGATCATGGTCAATAGGTTATATAAATTTTGGGTTCAGTACAAGTTCTTTGAAATTTGTGTTTTTTTTTTGTGTTTTTTTTGTTTATAAGAATTTCACTTCACTTCCCCTTGCAACCAAACAAGGCCCTCAAAGAATTAATGTTTGTTTCGCTGGGTTGGTTTTGACTTTGTACCGGAAAAATAAAAATGGGAAATTTCAATACGTTGCGACTTTAGTTTCCTTTTTCACGGTCTAAGGGAGATTTGAAAGGTTTCCTCTTGGGCAAATGGGCATCCAGCAACAATAGAGGCTGGTTTGTTTAGGGCCGGGACGAGCGGACAAAAAGAGATCAAACCGACCAAACCAGAGTCAGGCGAAAAACGTTTGGTTAGTTTGAATTTTTGGAATGAAATTTCTAGATTTATCCTAAAAATATTTATTGAATTATGGTTCAAACTTTACGTTTGAAGTAGGGGAAACGGTTCCCTCTACCCAAAATCTCGATTCCGTTTTAGTGTAAAAATGGTCGATCAGAATCTGAGTCACACAACCAAACGGTAAAACTCCCCATTTGTGCAACCGAGTTTCAAATCTCGTTTTGCAAAATTTAATCATTTTGTAAATATTTACGGCAATTGATGATTGTATGCTTCCTGGTTCATGCGTTCAAGGAAAACATTATCCATTCCTCATTATTCAACTTCTCCAAGCCACGATGAAGGGAAATTCTTTGGTCAAGGCTTTTGGATGAGCTTAAGAGAGTAAATCTGATACTGGAATTTTAATGATAGTTGTATTATTTGAATATAATAAGAATAAATGTTCCATCTTCTTGGAGTTATAAAGTGCGATAAAAAATTTTCATTATTTTTTTTAAGGAAAATGTCTTTTATTTAGTCCCACATTGAAAAGTGAGTTGTTGAATTTGAGTTAAAAGGCGTTGCTTATAAACTCTGATTTATAATAATAAGACAAGCTAATGCGTATGTGGTATAGAAGCGAGGATGGTGTACAGTCCGAGCATGTTTGCACTTGTGCATGCATAGCGTGGGCACTTTTGGTGCACATACGCACTTAGCACTTGATCAGATGTAAATCGTAAATTTTGATCAACGGTAGATCAATGGTGATAGAAGTAGATCCATTAGATTCCATGGAAAATCGACGGTTAGATTTATTACTGTAATCTATCCGTAATAAAATAATCCCCATATCCATTTGATGGTCATTCTAGACTCGGGAGGCCGAACGATCTGACAGCTCAAATATGAACATGGGTATTGGTATCCTTGCATGGAGGTACCTATACGAAGAGAGTCATGAACTATTTAATACAAGTACCTCAATGCTTATAAATACCCCCTAGTTTTTTTTTTCCGTATCTTAGGAGATAATTCGAACTAGAATTTCCAGCTTTCTGAATGTGCTATCTCTCTTGATTCTGTTACTCTTTTGTTTACAAATGATTCTAAGATGGTCTCTGTAATGGAAAATTTCCCCCAATTCATTTGTCATAATTCAACTAGTTGTTTGATCATGTAATAAGGGAATTAGATCTGATGGTTACAGTTTTATAGACATTAAAGAGTCAATAAATTAGTCAAAATCTAACTCTAAGGAGTTAGTTAGTTTAGTTGGCAGAAATCAACACCTTGAGCATGATATCAAAACTCAGAAGTCTGAATTTTCTTGGAACCAGAGTGAGATCCCATATATTAAATGTTTGATCATTGTTACTTTTTCCTTACTTGTGGGGGGGGGGGGGGGTTAGAGAGACCATTATTTTTTATACCCATATAGGACTAATGATTCTGCGTGCATGATCTCCTTTGTTCACAGTTGATGAAGAAACACCTGAATAATTAGATTGCAGCTATTCACTTAAAAAATGATATATAAGCAAAGTTGAAGATAGGATGACTAAACAAAAAGAATTTAAAGCAGGAAAACTTCTAAGTATAATAAGGTCAATCATATAAGTGAACTCCTGTACATATTAAATGTTTGATCATTGTTACTCTTCCTCCCCCCCCAACATTTAGTGGAGGTTAGAGATACCTTTACTTTTGGTATCCATCTAAGACTAATGATTCTGCATGCATGCCCTCCTTTGTTCAAAATTGATGAAGAAACAGTTGGGATAACTAGATT
This sequence comes from Hakea prostrata, assembly GCF_041222555.1. Classification (NCBI taxonomy): domain Eukaryota; kingdom Viridiplantae; phylum Streptophyta; class Magnoliopsida; order Proteales; family Proteaceae; genus Hakea; species Hakea prostrata. The sequence continues at coordinate 73,267,907 of NC_142601.1, read as the reverse complement.
GAAGCTATTCACTCAGAAAAATGATAAAGAAGCAAAGTTGAAGATAGAATGACCAAACAAAAAGAAGTTAAAGCAGGAAAACTTATTAAATAATTAGATCAAGACGCAAAGATCTCTTCTGGTATTACGTACCCTAGCCAAACTCTTTGTCTGTTCACTTGTCCCCCATCATTCTTTTGAATTTTATATTAACACTTCCCACTTTTTAGGGTTAATTTAAGTTTACTTTAAAACCTTGCACATTACTTCCTGCTTGAAGGTGTACGTTATTTGAAAGATCTAGAGAGCTTCCACATTACGTTGCCAGTTTGAGGGTTTAACAATGGCATGGAAACAAAGTTATTCGAGAGAAAAGACAGGGATGAGAGGAAAGCTCTTAAACCTAAGCTTGTCTTGTCGGGTGACCAAACACAAACACAGAATCCAATGTAGTTGTTTTGTGGTGTTCGCAAATGATTTAAATGGAAGAACCAGTCCGCAATGACTACCTTATTATGCGAACTGTATATAAGTAAGAAACGTGAATATGACTCCATCGTCTGCAATTGACTGAACTGGATCTCTGTGTACTTTGTTATTCAAAAATAACCAAAACACTCAGCTTTTAATAAGACCCTTATTCTTTGCCTTCTTAAAGATAGAAGCTTCCTCGATAACTACGCTCGTGGGAGTGCGCAGTGCTTTTCTTCCCTTCCAGCTCTCTTTCTTTTCTTCCCTCATATGCGCCTCTCTTTCTTTCTCTAGGAACCGAGCTTTCTTGCCAACTTGCAAACTTCTAAATTTTCTCTGCACTCGATAAAGGTAGCTGCTCCACCACCCTCTTTTCTTAACAGCAAAAGAAAAAGCTTCCGAACCTTCTTCATGGATGTAGTTACAGATACCCCACAGAGAGAGAAAGAGATTGAAGGAAATCAGTTGAGGCTATTAGTCTTACAACTCCAGCTAGAAAGGGTTATTTTTTTTCCTGAAGATTTCTTACACAGTAGTAGTCTATAAGACCACCAAGGTAACACTAGTTATATGATGTTTTAAGTCTAGGATGGGCATATATCTCAAAAGTTTTGGTGATGTTTTCTACGTCTAATTATGTTTACAGAGAAGAAAAAGTGGATGATACATATAAACTGGCCCCAGTTGGCCTTCTATAAAAAAAGATTAATTCTTTTCCTTTGCTCGTTCAAGGAAGCTCCAAATTAAAACTACCCTTTGTTCAATTTCAGTGAGGATTTCAGACAATGTAGGATATATTACAATATTTAATTTGTTGTTCCCCAAGACTCCAGAATTGTTTTTTCTTTTGATTGCAAAATGGTTGTTTCAGTCTCCAGTTTGTCTCTGCAATGATGATAGTAACTAATTTCAAGCAACTAACTTAAAAAGGAACTTCACAAAAGGCGGCTGCATTACAAATTTACAATGAATTATAAAGTTCATGGAAAAAATAGGAAGAAGAGTCACATGAAGAAGCATGCCAAAGTTCAAATTAAGTTATATATAGAAGACCCACATGGAAAATTTTTTGAGTAATAAAACCAAAGAGATACATGTCTTGCTTCTTTTTAGATACAGATTTGCAGATCATAAGCCCTGAGAAGCATCGAATAGGAAGGATTAACAGGACATATTCAAACATAAATGTAGTCATGATGAAGAGACCCAAAGCTAAATTAAAGCTGAGCTTTTACAATATTGCATGCGAATGTTCTTAATCTTTGATTGCAAAAGCTAGTAAAGGTTCATAGAGGTCTCTTCATCACTGATTTGATACCCAATAGTTAGAAGAATTTTAAGACCATTACATCTAAGAAATGAGCAGAGTTTCAGCCATAATGCAAATTTCTTCCTTGAAGTAAGCTGCCACCCTTGATCATGGGATTGACTCTGTCTACTGGATTATGTTGTGTTCTTCGTGGTGATGGTCTTTCAAGCTTTGCAGGCACCTCAAATTTCTTTTCTCCCACACCATCACTGGAGAGGATTGGCTTGGATTCATAAATATCCGACATAGAATCGATATCTGAACCGCTATCCATTGTCGACGCACCGATTTGAAGCTGATAACCCTTGAATGCATCTTCTTGATTGCCTAGACATGATGCAGCTGTTCCTAATTCCTGTAGTCTGAGGTCATCAGGCCACATTAGAGGATTAATCTTGCTACTGCCACCATATGGGCTATGCCTCTTCTTCCCAAGACAGATAGAATCATTGGCTGACATGAATCCTTCAAGAGATGATCTTTCCATATGTGGCTGCATCTCAACTTGCTCTCCTCCATATATGTGTAGGTCTTGAAGGGAAGGAAATCCCATTTGAGAACCGAAGTCTTTCATGGAACCCATGTCAACAACTCCTTGATCATTGACGCCCTTGTAGCTTCCTGAGGCCATGTTTTCACCATCAAGTGTTTGACAAGCTTTCTCAAGTATGGACTGCATATACTTACCTTGTGCTTCAATTCTCAGCTGGAGGTGCCTTTGTACCTGCAATTTCAGCAAACTGTTAAGAATCAACAATATTGCTTCAGGAACAGCAATTTGCAAAAGAAAAGGGAAGAGCTTTCCACCCCAGAAAAAGGCCCCAGAGAGAGCTACCAGAATCACGCTCAGAGAACATAGATTTACGTGATTCACTCAAGAAGGTCGCACGCAAAAGGGATACAAATAAAGCAACGTTTGCAAGTACTCCAAAGAAAAATCATTGATGTGAGTTGTTGGGTATTCCCTCTCTCTCTATATATATGCTTACCTCTATCTGCTCTTGCAATCTCCTTTGGACTTCCATTTGCATCCTTAGTGCATCAGTTATCTGACCGTTCCTGCTGAAGTGCATCAATCATAAAACACCTTGCAGCAACTTTTTTTGAGTGTTAAAAAGATTTAGTCAGTTACGTACTCATTTATGCTTCGGCCCATTATTCCTGAGGATGCATTTCTTTGAAGATCTAGCCCTGAAGCCGTCATGAACAAGTAAATATTAAAGAACAACAACTGATTCAGAAAACATATTAGGTTAAAATGGAAATTATATGGCATAAGGGTAGTCATCCAGTATATAAACATATAAGACAACATTTACCTCTCTCACCCTCCTTAACTGAGTGATCACCGAATTCCTTGTGGGGCTGCTTCCCAAGCCTGAATTTCTACATGACAAAAAAAACAAACAAACAAACAAAAGTTTGATTATTGAAAAGATTGTGAGTTCTGAGAGAAAGAAAACACATCAAATATTGTTTACATACCTGAAGATGGCTCTTGAGGTGATATAGAGTGAGACCCTTAACACCCATAACTCTCATGATGGTCTTTGGCGTGGCCTCTATAGATTAGACATGGAGAAGAAAAGAATCACATACAGGATCAAATAGAACCAAAAGAAGAGCTAGGGAGGAGAGAAAAAATTTAGATGAGAAGATGAAGAAGATCATCGAAGAAGATGGTTTGTGCAGGTAATAATAATAAGTTAGTGAGAAATGTAAGTACTGTCTGGTCCTCCGAGTTGAGTCACAGCATCAACGAATCTTTCATGAAGCTCGACAGTCCATCGAAGACGAGGCTTTGGGTCCGTTGTGAGAACAAGTCCCGAGTCCCCTTGAACACACATAGGCCTATCATGTGAATTCATAGTAGGTTTCTTGGATTGGAACATATTCTCAGAGAGCTTCTCTGGGATAGGAAGAGATTCAAGAACAAAAGCGACGCATATGAGGAAGAGAATAGGGTGCGTTTTTGAAGAAGAGAATGGCTTTGGTTTTTCTCTCTTCTCTGGTAGAAAGTTCCCCCTTGTAAAATAAACATAAAGCCCACCGACTCCAATTTGCAGGCCCTCCTTTGCAAAAAGATGTACTCTCTCTCCCTCCCTCCCTCTCTCACAGTTTGACTCGGAATAATTGATTAAACCAGATACCTTGCTTGTTAATCAGTCTAACCAAGACCAATCCCAGTCGATTCTGGACGATTCAAATCGGAATCAATGGAGTGCTGTGGTTTTACACGAAATTAATTATTCCAAATTGGAGGTGATTGCTGTCTTAGACCCAATTAAGATACATACTTAGGCATGCACCCTTTCTTAATAATTAAGGGCTAGCTTATGAATTAATTGCTCTTTTGTTTGCGTATACTCTATATAAAATTAGAAACCCAGAAGCAAGTGATTCTGATCTTGGACAATCTAATTTTTTTTTGGTTTTTTGTGGTAAAATTTCATACAAGGAAATGAAGGAACCCCTTGGTGCAATCATATAAAACTATCATTTGATTTAACTGTTGTCAGCTCTTTTCTCTTTTGTAGTATGAACCCACCCTTACCTTTTATGTTTATTATATGCTCATAGAGACCCATTTGGCATGATAGTTAGGCTACAAACCATGTTTTATGTCATGACCAACAAAAAGGTTCTATGATTGCTGCTATTGAGATTGATCATTTGAAAGCTCTGGCTATCTAACTAGTTAAACTATTCTTGGCAATATATATATCATAAGATGTACTATTATTTGATCAATGAAACACGGCGACGTGTCGTAAATTACTAGTATTAATTCCCATCCGAGTCACAGTAAGCACCCTCTGCTTATAATACTTACCTTCATTGAAACAATATCATTAGTGAAAATAGCTACAACAACAAGATGTCGTCTTACACATCTGAGAAGACACTAGCTTGAGAACAAGTTATGTGGAACCAAACTTTAGTTCTTGTGGCTATTATATGAGAATGTGAACATCAATCCATAAAGGGTTTCTATGTGGAGCTTTTGATGGCAGGTGGGGGGACCTCTCCCCCTTCCAAAGTTTGTTGGGCTTAAACGATAAGGCTTTTGTGGAATGGAAGATTGTCTCTAGCCCCATGCATATCTCATCAAAGCAACTCCATTTCAAGTTCAAAGAACCAAAAAATATAGGTAAGGTCAAACCTAATTTATCTTGAATCTTCACAGTTAAGACCCCACCCATGGAGGAAAAGAAAACTAGTATGTATAGGAAGAACATTTTAAAGCTCTCTCCCTCGCTCTCTCTTTAAGTCCATGCTAGGATGTCAAATTCCAGAGATGCACAACAAGGCCAGGTAAAAATATAAACCATTTAATATTTACCCTAACCCACAAAGGAATAGATGCTTTCTTCTTCGACAATCAAAGGAAGATTCTTCTCCCAATGATCTAGAAATACTAAATTGGTTCCCCTAAATCTGATTTACACTTAATTCTGTTCTGATCTCTCTGCTTTTGAACATATCAGACACCAATTTAAAACATATCGTTAGGTCCCACAAGGTGGATGACTTTACAGGTTGATATCATGGCCATTCCTAAATGCCAAGCTTACAATTTATGCTGCTTTTTAGTCCATGGTTAGGCATAATGGCTTAATGATCGATATCTTTAGAGTCACCTTGTAAATTTGATTTTGTATTAATGAAGATTCCTTATTAGAATACACGTGCTTCAAGCTGTCCTAAATTCTATAACAGAGTAAAAGGTGATTTATAGCTTTTAGTTCATTAATTAAGCTTCGTAGTGTTTTTATTCATAAGGAGATCTTAGCTTAAATTTCAAGCTGGAATTCTAAGATGCTTTGGCGAATAAATTCTTCAAGATGAATATATTCCATATAGGTGAGGTTTTGGGGACCCATCTTTCTGCATGGCTTGTTGGCTTTAATGGGTTTCTCTTCTTCTGCTTGCTAGGCCGGTGCAATTCTCTATCTCATACGAGGCCCACAGTGATTAGCATATACAGCAGCAGTGCTTTGATCTAGATAATCTCTAGCTACCAGCTTTGTATATATGGAATTAGGCTAGATTTTATCGCATTATGATGATTAGATTAATTAGAGCATCGAATATAATGGAATGGTATTGTCTTGTTCTTTTCCACAGAAAAGGCCATTCCTACTGATCAAGTACTGATCATTGATTCTGACTGTAATGCATCATTTACTGTATTTGAGCATCTGAATCGTAGTACAGTAACCATCCTTAATAACCAAGATTTCTCTTAATACCATTAAGTCAACAAGTAACAGTGAGTTCCACCAGAAAGAATACTAGAAAAGGGAAGAGTGTGAGCGTGGAAATCAGCCATGAGATCAATTTGATGGGCTCTCTGCAAAGTTGCGTCTGCGTTTGGCTGTCTAAACAGTAAGGAAGTTGATATAAGTTTGGCCTCAACAGCATTCCAGAATGACAAAATCATAATTTTGAAAACTCAGAGGGCCCGTTTGATAACTCACACAAAAACACTTTCTAGTTTTTTTTTTTCTTGGAGAAATAAAAAATTGGTCAAAAACTGTTCGATAAGACTTATTTGATTCTGGTGCTTTTTGTAACATAAATTGAAATTGTTGTTGCGTCAAAAATGGTTTTTGAAACAAAAGTTTGGTGCCCTGGATTTAAGTCAAATAGCTTCAGAGAGGGGTATTTGTAGAATTCAATATCCTAAACATAAGAATCATATTAAAACCCTTTCATGCAGTGACAAAAACTCTTCCATTCTTTGCTTCTTTAACTCCAATGATTGAGATTGTTCGATTCTTCATCTTTATTATCTTTGGTGATTGAAGGTTCTCTTCATCTTCTAAATCCCTGGTGAAATTCAAGCCATTGTCTTTGAGAAAAGAGTTCCTGTTCTTCATTTTTCTATCTTCGACCAACTTTGGTAAAATATCGATTGATATTGTTTCTACTTCTAGAAGCAAGTCTTGTCAAAAACTTGTAAAGATGTTTTGGCTTCCAAAAACACTCATAAGGAGTCTTGTCAAAAAATGATATATTGATCTAGTTTCATTTGTAATTTTTCATCTAGACCTAAATTCTTTTGATCTTAAATATTCAATCAAATCTTCGTTTCTAAAGATTGAATGCACTTCTATGGTCCCAAATTTCGTAATTTTCGAGCTGTTTTCGTCTATATTTGGGGTCGTCAAAATATACAAGAATATTGTTTCTACGAAAAATATCATTTATGAGTGATAAAATACATATTTATATTGTTTTTGCTTCCAGAAGCAAGTTTTGTCCAAAACCTATAAAGTCATAATTCTCAAGTCGTTTCTTCTATATTGGGGATAATCGAACACACAAGTATACTGTTTTTACGAAAAGTACCATTTATGGGTGATAAAACACCTATTGATACTGTTTTTGCTTTTAGAAGCAAGTTTTGTCAAAAATCTATAAAGATGTTTCTACTTCTAAAATCACACATACTTCTTTGAAAACCTAACTAGTCAAGAGTCAATTAGGTCCTAGAGCTTACTCCCATTAAGGTTATGGTTTTTTGACTCAATTTACTCATTTGAAAACCCTAGTGAGTGGAGAGTCAAATTGAGTCATGTTGAATCAAGTCGTGATAACTTCCCCCTCGGTTTGGCAAAAAAAAAAAAAAAAAAAAAAAGTAGATAACTTCTCTATTAAGAGAAAACAATATGTTTCTCTGATGCTTCTCAAATTTTAACTACACAGCAAGAGTGAAATTCTATAAGACTTACTAAATGGTTGTTTCGCCTTTGATTCATTTTTTTAGCATATAAAAAAGTGATTTCCACCCCAATTGTGTAGTTGACAAGCATAGCATCAAAGGTAGCATTTTTTTTTTTTTGGGGTTGTTTTTTGGATCTGAGTTCATCCATTCTAATTTAAGCATACTCGACTATATCCTTAAAAGAACTCTTAATTAATATATTGAGGAAGCTTCACCCTTGGCTCGGACAGAATTTCTGACCAACATTGATCTTTTCCAATTGAGCCACCTTCGGGTTAGGGTTAAGGGAGCACATTGTCATTTCTGACTGGGAGGGGATCCAAAGTCGCTCCATGCACCCGGATCAAGCGTTGACTCACCGAGTTTCAAACACCAGAATAACATTCGTCCTTGGTTCCGGCCTAGAAATTTGATGGGGGGTGGGTCAGAGCTGAATATTGATTAGAGGAAGCAAATGAGTTAAAAGTCTGCAGAAGCTGAACTTAGGAAGTTGGTACAAGGAGCAGTTTTGGTGGCGGTAGCCTGAGGAACCTGCTGGCGGCAGCGGCCATTAGAGGTGTGACGGAGGCAAGGGCGACCATATTCGGTCACGTTTTGAACCCAACAGGCCAGAGATCACCTCACAAGGTTCTTCGTAAGAAACTCATCGGCGAGAAAGTCGCTCAGTGGTACCCTCACGATATCAAGAAGGACGACCCACTTGTAATGGCTCGTCAAGAACAAGAGTATTGCCTCCAAATCCAATTCCTATTCTGAGTACCAATTTCTTGGTTGACGAAATATGCTTTTATTTTCTTACGCGCCATCTGTTTGTTTTTATTCTTCTTTGAAACTTGTATTTATTTATTTCTTTTGGTGGTGAATTTCCCCCCTCTTCAGTCTTCCTAGTTTTTAGCGATTACAATGTTTGTTTCACTCCAAAACCATGGTGGACTCCTGTACATTGTGTAGGTATTATGGATTTTCTCTAAAACATGTAGAAATATTTGGGTGATCTTATAATGTAGCATTGGCATTGAAAAATTCTAATGAGCAACGTGTATATGATTTAGGGATATACCTCTCTTGGTAAGCTTATGGTGAAATCCTGAATGCCTCCATTCCTCTTTTGGTAAAATTTAATTAGATTATGTTTTGCGTCTTAATACATTATTACTCAGTCATATTTACAAGCCATAGACATGCTAAAATTAACGCAGTTGTGATGGAAGCATTGGATAGGAGTCTGACCACTTGGGAAAACGAGCTCTAAGTATATGGTCTAATGCCGTTCTCTACCTTAGTTGTTGCACGAAGAAGTGAGAAGTGATGATTCTTGTGAACCTAAGAGCAATGATTGTTATGTAAAGCGTCTATATTTACATATGTGACTATTGGAAATCTGTATATGAATACTGGAAAGTCTGGGAATGCTGTGATGGCACCCAACATATTTTCTCCTTAAGGGTTGCTTTTCTGATGAGAATTTCTATGGTGGAAATGTAGTATGATGATTAGTATGACAGGATGAGCTTTGTGATTTGTGCCCAGCAGTTCATGATCAAAATTTGCCATATGTAATAGGGTTTGAAGCATTCTGAGTAGGGAGAAAGATATAACACTAAGCCCCACTGGAAAAGTGGCCAGCCCTTTATGCGAAACAGTCACACAAGCCCATCGTATAGATTTCTTGCAAAGGAAATAACTCTAGCTTTTGATTTACCCTTTGGTTTAGGGAGTAAAGAAAATTATGAGTGTGTCAAAGTAAAGTTTGACTACAGTGCTGAAGTCTCTCTCTCTTTTTTTTCTTCTTTTTTTCCCCCTTAAAGGTGTTTCTCAATGTGAGAAATGCCTTCTATTAATGTAATTGCTTGGAAGAAACTTACTTGTCTGAGTGCTCCAGCTTCCATGCCTAGGATGAAAAATAAGTAAATCAAAATATCTCAGCGCCCCTACTTTTGATTGCACTTCTACGGGCTTCTTTCTCAATGCAAGTGAATGTAGGTAGGTTGGAATCTTGGAACAGGGTAGAATGATACATGCGGCTAACCTGAAGTAGTTTGGCAACGCAATGTTGAGTTATGCTTTCAAGTCACTCGGCATGTCCTTTCCACAGTTGAGGTGGGGAACACCTAATGCTATTATCACAGTTCACCAAGTTTCCTGCCTCACCGACACTGAGTACTTATTCTTTAGGCAATACAATTTCAACAGGAATGTGTCATTACCTAGTTCTTCCATTTAGACATCTCAGGTAGCATGAGAAAATATAATTGTGATTCTTTATACTGCAATTCCGACCAACTCTAATTTTGATCTTGCAGGCGCTTATCTAAACTGGAAATGTTAAAACGTCGTGGGAAAGGCCCGCCAAAGAAGGGTCAAGGAAGACGTGCTGTTAAGCGTAGCAAGTAAAAGTAATCCTTTCAGGTGGTTTCTGATTCATGGCATTCTTTTAGTTTGAGGATATTGTTGATGAGTGAAATTGTGTCTACTAGTTTTCTGAATTTACTTGATCTTACTGCTTTATTTGCTACCATCTCTCTTAACATTTGTTAATGCAATGGAAGAAACACATTTTTTGGTGTATTAAAAGATCTTGGCATTGTTCATGCTCTTTTTATTGAAATGAATCAATATGAGCATTAAAAGGCAACTCTTCAATTCACGGCCTTTCATGAAGTACTGGGAGGGTTAGAATCTCAGGTGGGATTACTCATTAAATTCACTTGTTTGAGGGGCAGCATACTCCACCCATTGAATTCTCAGTAATGGAACTAAGAACTAGTCCTTTTAATTATCAGTCTCCATTTTCATTTGTTTCAGTATAAAAGGATGCATTGTCCAAGAGAAGAGCTGGGTAATATGGACATTAAGGTAATGAATGCCTGCATCCATATCCAACTCTGAAGCATGCCCAGGGAGCCATGTTGAATGAAGTAAATCAGCATAGGTTGACTGTGGACAGGGCCATTTGCTAATGAATTTTTTTTTTCCGCATGTGTGGTGCAGGGATGTTAACTGGGGTGTGGTATGAATATGGCTTTTCTTAGTTTTGATCCCCCTAGTGTAGAGTCTTTTTGTTTGGCTGATGTACATAGAGAAGAATATTTTGCATTCATGAAAGAGAATTCTTTTTTCTCTGCTTTTTAATCTTTTTTGGGCTGGGAAGCATCAGTGAATCCATCCATTTCAGTTATATCATCTTATTCTTTAGTTTTTCTTCTAGAAGATTTGGTGGGTCATTATAGGTAAATGTTTCCATAAACTTTGGCTATTTGACTGGAACAATTAGGAGTAAGATTGGCAAGAAAAAATTGTGTCTTCTCTATTTTTAAAGAGACACAGAACCTACTAAATCCACTGTAAAGTATGTTAATGGCATGTGTCAGACTCAGAATTTTGTTACAAAGATGAGGGCTGTAGCATAGGAAGATACTTGCAATTTAAACTGAAAACTCAGAAAAGAACTGAAGCAAAGAGTAGAGATTCGGAACGTAGGAAAACTTAAAATTCCTGGTGCATATTAGACATCTTAAAGCAGTGGTGCCCCAGAATACAGTTTTGGAAATAGAAAGCTGGTTTTCACCAAACTTCTTCCTAAACTGAAAATACCATAGGCCCTGCTTTGGTCACTTTCATAGACCTCAAATACATTAACTTATTTTCTAGTTCAAATTTACTAAAACCTGACTGCACTTTGAATTTACTCTGAAAAATGGATAAAAAACCTAATCAGGACATTATAAGAAACTAGAAAGAAACAATGAAAAAATTCTAGAAGAGGCATAGCTCATATTATGGCTAGGATGTTTTAAACTCTTTAGTTGATTCTTTTATGACTGGGATCTGATTAAGAGTGGTAGAAGAGGAAAAAATGACATTGTTCATTCAGATATCCAACAGAAAAGGGACTTGTAGCTGAGAAATATGCATTGTCTTTTCATGCTTAGTTTTCTGTCAGTGATAATATTTTTTGGTTACTTGAAAGTCTTGCCCATCAGCTTTTGTATAACTTGCTTGATTAAGCTATTGATCTACTGTGGCTTCTACATCAGCTTCATGACACTGTAAGGCATTTGTTGGGGTCTGAACCTGATCATTACACTCACTATTTCAAGTTCTGTTTTAAAAGTTGGAATTGAATAGGTTTCCCTAGTCTAGCCGATTCCAGGGTTTTGGGAATCAGATTGCCGGCTTGCTGATTTCGGGCCTTTGGGACAGATTATGGGTTTAAATTCCTCAAGTTAAGACATGTTTTCAGGTGTATAGAAGTTCCCTTGGGTCAATTAGACGCAGATATCTGTTAAAGTAGTCTTGTGATAGTTCATGGATTTGTCTTTCCTGTCTTCATCTTGGATCTCCAGGTACTCTCCATCCATCCCTTCTATCTGTCTAAAAGCCATAGCTAAATCACTGAAGTCTCATGGCCACTATTAGATAAGCAGACCCCCACCACAAACCCTGCCAAAAAAGTCCTTAAATGGTACGATAATAGTTCATGTGATATGGCATATTCCCATGGCATTATGAAGCACCACCGTGAGCTAGTTTTCCAATATAAATAAGAAAATGTATAGCAGTACCAAGAAAACTGGGTGTCCTGTCTAACTCATTTAGGTAACTCTGTCATGATCAGCAAGAATGAGTACCATTGCATGGAGCAGTGTCAGGTATATGATTGTTAATTGCATACCATAACTGGAATATAAAATGTGGTCTGTGCCATCTAGAAATGATTTCAAAGAACAATAATTTAGTTTTCACTAAGCAACTGCAGTTCTTATTGACAAAAGAGTCACAATAGAAAATCCCGTTTGCCAGGATCTTTACTCAGCCTCATCTCCACTAGGATAGCCCCACCAGTGCCTATGTTAGAGTGAAACTGAACAAATGCTCCTGGGTCTAGGGGTGAAGCATTGTCTATATTAATTATATAAAAGCTCCCTTGAGAATGTAGCTGAGGTGTGTGTAAGTTGGCCCAAATAAACCTTAGATTAGAAAATAAAAATAAAAAATAAAAAGTTGAATTATAGGGTAAATCTTAATTGTGATCCTGATGCTTTCTCACCACACAACAGTCGTGAGGCCCACCTATAAATATTGAAAGAAAAAAAATAATAGAAGTGGAAATGCCAATGGACCCCCCCTTTGTATGGTTCAAAAGTATCATGAGAACATATTGTTCTTCCCTGATGGGGAGCTGATCCAAACTCTTATAGGGGATTGTGTTGAAAACAAATAAAATTGAATATGATAGTTATCGAGGCAGCAAAACCAAACAAGACCTTCCATCTCATCCCCTAGAGTTGAAGGTAAAATAGACCCATATAGATCCGAGACCAAGCCCCAAAGATCAAGTTTTTGAATCCTCAAGAAGTATTGGGATATCAACCCAAAACCAGATTTTTGCAGCGCTCCCCCAGAATCCTCTCCTCTATGGATAGAGAGTTAACTAGCACGGATCATCTAGAAATTGTTCTCATGGTAGGGAAATCAGTCTACAAGGCATTGGGGTATGGCTAAAGTAGACTATAGTCAAACCAAATGTTGGTTTGGCTGCTTGTCCTCGACGGCTTTCACTCTAGTTAGGATTTACACATGTCAGCTCTGATACCAAATATTAGGTACTTTGACTAGTGTGCCAATAACTCTGAAGTTGACAGAATAGGTTGAGTCAAGCTCTTTAACATATCCTATATTAAACTGATTCAATCTAATACTTATACACCAAATTGAATTCCATTAAACACGTAACACTGGGGCTAGTTGAACTTTAGCTCCTTGTAGAACTGCAACTCCCAAGTCTCAGAAACTTTTGCGTAAAAAAAAATAAGTTAACAGTATGGACAAAGGGCATGCGCACTCTCACGCAAACAGCGCATACACACGCGCATACAAGCAAATAAGCAACTTTTCTTTTTCCCAGTTTGGAGCCTTTGGACCACAGGCAAGTCGCAAGCCAAGACAAACGCAGGAACAGATAAGAAAGGAAAAGCTTCAAACTTTTCTCCTTGATCAGTCTCCGACACCTTGTCCGATCCATCACCCTCTAATATAAAATGACGTTCCATTAAGAGCACAAATAAAAGAAAAAACACTAACACCTCCAGAACAACTCTGTTTAGTCTGTCTTATCTATTTCTATACATGGCAACTCGTCTATTTCTCTTTCCTCTCTACATATAAGTTCTCTTTCCCCAGTCACCCAACCAATGGCGATTCATTCGAACATAAACCAATCAGAATCAGATGGGACCCGTCAGATTCTGTCAATGTTTACGGACGATGGAGATCGACCTCGATTGCGCTTCCATTTGAATCACCAATTGCTTTATTCAATAGCGCCGGTAGATCGAGCGGCACTGGTACGCCGGTCTCGAAAGTATCCGGCCGGCATGGGCGGGGCACGTCATCGTCCCAGTTGGCGGCACCATACAATTGTACGATAAGCAAAGTGCGGCGGATTCAGGCAGAGGTGGCGACCCAGGTCCCAAAGGGAATCCTGATAGGTAATTGTGTTGTAGGTATAGTGTTTTCATGCTACCTACCAACACACTCTTCACGTACTCATCTGGTACGATTCCGATCAAACGGTTGTTGTTCAAGAACAAGTTCTCTACTCCCGACAATACCCGTGATAACTCCCCAGATAACTGGTTATGGCTCAAGTCCACGATCCATCCATCACCATACGATACTGGATCGTTACCCACCAATGTTTTGGGGACCCCACCAGTAAGATTGTTCCGTTGGAGCAGTAATGATGAGAGTGTTGGACGGAACAGTGACTCCGGAATACTCCCACTGAAGCTATTCATGCTCAGGTCAAGGTACACCAGCTCGGAGAGCGTAACCAGTACGTTAAGTGGGCCCTGCATCTCGTTCTTGGACAAGGAGACATAGCGGAGCGACAACGGCAATGAAGGAAGCAACCCCGAGAAACGGTTATCTTTCAAATCCAGGTGGAGAAGCTGAGTCGTCACCTCGGGCAACTCACCTGAGAGCTGGTTTGATGCCAGGATCAGGACCCTTAGCGAGGGTAACCGGGTGAGACCAGATGGAACCGAACCAACGAGCTGGTTTCCGGTGAGATCGAGCGTGTGAAGGTTTGGGAGGGTTGAGAGAGTCCCCGGAATCGGACCGGACAACCGGTTGTTGGTTAGGGAAATGACTCGGAGATTCTTCAAGGTGCCGAGCTGGGGAGGGATTGAACCGGAGACAAATCCAGCGTAGAGGACCAGCTGGGTTAGAGCCGTTAGGTTGGAGAGAGCCGGGGAAAGTGTACCCATCAACCCGGTCGAGCCGGCTAGGCCAGTACCCAGTGTGAGAGAGGTTACCCGCAAAAGCGGAGGGGCGGCGGCGGCGGCTGTAGGTTCGGGAGAGCAGAGGAGACCAGCGAAGGTGGAACAAGGATTGGGTGCAGTGAAATCCCAGCTGGAGAAGAAATTTGAACGTGGCAGATCTTTGAGACTGTTCCTGATGTCTTGGAGGGCAGCGAGATCTTCGGAGCTGATCTGCTGTTGTTGGAGTGATTGGTGTGTGAGGAAAAAGAAGAGCAACAGAAACAGAAGAAACCGAAGCTCCGCCATTAGAATAGCAGAACCACGAAACAATGTCTGTTAAGAGTCGATTCAAGTGTGGGATCAGCTCTGGCTCAGCGTTGTTCGATCTTCGCTTGGATTTTTACAGAGGAGTGAGTGAGTGAGAGACAACTTCTTATATCCAAGTTGGCACTGGCGAAGAGCGGTGATGGGCCCCCCACTTAGAGGACTACCATCCATGGGAGATAAGAGATCAAGAGTACATGGTCGTAGTGTAGCTTAATATGGTAAGTCATTGATCAGTATGTTTTTAACAGGTACCAATTGTTTCCTATGTCTCCATTAATGGCCTTTGTTTAATGAAAATTAAACAAAGTCTGAAATTAAAATGGTTATTGTATAAGCATTGGATCTGTAAATCTCCCTTTTAGTTACCAATACTAGTAGTTAATTTCTGGAAACTTTAGTCCATCAAGCGCTATGAGACAGATCAGATCCCACATGAGAGTTGAGACCGTCCAGTTTAAGAGACAATTCGAATAAATATGTGGGCCCATTAATAGAAAAATTCAATTAAATTAATTGGGTTTCACATGAGATGGGTGGTATTGAATTATTTTTCCCCACCCAGAGGATTTAAAGTTAGTTATGGAGGGAAGAATTGAACATGAAGAAGTGCATGAGCTTTTTTATTTGGTAATCTTTAATATGGGTGGTACGGGTTGTGCAAAGTTAAAAATTATTGATTATAGGGTAGGCAGGTCGGTGCTTTGCAAACCGAAGTGCTAGGCCTAGCATGTATAGGGATGTGCTAATCAAGTTTGGATTCATTAACTATGAGGGTAAAAGTCTATTATTTCTTGACATCTCTTCACCACGTATTAAGATTGTCATGGAACTCACTGAACAAATCCAGCATTGGTTCATTTTGTTAGCATAGACTTCACCTTCTAATGTATCATAGAAAAAAGTATAAGGGAAGCACAGACTTCTATCCTGGCCGCTTCTTCTTGGACCAAAAAATAAAATTAAACCAATTTTCATCAAACGAGTAGAAATTGAATGGTACAGATCGACCAAAATGGTCCACTTGAAACGAAGAAAATGAAACAAAATACAGTTTGACTTTATGCTGATGCTCCACCAATTTTAAACCATCTTGACCCTGGCAGAAACTTGACCTAACTGACTCAAACTCTACAGTTTATTTACTTTTATCTTTTCGAAGTCCTCAATATTCAAACAAGTGTTTTGAAGAAGTCGGAAGTTGTTTCGAAAGGTTCCAGAAATACATCAAAGCAAAGAGTGAAAGCCTTAAAAGCAGATTCTTGGACTTGTGTCCAAATTTAATGATGATATTTATGGCTTTACATGCCAAACAAACCATACAATTTTCGCTCGCAACATTTATGAATGAATTCCATTAAGAGACCCACGAATATCAGAATGTAAAATGAACCGTTATAAGTAGCCGTTAGCCCGTTAGTGTCTTGGCGGTGGCCTAGCTCAAACTTAAAGGTCCCAATCCCAAAACCATCATGTCATCTCCATTAAATGTTTCTGCTAAAAAGCTCCTTTATGCTTATAGTCTACGCAAATCCGCCTATAAGATCGGTCTTTAATGGGGGGCGATAAATTCATTTTTTCACCCCCTTAAACATTGATGTTTGCCGGAGCAGCTTAGATACATTTGAATTATATATCTTCTTCTTCTTTTTTTATATAGAAATTTTGATTACAAAGGTGTAGTTTTTACATATTAAATAGGGTTTCGCCCGACCCCGAGAAAAATTCATGTTTCTTAATGGTAAATGTGTGAAACCCAAATATTTTCTTTTAAGGGGAACAAAATGAGAGAACAGTTTTGATAGATGACACAACAGTCACAACTCTTCTAAATAAGCATCGAACCAGAGTCATTCTAAATCAGCTGCAATCACTTCAGGTAATTTCGTCTGATTCCACTTATTCAAATCCAAAGTTTTGCTCAGATTTACTAGGGCCTGCTTGGTATTTGAATCCCTGGATTCATGAATTGGAGATTTATACATGTTTGGCTGTAAAGCATCATTTTATTTTGTTGCTTAAAAACGTGAATTATGCCATTCTTGGATATTGGGTAAATTCAATGAATTCCATTTAAGTATAAAATGGATGAAGTTTGCAAATTCACACAGAGTAACCCAAAGGAACTTTACAAACTTCCATAGATTTGAGGCTAATTAAACAATTAATTTTTTGAACCATGAACAGAAGAATCACTTTTAACCCATGCATTCTGTTACAGCACATGGCTGGTACTTTTTATTATTTGGCGGGTTTTGCATGGACAGCTAAAATCTGGCCCAGTAAAAAGGGCCAAATTTATAAATAGGCTGGCTGGGATTTGGGGGCCCAAAATTGGGTCGTGATGTGTTTTCTTCCCACCCGAGAAAATATTGAACCAATAGTGGCTAATATCAATCAAGACCCATGAGATGAGGTTTGAAACCGTTGGATTGGAATATATAGAAAATTTGAATATATAGAATTTAAATCCACCACGGTTGCCTAGATTCCACGAAATGGTTTTGGTGGCTATTATAAATTATAGGCGTCCCCGTCTGGA
Source organism: Hakea prostrata (assembly GCF_041222555.1). NCBI lineage: Eukaryota > Viridiplantae > Streptophyta > Magnoliopsida > Proteales > Proteaceae > Hakea > Hakea prostrata. The sequence continues at coordinate 73,250,286 of NC_142601.1, read as the reverse complement.
ATTGGTCGTTTCTTTCGTGAGTTCACGAAATGAATCAATCGACAAAGACAGGACGACGCGAGTGTTGGGCCCCACTGGAACCTATCGAATGGTTGGAAGTTGGAACCATTCAACGTTTCCACCTTACATTGTCTTTACATTATCAGATCTTATCTGGGTGTCATCCACGGCGTGTTCCCTGCTAGTAAGCCATCACAACAAGGAACTCAATTTCTAGAAGTCAAAACTGGACCACGGACCCACGGTTCGACCCATGAGTCGGGTTTGGTTTGGTGACCTGGACTTATTCAATTCTCGGTTGACCCAAAGCCTTCAATCTTTTTACATACTAAAACTAATTACTTATAAAATCTCGGGGTCTCAAGAATCGTCCGGCTCAGCCATCGGACCAATCCGGATACGAATGGAGGCTTTGATCAGGCTTCCTACTTGACCGTTGAAATGTCAATAGAAAATTTAAAAATTTGCGTCAGGAATCACCCCAGAGAGAAGCGTGTTTCGTTTCGGTCAATATGGATCTCTTCAGGGGGCGGCTGGGACTGCTTTCCAAGAAATTAGATTGCTTCGCTTGCGGCTCTCTCTTCCTTCCTTCTCTGAGTTCTCTTAAATTTCAGATTGGTCTAATACCTCTTTGGGTTTTGAACATTACAGAAGCTCTGATCACAAAATATATCCAGTTTACATCTCTGTGTATCTGACGCTTCTGGTGATTTACTTGTATATCTTTCTTTACGTGCATCTCTCTATCTATAGCTTCCATGAGTACTGGGAACGCTACATCAGAACCTGGACAACCTGGTTCTACATCATTTAGAAGACTCTCAAATCGACCCAAGTGTGAGCATCTCTGAAAATTCCATCCTTTTAATTTTGTTTCAGTTTATGGCTACCATTCATGTGAGCCCAGATTTTATATCGTGCACTCAATATTACTGTTTATTTTATGGGTCAGTTGGTTAAGGAATCGATTTTTCATCTTCCATGCTACAAAATTGGATTTCTGTTCGTTGAGCTATTCCTAGCTCAGGGATATATATATATATATATATATATATATATATATATATATATATATATTTTTATATATATATATATATATATATATATATATATATATATAGCTTCCTCTTGTTGCCTGGAACACTTGATGTTGAGAGGAGTTTCACAGAGAACATGACGAACCAACCTCTGACTTGAAACCTGAACATACGATACCATAAACCGTGATCATGTAGCTTCCAGTACCTAAACCATGAATCCCGAACCATAAAAACACATGGAAAATCTTTCAAACTAGAAACCTTGTAACTAGTGAACCCAGAAAATATCCGTCAAGCCCATCTTATTTTTTCCCTCGCTGGAAAGTTCACTCGCTGGAAAGTTCATTTAACAGTCCAAGATAAATGTTTTATTATATCGAATTTGGATTTTAAATTTCATCATCTGAGTATATGTAATATATTTCGTGAATTTCTTTATCATAGTTGATTAGATTAATCGTAGAACACAGCAATATCCTGCTGTTGGTTGACGAATCCCAAATCCCAATATGATCAAACTGACAGTTCGAATTTTCATGATCCCAGCTGGACCTTGTGGAAATTTATTCACAAAATTTTTTAATGTCGTCATTATTGTTTCTAAGACTTTTCCTAAATTCGTCACGACCTGATGGAAGTTTGTTTGTCTTTTCAGACTCAAAATTTTCTCAACAAGAGCTTCCGGCTTGTAAGCCGATACTCACTCCAAAATGGGTAAGCGAACACCAAAAGTTCTGGAACATCTTTTTTACTATTATTAGCTGTTTCATTCAGTACTGTGAATCAGTATATACTTATCTAGCAATAACCATGTTTCTCCCAGGTGATCATAGTATTCACAATCGTCACCATCATCTTCATCCCACTTGGAGTTGCTGCTCTATTTGCTTCCCGGGATGTAAGTGTCAAGAATCATCTGAAATATTGTATCTTCTTTCATTTACTTAACTCACTCGATCACTCACTCTTAAGATTATTGTCCACTTTTTAGGTTGTTGAAATGGTCCATCAGTATGAAAAAGAATGCATACCACTAAACTACAGAGGCAACCAGACGGCTGAAATCGCATTCATACAAAGCAATCTGCCCAAAACATGCAACATATCACTAACGGTAAGTCAGAGATTTCCTGACAAATCTGAAACTCCTGACTACTCTGAAGAGAAATCAAATTTGTATGAGAAAGCCCTTCCTAAGCCAACCCTGTTAACATGGTTAACAATTTGTTGCAGGTTCCAAAGAATATGAAGCAGCCTATTTATGTATATTATGAACTCGATAACTTCTACCAGAACCATCGAAGGTACGTTTTCCCTTTTGTTTTGAACTAGTATCTATAGTGTGGGGAAATCATTATATCTAAATAGATCTCACGGTGATGCCTTGTAATTCAGGTATGTTGAGAGCCTAAGCATTGCACAGATAATGGGTACTTCAAATAGCACAAGCGGCTGTGCACCAGAAGACGTAACTGCGGATGGATCCCCCATTGTGCCCTGCGGTCTTATAGCTTGGAGTTTGTTCAATGACACTTACAACTTCTCTCTCAACAACCAGCAAGTGCAGGTCAACAAACAGGGCATCTCCTGGAAGAGTGACAGGGACAAGAAGTTTAGTGACAAAGTGTTCCCCAAAAATTTCCAGAATGGAACCCTAATAGGCGGTAAAACCCTTGATACCACCAAACCAGTAAGTAATTCAGCTCCAGTCTGTACAGAACACAAAATAGAAACATTGCTTTTACAGATGAATGGTTGGCAATTACATTGGTTCCATTATAAACAATAACTGATCTCATATGATGCTATTATCATGTGCAACAGTTGAGTCAACAAGAAGACCTTATCGTCTGGATGAGAACTGCTGCACTTCCAACTTTTAGGAAGTTATATGGGAAGATAGAGATTGATCTCCAAGCAAATGATGTTATAAACGTGACCCTGGATAACGTATATAACACATACAGTTTTAATGGAGCTAAGAAACTTGTACTTTCCACAACTAGCTGGCTTGGGGGCAAGAATGACTTTCTTGGCATTGCATATATCACAGTTGGAGGGTTGTGCTTCTTTCTAGCCATGGTATTCGCAGTCATATATCTGATCAAACCAAGGTAGCAACATTTTCAACGCAAAAAGATTACCTTAACCATTTATCATCATCAAATCTATTTCCATTACTGACACTCTTACATGTTTTCAGGCGACTTGGAGACCCTTCATATTTGACATGGAACGCTCCTGGAGGGCGCTAAAATGATTTTATAAAGAAGGATTGTGCAGATCCCAGATATGGTGGATGTAATATATTGTGTATTGAGAAATATAAATCACTACAGATATATAAGCGAAGGATTCTTTCTCATTGGGAATTTGAATGTTAAAAAATTTCCATTCTTTAAAGGTTGAAAGAACAGAAATACCAACCCCCAACATCCAAGTGATAAATTCGAGCCAATTTAAGGCATTGAAAAGAATTAATGCACAGAATACACCTACATTAAGAATATATACACATGTTCACATTACCTACAAAACTCTAAGCAGAACATTGGAAAGATAAGCTCCTTCAGGATAGGATGGATCGATAGGGTGGTCACAAGCTGCTCCAGCTTGACGTAAAACTGTGACTTTTCTACCCGCCATTGAAGCAGCATTCTGTATGGAACCAAAATAGAAAATTCTCTCAAACACCAACTCCACTGGCTTGCACTTTATATTTATTTTTTTTTTTTTTTTGGGGGGGGGGGGGGGGGAATTTACAGATTTTTCAACCATATAACTCCACTGTCATCCAACATTTGTTCAGATAAAGCAGAGATCTGAATCAATCACTATGCTGGACATTAAGCTGATTCATAATAATACATGTTGCATGATCGCAGAATGCTACGTTTGGATACTCTTTTCCCCCTCAATATAGTTGTGTACCACGTTATTATACCTTAAATATACCACTAATATTTGTAGTTCCCTATCCAGATCAAAGCCTTAATAGGGCTCTGTTTAAGTGAAGAACTAGACTCACTTCAATACCTCCAGGCTCTGATCCTACAGCATCAAGTCATATTCCCAAACCAGATCTAAGCCTAAGGAGAAGCCTAAATGACAATATGATAAAATTTTTCAGCAACAGAACAACCTTTCATGACTAACCTCCCTCATCCAACTATTTGAAACAATTTATAGATCAATAAGCTGTTTGAGATAATCAAAAAAGATATTACTTGCCTGAAGAATACGTAAGAACAATCCACTTTGGGTCATCGCCCCTGAACATGAGCATGTCATGAGAAGACCACCTCTCTTCGTTATTTGCATGGCTAATGAATTTAGATTCCTATACATACCAGATGCACTTTGTAAAACCTGGAACCAAGAGTTGCCCAATAAGAAGCAGGAAAAAGCCACTAATTTTACTCTCCAGTTTTCTAGAACAGATTTTTCAGCAGATAACTCAACTGATTTTTTTCCAATTCAAGTGATTTTTTATTTTTTTTTTTTTGGTAAAATTCAATTGATGTTATTAAATAGCCAGAAAGATCTCCAGCAGCTGAAAACAGATACCCTTTGTGAAGTGAGAAAGGCCTCACCATTAAAGAACTATTCAACCAATACAACCACCATTGTCTTTAAAAAATATGTTACACATGCACAAATTTCTATGAGGAGCAGTTCAAATATAAAAAGTGTTGTGATGTTTATGCCAGCTATTTAATCATCATATATTATTACATATAAAAACACATCAGTTTCCAATCTGCTGGGATGCAAGGTAGTTTAGAAACGATAGAGATAGGAATATGGATCTCCAGAGCCCTTGAACATATTAGCCAACCCCAACACACTCATATATTATACATATAAAACACACAGCCCAATCTGCTGGGATGCAAGGTAGTTTAGAAATGATAGAGATAGGGATATGGATCTCCAGAGCCCTCGAACATATTAGCCTGAAGCCCTTTTCAGGGAGCATTCATCTCCTGGAAAGCTATCTGAACAAAAGCAAATGCATCCAAGGATTTCTTCTGTGTTGTAGCACCCTTTTTTTTTCTATTCCAAATGTGTCACATGCGCCAAGCTCTGCAATTGTTCTGATAGCAATGGTGAGATTCAATTCATAGAATTTACTCTCTTTGTAAATTGGTATCCAATTCTTCATTATCTTGTGGTCTAATATAGCCTGGATTATTCCTTGAGGATTATGGCATCTTATAGATGGTTGGAAGCTTGATGATCTCACTCAGATCGCTCAAATTTGGTCTTTGATAACTGCACCCACTCTTTTGGGTTTTGGAAACAAGGAAGGAGAGAAGAGAACACGACAGGAGGCAGAAGCATGCAAAGGACAAATAGCGAGCCTCATCACAAGTAAACAAACAGAGAGAACAAAGAATATGCTCACAAGAGACCCACCATATGTGGGTAACGCCGCAAGGGGAAAGAACCCGACACCACGGGACCCCCCCAAGCAAAACTCAGATATCCAAAAAGCTTCCAAAACAGTGGAAGCCAGGACCAGGGAAGGATGCACGAGGGGAAAGATCCAGAGTGAGCAGCAGAAGAAAGACCCGCACAGCAAACCAGAAAGCCACGGCACCAAAACATCTAAAAGAGGAAGCCCCAAAGCGCCACAACCCAACCCCCAAGCCAGACCCAGGACCCCGCTAGATACCAGTAGAAGAAGTCCAAGGCATCACAAACACGAAAACAAACCACACCACCCAACATGATGAGCCAATACGACCCAAAATACCACACGGCAAGACCCAAACAACGCAGAGCACGCAAACCCCAACAAAAAACGATCCACAAACAACACAGCCAAAACCCCACCAAAAGACACCAGCAAAAGGAACAGCAAAACCAAATACCCCAAACCCCAGAGAGGAGCCAACACAGGGAAGGCGAAGGCGATCCAGGACAAAGGAACAGCAAAGCAAAAATATGAAGCACGAGAAAAAAGAAAACCCAAAAAAGTCGGAGGAGCCAATCAAACCACAGCCCACCAAGGCAAGCGAATGGAAGGACCACGAGAGCAAACAAGAACGCAGAACGCAACCAACGAAAAGGAGAAAAGAGGGGCGACCAGGAAGGCGAAAAAAGAAGGGAGCAGGCCCAAACAGGACGCAGCATCACACGCAAAGCGATCAATCGGACAGGAACCAGGACCAGGAAGGCAACCAGCCACAGAGGCGATGATAGGGACCGAACACCAAACCACCAAGCTCAGCTGAACAGCACGAACCCATGGGGACAGGAGCACACCACAAGGCCACAACAACAAACCACCGCACAACAGGGAGCAGAGAGACAGGAACCAAAGGGAAACCAGGAAGAACAACGGAAAAAGAAAAGGAGAGGGGAAAAAAAAAGAGCGCAAAAGAAACACCAACCCAAACAGCAAACAAGAAAAAAGATGAAGAGCAAAGAAAAACCGGGCAGAAGGGGAGAACAAACACCAAACAAAGAACCACGAGGCCCACCGCAGGGCAAACCCAAGACAAACACAAGACAAAACCCACGGAGAGAAAAAAAAAAGGAGGGGGACCCACAACAAAAACAAAGCCCACAACAAAGACCAAAAAACCAAGCAAAAGGAACCCAAACCAACGAACCAAGGCAACAAAACGCCAAGAAACCAAAAGACCCAAAAAAAGCAAACCCAGAACACAAAAAAAAGAAACGGGAACAGAAAAACACCAAAGAAGAGGAAAGGAACAAAAAAAACCGAAAAAAAAAAGGAAAAGGGAACAAGAAAACAGACGAAAAAAAAAAGGAGGAAACACGGGCAGCCAGCAAGGCAAGAAAACAGGGGGCAAACAAAGGAGGACCAGGCCGAAAGCAGGAACGACGGCCGACAACAGCCAAGAAAGGTGGAGCGAGCATTTGTTCGCGGCAACCAAGGTAAACAGGCAAAGTCAGTTTAGGTTTGCCTACAGTCATCAAGGAAAATAACAAAAATAAGCCACAAGTGTTGGGTCTTGAAAATGAGCAGTTTTAACAGGTTCCCATGTATGCAATGCTCATCTCAACATGAAACTCGCCCAGTGTATGAGGCTTTCCTTTGTCAGTGCCAAATTCCAGTTTCTCCCTTATTGCTGCCTCTGTTGGAATCCCACTGAAGACAATGATCACCTTTTCTTTGACAGCCTATTCTCATTAGCTATTTGGAAAGGCATTCTGTCCAAAATGGGCACAAAGAAGAAGAATTCTTCCTTTTGAGAGAGAATAAATCTGGGTGGACATGAACTTCACAAGTAAGTGTGTAAGAAGACCTATGGCTGGTATCTACCATATCCTATGAAGACCGAGGGCTGGTATCTACCATATCTAGTTGGACCTTAGAAGTCTAAGATGGGACTCCTGAGTCTAGATCCTTCCAGCAGTTCCAGAACACTACCCTTTTTTATGAGAGATCCAAGTTGGTTGCAGCATCTTCTTGATTCACTGACACCCCTAGAAAAAGGTTTCCTGGTAATAATGCATGGGGTCTTCTATCATATTGGCCCATGCTTCCTCCTACACCCACCACTTGGTATAGGCAAGGCCTTGTAAGATGTTTTTGTTTATGTCTCTCCTTTGGGCTTTGGCCACAAATTTCTTATTCATCAAAAAGAATTTGTATGGGACTTCTTCAATAATTGATCTCATTGCAGTGATCTCCTCATTACTCTCATATTAGTCTAGCACTTTATTCAATAAATCTGCATTTCATTTATTATATGTTTTCAACATATATGGCCCATGCTATAACTTATAATTATGTTTCTCACATAAAAAGGATGTGACTTACAATACTGTAAAACCAGCCAGCAGATAGCAAAATTAAATATTTCTAGATGCCAAAATATAACAAAAATAATTTAATCTAGAAATATAAGAGGGACTCTCAGCATCTAACCACCAATCAACAAGAAAAGCAGAAATATGCAAGTACCTTCTTCCGAGGAGCTAATTTTGGGGGGTCCAGAATAACCAAATCCCAAGATTCATGCCTTGAAGCAGCTGATTTCATGAATTCTGTGGCATCTTCTCTCAGAAATGTTACTCTTCCTGGATCAAACTTGTTGAGACGGACATTTTCTTTTGCAAGGTCCAAAGCAGGTATGGAGGTATCAATGCCTGAGAGAAATAAGAGACAATTAATCACTTACCCTTCCATTGGAAGATATTTGCATCTCAAGGACAACAATTTAAGCGAGCTATAAATTTGTTCCATCAGTAGGGAGATTTTTATTTTTTTCACTTGCCCAAGAAATTGGCATTGAATACAAGGAGAAAGATAATTCCAACTTTCCAATGACTTATTGAATTCACCACCCAAAAAACGAAAAGAAATGAGTTTAGCTTCCAATTATTTACCCAAAACATCTACAGCACCACCCCGGACTGCATTTAGAGAAAAGCCACCACTGTAGCAGCAAATATCAAGAACTTTACGTCCCTCTGAAATTGTTGATATGAACTTACGATTTTCACGTTGATCAGCATAAAATCCTGTTTTTTGACCTTCCAATGAGATTGCATAAACAATCCCATTTTCTAATACCTGACATAAAGAGCTTAACATCATGTCATATGTCCCAAATGAGAGAAGACAGAGGGGAGGTAGAAGGATAAAAGACTTAAGGGTAGAGCCATTTTTCAAAAAAACCCCCAAAGATGTCAACAAATTTCTTAGACCAATGGATTTGTACTAAATCATTCAACTGGCTAATAGACTCAAACCCAAAATGACACCTGGGAAAAGGGACATCTAATATCGGACTCCATTGTGATAATGGTGGGAAAGTGTACAGGAGTAGCACCAACATAAAATCCACAAGGAATTTGTTCACACATAAAAATTTCAGGTCCTGTTCAGGTGATAAAACCTGTAGCTAAGGCATAGACCCAAGATCAAATTTTGAGTTGTCTACAGACTCCACACAGCTATAGGCCAAAAAATGCTCCCCAAAATTTTGGTCAATTAAGACCCTATAAGGTATCCTCCTTACAATCTCTAACCTTTTCATAAGTCTCTTGAACAGCTAAATAGCTTCCATTATGGCTCTTCCTTGCATAAAACCAAATGGGTTCTCCATAATAGTAGTTTCTTGTCCCAAATGGATTTTAACAACCCCCTCCCATAATTTCATGGTATGGTTCATTATTTTTATGTTTTTGTAGTTAATGCAACTCCAAATATCAAAAAATATTTTTGTTGGACCAAATCACAATGATTCTCCTCCAATCATCTGGCATTATCTTCTGTACTCTAAGGGTGTCAATTTGGTACTATGGCTCTTCCTTGCATAAAACCAAATTGGTTCTCCATAATAGTAGTTTCATGTCCCGAATGGATTTTAATAACCCCCTCCCATAATTTTATAGTATGGTCTCATTACTTTTACGCTTTTGTATTTAATGCAACTCCGAATATCAAAAATTTATTCTCCTCCAATCATTCTGGCATTATCTTTGTACTCACTAAGGGTATCAATTTGGTACTTTCCTTGTTTGACCACTTCATTAGTAGATCTCAAAGATTCTCATTTTAAGAGCCAACACCATACCCTATGATAGTTAAGCTGTGAAGCACAAATCGATGACCACTAGTCTAGGTTGAACTTATCAAAATTCCACTTTCCTGCCCACTTCATTAGTAAGAGATTTCAAAAAAATCTCCTTCCTCCACCTTATCCATGGAAAAATAAGCTCACCTTTTTATGAGCCTCTATAATAACACACACATCCATGACCAGTAGTCTATTCTGTGCAGTTATATTCTGTGACTTTGTAGTTGATGACCTTGAGGCTATCATTTCTCTTGAGATTTGGTATCTTCTTCCTCTATCTTTTCCATCCCCAGTGGGACCGTTTAAGTTTTATTCCTTTCTATTGTATTCCACTTTAGTTTCCTATTATGTTTAGTCCCATTATCCAGAGTATTATATTTACAGTGGCTCTGAAGGTAAATTACTTCACTCTTCTATCGCCCAGCCTTTCCTCCATCTTCATGATCTCACCATTCTTCTTCTCTTTTCTCTTTCTCTTTCTCTAATTCTTTTTCCTGGATTCTTCAGTTCTCAACGAAATACAAAATCAACACTACCATGAACAAAATCAGATCCCATTAATTATGCAATTGTTATGATATTCAGCAGAAAAATCTTGGTATGTTAATAATAAGGCCGTAAGCAGTTTCAAACCTTCACCCGCTCAAGCGAAGGGGATGGGTGTGATCCTCCTAGATCTGATACATCCAATCCTTCTTCTTTTAAGATATCAAAAGATGGTCTCCACCAAATATGATCAATGTCACAGGTTCTACTGATACAGGACTCAATTTCAGATTTATACTTCTCAACCCAAGCAGCGGATGAAGCTACTACAGCAACATTGCCAAATACATCAACAATTAGACCTGACAACCTGCAATAAAAGCAAAGTAACAAAATCTAAAAACAGGGAAGCTAACAACCTACGTTAAATATATTATACCACAAAAACTAGCAATCTAAGACATGGAAAAGGTTAAGTCCAGTAACATGTACACATTCAGTAACAAAATTTAAACCCAAAGGTTCAACAATCCATAAACCACTAAAATCATGACTACATACTGACAGCAGTGGTCCAGGAAGATTTAAAAGAACTTCCAAGTTTTAGAATATGCAGGGTATGGGCCCTAAATATCAAACCTCAGCGGCTCAGCCACAATTGAGTTTATGAACTGGGATATGAATTTAGGGTTTGGATGACAAAAGTCAGTAAAGCACCAGTACAAGTTTATCACTGCCATTTCAAGTCACCAAGTTCAATGCATTTGAACACCCCCCCCCCACCCCCCACCCCCCCTCCAACCCCCCCCCGATATGATGAAGACATTTTGTTGGCCCTCAAATTAGGGACAAAGCAAAAGATAAATTATGTACCTGAAATGTAAGCGACTAACAATATCCCATTCTACCAATGGTGAGATGATTTATTATTCTGATGCACTAAGATAAAAGGTTATCCATTCATTATCAACTTGTATCTGCTCTGTATTTGGGATTTGTTAATACAATTCATTATGTCTATGAACAAAAATTTATGAAAGAAACAGAAAAATAGACCTACGAAAAAAGAATAATAATAAAGAAAGAAAGAAATTAGCACATACATAATGTTGCATAATGTTGCATACCTGTCTCCTTCACTGTTCACAAGACGATATGCATTTGTATCCATAGATGGAAGCCCAAGACTCCTACGTAATTCTAGAGCACCATGAACTCTTATTGCAAGAAGCTTCTCCATATTCAAAGCACAAGACGGATCTCTGCAACACCCCCCCCCCAAAAAAATGATTCATCTTGTACAAGGGCAAGATAAGATTTTAGGGTCTTTCTAAACATGGAGCCATTCGGAGATCTTATATCATGTACCTTGCTGTCTCATCTTCTAGCTGCATGAGGCGGACACAAAACATGGAGACTGCATTGTACATCCCCCATCCAATGGGCTTTTCTGCCCCATCTGCTACTAGCACAACATCTCCAGATTTGGGTGGTGGCCTACCAATAATCCTGTCAATGGCACCACTATAAACCATTGGACTTCCATCCTTGAAAAGCTGGGTCTTACCCTTTTTCAAGACAAGTTTTGCAATACCTAAGGAACCAAAGGAAAATATAGAACCATCAAATAGGTTTCAAGACACACTTTGGAAACAGAGAAACCATCAAATAGTAAGCCTTAAACTGAAATCTCTGCATATCCCTAGCTTCTTAAATGGTTAGCATCTACATTTTCAGGGGGCAGATATGCTCTAGATAGGACTTACAATGAATCAAAAGCATTGGCTAAACAAATGAAAATTAAATTCAAAACTTAAAACAAAAGATTCTGCATAGATTCTTAAAGAAAAGTTAAAAGGGATCCAATAAGGTTGAAACAGTGCAATCATTTGATACCAAAGTAATGGAGGTTTCCTGCCCAAACGGTGACACTGTAATATGGCAGATACAGTATGTAAACAAAGTTGATGAGTTACAGACTCAGAAAGAATCACCACAAAGGAATTCTTTCATCAACATGCACACCACGGTCATCAAGGCATCTCCACATGTCCAAGTTGCTTGGGTGCATACCACAAAGAAGAAAAGAAAATGGAGGAGCAAGGGACAAGGAATAGGAAAGAAGAAAATAATAGGAAGAACAACAGAAGAGATTAGAAAGGAAAGATATAGGATGTTACCCTGAACTCAAGTTTCAAACAATAATCTCTAGATGCAATTATTACCGGGTATATATATATAGAGTCATATTTTCATACATAATCTGGAAATAGAAACTACTAAACAAATCTTATCAAACAAAGAAACAACTCAATCAAATCTCCTACATATATCAGTTTTAGAATAAATAAATGCAACTAGAGAAAAACACCAGCAAATAACTAAATAACTCCTACCATCCCTTATCAGACCAAAATCCTGGTTGCATCGGAGTCTGGTTTTCTAGATTTGACCACATGTTGGTCCAGCAATGATAATGCTAATGCATCAATAAAACTATTGAAGGCTACAAAGACAAGGTCAGACACCACAAGACTAGCAGTGTGTCATTGGCTAAACCCAATTAATGGAGATGAGAATATATTGATTGCAGTGGCTTTTTGTTGCTCTTTTTCTGTTCAAATTTATGGTTTCGATTTGGTTTCCTCCAGTTCAAAATGATAACATGATGCAGTTATGCTGTTTAAAACCAGCATTGAGTGTATGGAGGTAGAGGGCGGCTCCCTACACCAGCACCAAATTGTGGGAAATAATTTAGGATTTTATTTGAACTTTTAATTAGAGGGGCACTCTAAACAATTCCCAAAATGCAACATGAGAGTAGTCTCACTTTGCAACCCATAGAGTGGCTCTCTAAACAATTGAATTAAAGGTTGAGCAAAGTCAAGTAATGAGAGTGAAGTGCCACCTCTATAAGGGTCACTAAAGAATTGATAGTTAGATTACTAACATCCAAATGTCTATGGATGTCGCTTCTAGAGTTCTTGTTCTTTACTTTTTGCAAGTCCCATAGAGCAGTTGAGTATTTGGTATTCCTTAGGGGACATGTATCATGAAAAAAGATCAGCATTGACACCCTATTAAAAGCAAACAAGAGCATAAATCAACGTGATCACATCCAAAAGTCACAAAATATACTTTTAAACCAATAAAGGGACAAAATCATAGAAAAGCTCCAAAAACAAACTTAACTAGATGGAAATTAACTGTGATGTACCTAATGGGACCTAACTTAGTGTATCGGTGCTAGATGGACCAACCTAGTATGGGATAAGTTGAAGTGCTCAATTTAACATGTTCCATCAACTTTGAAGCTTTCAGCATACAAAGCAAATACCTAACATTTTATACTAGAGCCGAACACCACATCACCAGGTTCAATGACAGAAAAGACCACCTAGAGTAGAGTGAAAGCTACCAAGAAAAGGCTACCTACTGCTAAAGTGAGAGCTACCGAGGATGACATTTGCAAAAGCATTGCGGTGTGTCATGGTGCTTAACAGGGCCTAATCTAGCATATGGGTGCTAATGTGGGCCAGATTAGTGTTAGAGGAATAGGTTGAAGGGCTTAATTTAATCCATTTCATCAGTTTTGGAGCTTTTGGCATATTGATCAATTACCTAGCAATCATTACATTTCTCATTTCAATCAATTTTAAGGTAAAACCTGTTACTCTAGTGCAACAAACCTCTTCTTAGGACCTTATGACATAGGACCAAAGCCTCCACCTCCTTCCTTTTTCTTTTTTCTTCTTCCATTGAAAGTGAGAAGGTGGTAAAACTCTTTCATTTACCTCCTTATACATTTCCTCTGCCACCCTAACCCCATTACAAAGAACACTTAGAGTCTTGTCTATCTCCTGTCATAAATTTAGCTTACAAAGACCACAAATATCAAGAATAAAAAGAAAATAATGTACTTAATTGCTACCATAATCTTGGGATACAGATAATCCTGGACAGGATAGCAACTTCTGATACTTACAACGTATTGAAAGTTGAAACCCATCTGCACTTCTTCATCCATTCCTATTTGCTACATAAATAAAATGAGTAAATGACCCAAAAGAAGCACTCATACTTCTGTGTCTGTTGTGAACCTTAAAATGTTGTTTGTGAAAACATAAACATTCTAGATTTCTACCTAGTTCCATTACAAGGTATTGAAACCGAGAGACTTCACATCCACAACTTATTGTTATACAAATATAAATGACCCAATAGAAATATCCAGGTGCCTGTGTTCTACTATTGATTGTTAAACCTAGTTTCTCAAGACGAATCACTCTAATCACAGTGATGGTCAAACTTGCAAATCTAGAATTCAAGAAATCTATATCAATCAAAACTTAGAGAAGCATGAAATACTAACACATGATTCCCATCAATAACCACCTCAGAACAACGTATTAGCCTTTAGCAACGTTATTGAAATGGGAAACTTCAACAGCAATGCAGTAAAATTGGAAAGCCATTCGAAAACCCTCCTTCTGGATTGGGTATTGCCAGACACAACAGTCTTTAAAGAGCCAGAATCCTACCACACTTCAACTAGCACATGCGCACCCAGAAACAAAATCCTCCCCTTCTGTGAATGTGTGAGCGTTCACGGATATTGAAATCACGAAAACGAGCACCTAGCAAGGTTTGTCTTATAATTAGTAACAAGGATATTCACTAAGTAGCTAGCATCTAAATAAAGGTTTCCATGTCAAATAAGATCTCCTGAAAGGGTGAAAGGTTCTCATAGCGATATGCGCTCAACCGTTTTAGTGCTGCACACGATAGCACTCAAATAGAGAGTTACATTCTGGGAGGTGAAGGATAATACCATACAATTGAGACAAATAATCATATATCAATGAGACGATTGTAGAAAATGCCCATATGCCTGTCGATTTTACATTGAATAGCGACCGAAAGCAAATGCACTTAACACACATCATCATGCTGATACAAAAGATAGAGACGGAACCTTTATGGTTGGAAGCGATATCTTGAAGGGTGGATGACGCAGTAGATGATGAAAGCGATACTGACTTCACCAGAAGAGAGCGAAGCTGCATGTTTCTAACGTGTTAGAGATTGCAAAAGCGGAAAAGCCAGAAGGGAAGGAAGGATAACTCAGGTGGATGGCATTGGAGCCTCTGCACCTTCACTTTGGTTGTTCAATGAATATGAAACCATTAAACCGCCTTTTTTTAAGTGCTATGTTGGGGACTAGAGTGACTTCGAAGTTCTTCAGAGCCAGAATGCAAAACCTAAAATTAAGTAGGGCTGCAGGGGTGAGGTAAAATACACGACTTTTCCGTTCCGCACAAAATTTTGTCTGGATAGTTTTTTCTCGAACATAATTGATAAATGTTTCTGAAAAGTGTTCCTTGTTCAAATACGATTCGAATTTAACGGTAAATCTTAAAATAAACAGACTGAGATAAAATGAGCTAAGCTTAACCAACAGAAATAAAAAATAAAATACACATTCTTCTTTTTTCTTCTTTTTTATTATATACACATCCGAGGGGATCAATTTTTTGACATTAATAATGTGGGAACAGTGATTGGGGCCCGCCCCCTATGATGAGTCGTAGAGGGGTATGAGAAGAGTGTTATCATTGTATCGAGTTCCTTCATAGAAGGGTTGAAATATTACATGTAATTTAATTATATAATTAATTGGACATTTATTGAGAGAGCTCCTCTAAATTGAAGATCCTTATTTGTTTCCATGCAGTCATAATACCACGATATTAATTCACCCATGCAAGTGAATAGGATCGTAAAAAAAAAAAAAAGTGAAGAGGAAGCTATAGTTGGGTAGAATGAACTTGGCTTGAATAACACCCCCACCCCCAAAAAAAAAATGAAAATAAATTTTGTCACTATGATTGCAAAAGTTTATAGTATGGAATTTCTTAGATTCTCTAGTTTCTTTCTAAAATTATGATTTTAAGGTACTAAATCATGAAATATACTAATTGTTTTTTGAACAACATTTTATTTGATAGTACGTTAACTATGCCAACATGCAAAAGAAATGGGTGGCAGTGGAATAAGTGACTCAAATTAAAGGTGATAATAATTATGTGCTAATGGTTTTGTCTTCAATACTTTTTCCATGAAAATACTACTCCAAAATCAAGTGAAAGAAAATTTTCGGGTCCAAGAGTGTATTTACCATTTCCCAAACATCAGGGATGAAAATTGAAGAAATTTAATAAAAGATGTTGTACTTTTTTTTTTTTTCTTTTCCAGTAGACAATTAGTAATGATTTTTTCTACATCTTCATGCAATCTCTAATTTGTCTTTGCATATATAAGGAGCATCATTTTCCATAGATGCATGGTTATTGTTTTTTTGCATATTTATATTCTCATATGACAATCAATCATAGTAATCATAGTACAAAATGAAATTTCAAGGATTTTTTAGTTTAAATATTTGTTTATGGAGGACCATTTAGTGGAGCTTGAGGAACGAGCTTACAATCTCTATGATACTACTTACTATCAAGAATTTCTATGGGAGTGGGTGAGTTTTTTATAACGTGGAATGACTTTTAAATTTTTTTAATAAAAATTGACAATAACAACGTTGTTTTGTATGAAATTTTGATTTTGTTGTAGGATGTGTTAAACCATTTATTTATGGTTTTTTTTTTTTCGCACACCACAAACTATTAGTCAAGCCGAATCTAAACCGTTAGCCCAAACAGTTATTTAACCCGAATCTAAATTGTACAAAATCAAAACCCGCTTGAAACCATTATTTTGGTAATGGACCATGTTTAGATTGGGTGTTTTTCAGCTCCACAACGTTAACTCCAGCCTAAAACAGGCCCAAACCGTACTGTTGACACCTTTCCTTGCCCCACCCTCACGCTCTTTTAATAGAAAGGAAGTCTAAAACCAAAAAAAAAAAAAAAAAAGTGGGACCGGGGTCCACCTTCGCTTAGCACCGCCAGGCTAGGCGGCGCAAAGGTTTTCGTGGTCAAACCGGTGATAGAACGTTCGACTAAAACTTTTGATTTTACTTGGAAGTTGAAACGATGCCTGCTTTTTTCTGATTCTATCTTCACCCCGCTTCGATCCTCCTTCCGTCTTTCGTATCAGGGTCGATAGTGATATTCTCCGACTCTATACAGAAGTTTTAGTAGCAGAAGTTCAGATCCCATGGGGAATCGAAGTAATGTGGTAACGGCCTAATTCATTGGTTGTCATCTCCAGATCTTTCGTTAACCTCTCCCTTTCTACCTCATTTTCTGTCGATCCAACGAACGAATTTCGAAGTGCCAGAACAGCAACACTCACTTGCTTGTCTGTCGCTCCCGTTGCCATTTTCACGCCGTAGGACTAAGTTTTTTCGCATGCTTATCTGCAACTGCTGGAGCTGTGATTATGGCATTTTCAGTGAGGCGATGTGGAGTCTACTTAAGACTCTGTGTCATATGCTATAGGTCAGTGGGAACTCACATGTGTGAGCTGTTTTGTAGCTTGAGTCTTGAACACTGTTTTTGTTTTGGGGAGTGAGGTTGATGAAGTTAACAGTTTGCAAGTTATTTCAAATAACAGGGGATATGACATAATACTTGTGTCCCAGGATTTCACATTATATTTCTGCAGGGGATATGTCTTCGCTGTATGTGTCCACAAAGTGCAGCTTCTTCTGCAAGTCGAGAGTGTGAAACAACGCTTTCATCACCACCAACAGCAACACCAGCAAAGCCAAGTCAATGTTCAAGAGGAACTAGCGCCCACAGAAATATCTGAGATATGTGACTACTTCTCAGTTCTCACCGGGTTGCTTCAGAACCCTATGGTGCCTCTCGAGTTGCTTCCTTCATTACCCTTCTCACGTTACCTATTTCAGTTGTCCGGGAGTTCTTGAAACTGATCGCTTGGAAGAAAGGATCATTACAGGCACAAGGTGGAGATCTTTTCCCTGTACAGAAGCCACGCATTGAGTTGTGTCTTGAGAATCATTCTGGATCAGTCATGAATGAGAACCAAAAGAAGTCTTCAGTAGCAAAGACCAACATTCATTATGACCGACCTCAAAACTCTGTTGATATTGAGCTTACAGTGGTTCTTGATTCTACTCAAATACCCAACATAACTGCTGCTGGTGGGGCTGCCTGGTTGCCCTCTTGTGTTTCTGTAACATTGAGATACTCATCTGGACACAATCCCCTTGAATCATTTCTGGGAATGGAGGGAAGCCACGGAGGCTGTGCTGGTCCCGAGTGGAAGACTGGGAAAGGTGCAAACAGAGGGTGGCTAGAACAGTAGAGATGACGGACAGAAGTTTGGCAGTAGATGCTACTCAGGGAAGGATAAGAGGAGTTGCAGATAGTGTGCAAAGAGCACTCAAGTTGTGTATTCAAGGCCTGCGGGATGGTGGTGGTGGTGGTCTAACAGCTAGCTCTGGTGCCACATGATTGCTGGTCATCTCATTATTAGTAGAGAAAGGAAATTGCAAAAACTGAGCATACCTTGTATAGAACATTGGCGATCTCTGCACATGCAACCTGTTTTGGCTGGCTGCTGCTCATTTCATTCCTGGGGTCCTTTGGGACTCCTATGAATGAAGACTCTGCTGTCAGATATTGTCCTTCGTGCCTCTGCCTAGAACAGGTGCTTTGGTCGGCAACTGCAACTCTCCAAACTTGTCAATTTACGATATCAATCTCGTGTTAAGTGGTGAACCATTGACTTGATAATTGAACAATAGGTTATACCAAAAAAAATAATAATTGAACAATAGGTTTGAACCAAATAAGAACAGACTGAAAGAGCCAAATTCAAACCATATGGGATGGGCCAAAAGTTGATAACTCTATAAGTTCAGAACCAAACCGAAAGCCGATCCGATTCGATCGGATTGACTGCCTTTAATAGATCCGTAGATTTCACCAGGAAAGTGAGCCACCAAACTCGTCAGAGTCGTCAACGTTTGGTAATCTTCGACATTTACAAAGCGAAACGAGTGGGGGGGGGCGCAGCGGACGTTAGAGAGAGCTCAAAGCCCATAGCACACAGCCTCGGTTTCATCGAGACTTTAGTGTACTTTAAAGTGTCTCAGCGTTTATTTTCACTATTAATTACTTAAATCTCTTCCAACGCTCTTCAGGGTCAGGACTTTGGAGTCAAGGACTTGAGGAACTGTAGAAACGAAGCAGGCTGAAGCTTTTTCATTTATTTTGCCGAGGTTTGAGGAGCCAACGGCACACTGCAAACGTTCCGGAAGCAAGAAAGTGAGTTTCGGAACAATTTTGATTTCGGAGTTGCTCTTTAGATTTATGGTGATATGTATTTTCGTCAACTTTGTTCTCGCTTCTTTGTGTTTTCCGTTGCAAGTTTCTTGATCCTTGCGTTTCCGAAGTTCTTCTGAGAATTTTAGGTGGACGAGCGATGCAATTGTGGGTTTTGGCCATAGATTTACATTTTGTAGATTGCGATTCAGATCAAAATTCATAGTCCAGCTGATACTGAATCAGATGGGTGGAAAGATACTGGATTGCATTCCTATAACATCCCAAAAGAGCAGGTTTTAAAAGGGAAAATAGAGTCATTTGAAGATTTTTTTTATACATTCATTTGACGTCGCTATGGATGAAAACATCAGATGTTGAACTGGGCATCTTAAAATTTGTTTTTTAAATTGAGGAAGGGGAATTGTGTTATAAATTCGAGATGCGTCAATGTAGTTTACCCATTCATTTAGATATCTAGAGCATGAATTTTCGAACAGAGTTTAGTGTACTCATTCCAATTCTTATTACGGATTTACACCACATCCCATTTCTCTTCACTTCAAGGTAGAACAATTTTTCGTTTTCCGTCAGTTTCTTAGCGACCTTACTAATTACTTTTCTCCTTCTGTTTTCCAGCTTCGTCGTTCAGAGATTAGCTAGCACTTTCATGGCTGCTGCTGTCGGATCTGCCTCCATCTCCTTGGACTCTGCCAGGGTTTTGACCAAGTCCACCCTTTCCAGTGGTCGAAATGATCAAAGTATTCTGCAGCTTCCACAACGGTCTACTAGTGCGTCGAAATTGGTGCTGCACAGACCTTCCCTTGCCTTGCCGTGCAGATCAAAGAGTTCGTCTGCTTCTTCTGGTGATGTTCTTTTCCTTTGTTGAAGCTCGTCTGACACATTGTTCTTGTACTTCTGGTAGTAGTAGTTTGTGGCTATTTCCTGATATATTGTTGTTGCTGCCTTTTATTATATCCAGGCATTGGAGTCCTTTTTTTTCCTTCCTCTAAAGATATTTTCTGTTCCTTTTATTGACTGTAATCCCCCTGCTGCAAAATGACCAGAAAGAAACATAGAACTTATTGTGTTAATGGAACCATGCAGGTGTAAGAACTCAAGTTGCAGCTGTGGAACAAGCAGTCGTTGAACAGGCCCAAAAGGTGGAAAGTCCTGTTGTTATAGTCACTGGTGCTTCAAGAGGAATTGGTAGAGCAATCGCATTGACACTTGGGAAGGCAGGTTGTAAGGTTTGTGTGCCTAATCCACTTATCAATAATGTGTAGGCATCATTGATGGAACTAAAATAGTCAGTTAAATTAGACTGCATCCCTACTGTTTGTGTCAGCAGTATTAGTCAGGTTCTGCCATTTAACTGTCAAAAATATAACTACTGAATAATTACTATTTGCAGTGTATGACGAGAATGGAAAAACAGTTGCATTCTTTCAGTCTTTCTGGTAGAGTAGGAAATGTCAATCAGAAACACATATGCTGTAGTGTGGTAGCGTTTGTTGTAAATGGTTGGAATAGATGATCTCAATGCATAGGTATATTACTAGAGAATGAAATTCTTGAATGGTCAATGTTGGGCTGAGTGGCTGAAGCATTGTTGTCATCATGTACTTCCTTTCAATTATATAACTACTTGATAATTCAATTGTTTCTGGTGTTCTTGTCATTAATGTCATTAAATCTTTTAAGCAAACTGGCAGTTGATTGGAGTCCTGCACGTGTTTTCCTTACTGGAGTGATGCATTGGATGAATTAATCTCAATCTTCTGGGTCTTTTAGGTTTTTCTGTGTCTCTTATTAATAATTTACAGTATTGGTTCTACCAATCATTGAGTTTAGGGGCTGTATCCTTTATTATCTCAAACTTTTATAGATGTCTTCCCTGTTATTTAAACTAGACTGGCAATTGCAATAGATTTTTGGGTGCAAAAGTTTTCACGGTTGTGACTTTCCTATGCTATTTACAGGTGCTGGTGAATTATGCAAGGTCCTCAAAAGAGGCTGAAGAAGTTTCAAAGGAGGTAACTGTTAATTTTTGTTCTCATTGAGTGGTAACCACTAAAGGGAACATATAATGGTGAAAGTTTTCGTGGATTTTAACCAATGGACAGGATTGGTGGGTGGGCTCACTTAGTTCTGCCATGTGAAATTCTGAGGGTTGTTTACCTAGGAAATGGTCTAATAGACAACATGTCGAATTTCAGCCACAAATTCAATCGTTTATCTTGACATTGGCTCCCATGAATGTCCATACGCTTCTTTTGTTCCTGTGTACTCCTTTTGTAATGCTGGATATTTTCATCTTTTGTTTTACATGTGGACAACCCCAACTGGATGAAAATTGACATGTAAATAGGGGAGTTGGTCTACTTGTTCATATAATTTCAGCCCCAAGTGATCTGGTAGATTAAGATGTCTGCACCATTTTCCTGCATCTAGCCATCCACCTAAACCTCCAATATATTATTTGGAGAAAGTGAGGGAGTAGTGGATCTGCCACCGGATACTTAGGACAATCATGGTATGGTGGTGCTAGATAGTTATAGTCTTATAGAAAGCAAATAGCAGACTGAAAGTTGGACAAAAAATTCCCTCATTCACCCATAAGTCAATTGGTTTGATACTAAAGAAATTTTTGAACATTAAAACTCCTGGTAATTGAAACAATAAAAATCTATATCCTTTAAAGTGGATCTGACTAGCCTTCTTTGGAAGCTGTTGTCTATACCTTCCACTCTTATCTCTTTTGACTTCTTCTGCACTGGGATTCCCATCCGCTCTTTTAGACAAAACCTACAGATTCACTACACTAATAACTGCTTCTCATAAGATCATAAAAAGCACAGTTCCCTCACCTAGACAAGTAAATCAGATAGGAAGAAGGGAAAGGAATCAACAATAATTTGTTGAAGCTTTTGACCTTTGCCTCCCCACCTTGTCCTTCCTCAATTGTTGGCACCTAAATGTTAACCTTAACTGCATCCTGTGCTGGAACAGCCCCGAAGATGTAGACCATCTTGTTGAGAAAGTTGATTGTGGTTGAATGACTTATTGATCAATGTGATCTCAAGCCCTCTTTTTATAATTAAGTGGAAAGTACACTATTACATAAATGCCCTTACTTGGGTAACAAGAAATAGAAATTTACATGAATAAAAACTCTAATAGAGTTGGACTCCTAGTAGAACTCAACCAACACTCCTCCTCAAGTTGAGGCATAAATATTAGTCATGCCCAACTTGCCTACAATAGGAAGGAAATCTCCTTCTTTCAAATCCTTAGTGAAAACATCTGCCATTTTGTCCTCACAAAAGGCATGCAGATAAGCCCTTGTTCTAGCTTTCCTTTGACAAAAAACCTATCAATTTCAATGTGCTTAGTTCAATTATGTTGTACTAGATCATTAACAATACTAATAGAGCCTGTGTCACAACTAAACATATGTTTGGAACTGGACAATATGTGAGAAGTAACCAAAAGAAAACCGAAAGCATATAGGGATAGATAAAGAAATTGTTTTCACTTCAAGTAATTAGATTACCTAAAAAGGAAGAATGAAATTGAGGAGAGACAAGAGGAGCCAGTCTAGATTATCGGGGGACAAAAGATCAGGAGTCCAAATATTGAGATTTTGGGACCTCATATGAGATAAATATGGATTATGATGAATTGGCTCACATCCAGGCAGCGATGCGGCGGTGTGGGACAAGTAAATAAGGTCCCTACAGCCTTGGAATCTTTTGTCCAGGTTCTCCTCTTTTCTTAAGTTAAGGAATAGGGGTATCAACATACACCCCAACACAGATAATAAGTTAGGATATACTTTCTGGATAGAAATACCTCGTGAACCCCTAAAAAAGAACCCTAGATCTTTAATCTAAACCCGAAGAAAGTTCTCAACCTTGAATTTCTCACATCATTCGGATGACAATATCATCCACATAAACAATGGAAGTGTGATATAATATCTCGACTCTTAACAAATAGTGTATGATCGGCATTGCTTTGGTACCCAATGAAGTCATGCTAAGAGGGGAAAAGATCTAGGAGATTGTTTTAACCAAAATGATCTCTTCAAGACAAACCGGATGTCATCGGAGAAACAGTGGGATTTAATAGACTCTCCAACTCCAGAAGAAGGACGACACAGGGGAAGTGCTTGAGCGGAAAGAACGAGGGTTAGTTGAAGGGCAAAAGTCCGATAACTATCAAAGGGGAAACCCGAACAGTAGCTTCAACGTGATGATCCATCAATGTTAATCACAAACACAGGAGGCCGGAGGAAGGAAAGAAGTACATGGGATACCAGGCACAGAAGGGCAACAGGAACAATATAGATTATAGAGATGATATAAAGTGTAAGAGTCGGACAATGAGTAAGACAAAGTAGGATGTTGAGTACAAGAGACAGCATAGGAAGATCGAAGAAGATACAGGGGAACAATAAAATCTGATTACGGAGAGAGGAAGTGGAAGGACCGGGAAGGGAGATCCGGGAGTGATATGACGGCCAACACCACCCGTGTGGACCTCCTTAGCAAAAGGAATACGGCCTTCCCTGAAAGGGCAAGAAGCCTGACAGGGGTTCCAAGCACACAGGGGGAGGTAGGGTCTTAATGTAACGGGCCCTAAACTCATTAAAATGCCAAGCATGATTCTATAGGGTTAGATGGGTAATCTTATCTTCCGGTGGATAAGAGCCAGCCTAACCCGAAAAAGCAGACGACCCTCCACGGATCTACTTGGCCGACCATCATGAAAAAGGGAGAGAAGATCCAAAAATTCAATGGTTGGAACCCTTCTTAGCTCAAGGGGACCCCTCTCTCTTCTCCTAGACATCACATGGATACCTCCCAAAAGACACCTCTTGGTGGAACCTCCTAGACAAACAAACCGGCCCCTTGGTGATTCAAAGGTCATTCCGACACTCTCGTTCTCGGAGAGCCCCAAAAGCTCTCCCAAAGATCCTCTTTGTGACATCATAAAAGCATCCTTGGGTGTTTGGAAAACCTTGAGACCTTTTGCCCTTTTCCAGATCTATCTAGGAAAAAGCCCTCTCCTCTATTTGGCCTTGTTCAAGGCGTTCCTTTGGATTTGGTCGAGATTGATTGGTTATGGATCTTGAGAAACTTGTCTAGTTCCTCTGTTTGTGATCGGATTGGTAAGCTTGTGTTCTGTGCCTTAGTCCATCACCTTTGGTGGGAGCGCAATCTCAGATGGACTTCCAAATCCCGCTCTATAGATCAGATTTGGAATGCCATCTACTTTGACGTGTCCTTTAGATTGGTAGCTATTCCCCACCCCCTATTGTTGATACCCTAAGGAACAGGCTTACCGTTGTCTCCTGGGGTCTTGGTTCTCCTTTTTGGTCTTTTGCTTAAAGACCTTGTATTCCTTATTCCTCTTTAATATATTTATTTATTCATTAAAAAAAAAAGAAGTCTGCACCTCCTTATTCTGTTCAATCTTGTTTTGAAAGACCTCAATAATCTGCCTCATAGGAGTGGTCTCCCCTTGACCAGGTTCTTCACATGGTTCAGAAAACGGAGGGGGGGAATTAGAGTCTTCGGGTATACTAGCTAAAGTCTCCCCCTGGTTAGGAAACACTTCTTGAACTCCTAAGTTGTGTTGTGGTGGTGTGGTAGAAAGGTCTAGAGTTGGAAATAGCACCTCTCCTCTAGGACTCTCCCCCTAGAGAGGTGTATAGTAAGGGCAAAACTCATTTAAAATGACATCCATGGAGACAATGGTTTTCCTGGAACGAGGATGATAACATTTGTACCCTTTTTGAGTAGCAGAATACCCTAGAAAAATGCAGCGTAGGCCACAAGGAGCCAGCTTACTTTGATGGGCTGTGATTCTGGCATAACAGACACATCCAAAAACCTTTGGGGGAATAAGAAAAGAAAAGGTAGCTCATTAGGACATTTAAAACTAAGTATCCTATTAGGCATCCTATTCATAAGGTAAGAGGCAGTGAGTATAGCATTACTCCAGTATTGGTCAGGGACATTCATAGTAATCATAAGTGAATGAGCTAACTCTAAAAGATGCCGATTATTCCTTTCGGCAACCCCATTTTGCGCAGCAGTATCAACACAACTGGTCTGGTGTATTATGCTGTGAAGTCAGGGAAATATCTCTGAAATTCACCATCAATATACTATGTGCTATTGTCATTGCGAAGGATTTTTACAATGGCATTGAACTGAGTCTTAATCATATTATGAAAATCATGAAAACATTGAAAAACCTCTTTTTTTTGTTTTAAAAGATAAATCCATATAGAACGAGAGTGACAATCAATAAAAGTAACAAAATATCTATGGCCAGTAATAGACACACGTTGGCAAGGGCCCCACACATCAGTATGAATGAGTCCAAAAGGAATAGATTTTCTATTATGAAGAGAAGGTAAATAAGTAGAATGTGTCTGCTTCGCAAAAATGCAACTTCATAAAAAAGTTCATCCGTTTTACAAGAAGAAACTAAATTGGGAAATACTTTCTTAAGAATTCCTAGACGGGGGTGACCTAGCCTATGGTGCCACGGTTGAATGTTTAATATTACCGAATGGACTGGATTAGGAGATGCGGTCAAAGTAGAAGTGGATCCTCCACTTGGCTTTAATAGATAAAGTCCATTGTCTAGTTTATCATGTCTAATCTCCTTCTCAGTTACCATATCTTGGAAGACATAGTAAGATGGGAAAAAGTGACTTTACAATTCAAGTCATGTGTAAGACTACTGATAGAGAGCAAGTTAGTAGAGAAAGTGGGAACGTGTAAAACTTTAGACAAAGAAAGTGATGGAGAATGTTGAATGATCCATTTTCTAGCAATGGAAGAATAGGAGCCATCAACAATTTGAACTTTATCTTTTCCAGAAGTGGGAGCATAATGTAAGAAAAAGAGGATGAACCTGTCATATGATCTGTGGCTCATGTATTATTGATCCAGGAAGTAGATACTGAAGAAACATGGTAGCCCATAAAAGTTTTACCTGAAGTAGCAAGGTAGGAGTTGGTATGGGTAGTGGAGGAAGTAGTGGTAGAGGCTGTACTAGCAGGAGAAGACTACAGACTACGTCGCAGAGTAGCTAACTCCTCCTGTGAAAAACCAATGTCTGGAGAGGGTGTTGTGGAAACTGTCTAAAAAATACGAGCTTTTGGTTTTCCTCTTCTTTGTGCTCTTTTTTGCTCAAAATCAGCAGGCTTCCCATGGAGCTTCCAACAATTGGCCTTGGTATGATATAGTTTGTAACAGTGCTCACACTTGACAATCTCCTTAGCTGAATCAGGTTTAGTGTTAACAGACTGTAAAGCTGATTTCTCCATAATAGGAGCATGAAGTATGATTAATCGATGGCTTTCCTCACACTGAACAAGGGCATAAGACTGTTCTAGTGTAGGAAAGGGAGAACGACTTAATACTTGCACTCTCATCTGATCATGCTCCACATTCAAACTTGCTAAGAAGTCATATACCCGAATCTTATCAACGTGCTTCCTATAAGTAGTCACATCATCTGGATTAATGGGGTGATAATCCCCATAATCCAACTCTTGCAGAAGAGATCGCAACTCAGCATAATATTGGGCCACACTTAGTTCCTTTTGGGTAGTCTCATGAAGCTTCTTTCGTAGCTCATAAACCTGTGCATCATTCCCCAACTGTCCATATGTTTCAATAGTAGCCTTCCAGATTTGGGTTGCAATATCAAGTAATAGGTATCCACGGACAATATTTGGATTCATGGAATTCAAAAGGAATGACATAATAAGAGAGTCATTTGAGAGGTGAGACTCTTTTCTTGATGAACCAATTTGGCTTTATGCTAGGTAGATCCATGACAGAGATCAATGGGAGATGAAGTTAAGGAATTTCAATTCTGATGTGATTACATTACGGACCAGCTTTAAGTCCTTACCTTTTTGTACTTATCATCGATTATCTACCTTAAGAGTATTCAAGACAAGGATCCATGGTTTATGCTCGATGATAATATCTTTTGGTGGATGAGACAAGATAAAGGATTAGATCAAAGTTAGAGGTTTTTAGGAGTCAATATTGAAAACAAAAGGCTTGAAGATTAAAAGGGGGTATGGAGAGTATGATGTGTAATTCCTGTCACACTATGATGGATACTGATATGATTTGAACTGATGAAAGAGAGATACTGGATAGTGATTATTTTGTAGATTTCTGAGGTCAATCATAAATAAAGGAAGAGACGTAGAGGATGATGTTCATAGAGAATTGAAATAGGATTAATGTAATGGAGAGGTGCCTTTAGAGTGCTGTGTGATAACATATGCCTTTATAGCTTATAGGAGGGTTCTGTAGGATTGTTATATGCCATGATACATCGGGCAGAATGTTGGGCAATTATGAAATGTCATATTGATGAGCTGTGTATTAGAAATTAGGATGTTTAGGTGGATGTTTAAGGTGATATTTCATAACCAGCAGAGGTCTAGGGGGGACACGTCATTGGAAAAAGTGGTATGGTTATTGAAGGAACTAAAAAGGCTAGGGACAGACATGAAATGACCATATGCATAGTCTCTCCGTGTGCCGAGTATGATCTTAGACAACTTACTGGAGGGCAAGGATCGATGTTCTAGACCCCATCTAGCTGAGATCCTCCTACAGTGCTAGGTTTTGCCTTTATTTCTTTCTATATTTCATTTTTCTGTCTGTTTCTCCAGCTTCCATTGTCTTCTTTGCTTTCCTCATCTCTCTTTATTTTCTCTTTCGCTTTTTTTGTGGGGTTAGAATATGTTTTTCCTGCTTGCTCTGTGTTTGGATCCATGTAGATGACCACATTAAGTAGGGATG
This sequence comes from Hakea prostrata, assembly GCF_041222555.1. Taxonomy (NCBI): domain Eukaryota; kingdom Viridiplantae; phylum Streptophyta; class Magnoliopsida; order Proteales; family Proteaceae; genus Hakea; species Hakea prostrata. The sequence continues at coordinate 73,222,090 of NC_142601.1, read as the reverse complement.
AGGCTGAATTTGTTATTATAGTTAGTTGGAGTTTATAAATATTCATTCATTATATTATCTCAGTTGGAGTTTGTGAATATTCATTAATTATATTATGTCACTTATCGGGTCTGTGATAAAACCCTACTAATACTTCCCAAAATCAATACAAGAATGCAATAATTTAACAAGATAACACTGGCTTCTATGGTGCTAGACACCCGCCACACCTCACGGTGTCCCTCAGCCTACGGCTGCCCAAGAACTCTCATAAAACATTCCATACCCTCTCCTCCCCCTTTCCCTCTATTTATTATCTCAAATAACCCTAACTAACCCTCATTCCACATGGCCTCATCCTAGGGTCCTAACATAGGGTCCTAACAACTACCGGCCCCTCGAAAATCAACTTGTCCTCAAGGTGATGGAATTGTTGAAGTTTAGTCGTCTGATGGTGCCGCATAACTGTAGTAATTCAACATCATCCTCCCAGGCTGAATAACACACCCACTGCTCAAAATCAGACTTGGAGCGAAGCAATTGGTCTGGAATTTTATATATTTTTTTCCGTAATGGAGCATTGCATCTCCCCTTCAGGCGCTGCAGCCCCATCGTTGCCGCCTCCCTTTCCATTTTGCAGCCCAGAGGTTGAAGACGATGGATTTTCCTCTTCTTGGCTAGGTTGGACTGCTGGTTTGGTGAATCGTTGGTTTGAACTGAGCCTTGGGTTGAGCCTTGGTCTGTTTTAAGTTAATTGGGCCCAAATTAAAAATCAAAAGAAGTGGACTTTGGGGTAACGAAACGGGCCAGGCCCATGATAGATGTGTTAAATGGGTGAGGTCCAAATACAAACTATGGCTTATGATAAATGGGTGGGACGTTGGTTTGATGGGCTGGATTAGCTTTGGGTCTTGAAAATGAAATGGATTAAGACATATGGGTTAATAAAATGTGATGGGCTTGGGGTTAAAGAGATAGTTTGGGCCCAAGGAGGTTTCTTTGGGAACCAAGTGGCCCAATCTTTATATTTGGTTCGTTTGGGCCCTATGTGGGAGGATAAGTGTACTTGAGTTGGGCCCAATTTAGAAGAACCTGGGCTCTTAAGGGCTGAAACCAACCCAAAACCCGGTCTGGGGTGAACCAAACCAACCCTAAAAACCCTCCAACTCCTTCCAAATGTTGGATCGCCACTCCTAGCCACTGCTCTTCCTCGATTTGGTTCTCCCAGCAAAACAACATAATTTCTAGAATCCATCTCTGACTTTCTCCTTTGCCAGAAAATGAAGGCAGTGCCATTACCTCCCTGGGATCGTGAATGCTCTGATGCCAATTGATAAAACCCTACTAATACTTCCCAAAATCAATACAAGAATGCAAGAATTTAACAAGATAACACTGGCTTCTATGGTGCCAAACACCCCCCACACCTCACGGTGTCCCTCAACCTACGGCTGTCCAAGAACTCTCATAAAACATTCCATACCCTCTCCTCCCTCTTTCCCTCTATTTATTATCTCAAATAACCCTAACTAACCCTCATTCCACATGGCCTCATCCTAGGGTCCTAACAATCTGCCTTTGTGCTGAATAGATTTACAGTAATGTTGGACTTCTATGTCATGAGGCCAATTGTTTGTTGATCTTTTCTTGTTCTAAACAATTCAACCTGCTGCAAATAAGCTTTAGCTGATACCATCATATGCCATGTTCTTATTGGTATTAGACTGGCTCTAACATGTTCCACGGATGAGATAATGACCTGTCGTACTCTATTATATTGCAGATTGAAGAATGTGGTGGCCAAGCTCTTACATTTGGAGGAGATGTTTCAAAAGAAGCTGATGTTGAGTCAATGATTAAAACTGTATGTTCTTCCCTTAGTGGATGATTCATTTTGAATATTTTATCCTTTCTGATTCTGACATTATGTTGGGTGCTCTCCATGTCTACAGGCAGTCGATGCATGGGGAACAGTGGATGTATTGATAAACAATGCAGGTTATTACAAGCTCTCCGGTTGCTTCCATTTATTGCTTTTCCTAGTGTTGTGTGTTAGTATGTATATTTCTTGTGGTCCTTAATGAGCTGAGCTTTTGGGATTAGTTGTTAATAACATGGTATCATCGCTTAGAGGTTGGGTGCTCAAGCACAATTGTTGTGAGGAGTTTGTGTTGCGTGTTGTTGTGCCCCCTTGGTGCCAGGTGCAGAGTCATGTGTGTGGGCTTCTATGTATGGGTGTATGTTGTGGCCCCTTAACAGCTTGAGCTCTTAGAATGAGTGATGTGACATTGCTCTTCCTACACTTTACCCTGACTGTTTCACAATGTTGTTAGGAATCACTCGGGATGGTTTGCTGATGAGAATGAAGAAACCTCAATGGCAAGATGTTATTGATTTGAATCTTACTGGTGTATTTCTCTGCACACAGGTATATATATTTGAAAGCCCTAATTGTTTTCGTGCATGGTGGCTTGATTTCTCTTATTCTAACTGAGGCTATCCGCTTTTGCAGGCAGCAGCCAAAATTATGATGAAAAAGAAAAAGGTAAATGTTTGTGCCTCCGTATTTTAATGGGTTTATTCTATTTTTGTCTGTGTATATGTTTTATTAGAGTTGTTTTGATCTCTTTCATTTGTGGCATATCTCTTAATGTTAATTCTGGAACTAGAATCTTTACCCCCCCCCCCCAAATATATATATATATATATATATATATATATATATATATCTCTCTGGAATGAGAATCATGCCCATCTATTTACCTGGTGTTATGTATGTGGGTCACATCATATCTGTTTGTCAGAGCTGTCTTGATTAGTGTCATCTAGTTTAGCAATCATACTGGGTTGCTAATTCTAGGACGAGAACCACACTGATCAATTGGCATGGAAGAGTTTGTGTTGGTACATCTAGCACCAGGCACCTAGAAGAAAGGAATCTTAGGCAGTTTCCCTGTGCACCTTGTGCTCTGGCTGGAAAATTGAGTTCATGGAGTTGCCAACCCTTTTGGTTGCATAAAAATGCTCCTGCACAAAAATGTTGTGCCCCTCCTTCCATTCAAGTTTCAGTTGAAACGATTGAATAGCAGCATCTCTTTCCTTTCTTTATGTTAGGGAGAAACAACTAGTTTTTAGATCATCATTCAACGTGGCTAAGTCTCATACACTGATGACTGATTAACCACGTTCGTGATCCATTTCTGCTTGCTTTAGTAATGAAGGATAATAATGCTTTGTAGTTTTTCGGGAATGAAGTTTACCATGTGTTATTAATGGTTCGGTAGGTAATGTTTCTGTTCCTTGTTTCTGCCCTTTTTCTGTTTTAATGGAACAAAAGAATTGAATCTTTTGTTTGGGTATGCTGGTCTCTTTTCATCTGCCAGTGATACAGAATGGCCTCTTTTTTATGCCTGAAACAAGATTTTTGAAGAAAGACAGAAAACCTTGTGTCACCAATTTTCAAAATGTTTTTCCTTTTAAATGAAAAAACTGATGCCAAATAAAACATCTTTTCCCAAAAATTTCTATCGAAGACTTGAACAGTGAAACAGAAAGAGCAAACTCTCCATCTTCTACCTCTGTCCCTGCCTTTGAGAAAGAGTTCTGGAAAAGGTTTACCATACCATTTTATGCTTCAAAAACATTTTTTTAGCACGAAAGAAAAATATTTAGGTGATAAACATGTGTTTCAGAACAGAAGCATTACTAAATAGACCCTAAGCATTGCCTACCTTGGTGCTCAACTGCTACGAGTTAGTTATTCACCTGTATTTTTCTACAATTAATTTATCAAATCAATTTCAACTTGGATTTGTCAATGTGACAAACTGATGGCTGCTGGGCATACTCACCATGACCCGATGCTATGATTTACAAAGTTAATAAAAATAAAGCAGCTTAAAGACAAATTTTCTGCTTGATACTCATTTCTTATTTATTTATGCTGTTGAATATGATTGGTGTCAAGTCAGTCATTTTACTGAGTGTGTGCATCACATGTAGCGTCATGTCCTTGTCTGGAGTCATTCATGTTAATATATGTGCCTAGATGTCACCAGGCAGTTGCATGCCTGGAAAAAGTAGAACTTTACCTACCAAAGAGGCTTAATGGAAGAATGATAGAATTAACATCCCTGGCAACTGAAGGATTTATTAAAGAGTTTTGATGTGTGATGAAATTCAAGAATGAACTCAATTGAGCAAGCCCCAGATATTGTTTAAATGGAGAAAGTACATTTCCAGTTTGTGTCTGAGAATTGTTTAGGTAGGGAAATTACATTTCCAATTTTCGTCTGAGAATTCTCTTGAATCTTGATTGCTGAGTCTCATGTTGGTCCTCAATTATCTATTTCTACAGGGGAGGATAATCAATATAGCGTCTGTAGTTGGTCTGGTTGGCAATGTTGGACAAGCCAATTACAGTGCCGCTAAAGCAGGGGTAATTGGCTTCACAAAGAGTGTCGCAAAGGAATATTCTAGCAGAAATATGAACGTGAGTATTTCTGCTCAGCTGCCTTGTAGTAATTTGACAGATACTCTGCTGCATCCACTGCTAATAGATGGACTAAGTATTGTTCATGTTAATGTTTTACAGGTCAATGCTGTTGCTCCAGGTTTCATTGCATCTGACATGACTGCCAAGCTTGGAGAAGACATTGAGAAGAAGATCTTGGAATCTATCCCCTTGGGTAAGAGTTGATTTAATTGGCTCTTGGATAAACATTGGTTTGTATGCACAACTGGAAAATTTCTTTAGAGGTGGCCAGTTGGATGACCATTGCCCATGAATTTAAAACTGAGGGAGAGTCTCATCTTGTTTCTTTTTGGCTCCAGGGAGATACGGCCAACCTGAAGAAGTTGCTGGACTGGTTGAGTTTTTAGCACTTAACCCAGCAGCTAGTTACATTACTGGACAGGTGCTGAAATTTTTGCATCTTGTATTCCCTTGTCCCATCCTTGTTTTCTCACATGCTTAGGAGCTCACAGGACTCCTTGATTCTGTTGCATTGCAGGTTTTCACCATTGATGGAGGAATGGTGATGTAGGGGGCGCAGAGATTCTTTCATCCTGGAAAATGCCCACCAAAGCCTTCCAAGATTATGTCACTAAGTCTGCTGCAGGCAAACACTAGCAAGAGTAGTGCTGACCTAACTGCTGCGATAGTCACATTATTCAGGTAGTTAAGGGAAAAGATTATCCAGTGGGAATGAAAATATTGGTGGCGCATCTTTTTAAGTTTTCTGTGTGGCTGAAACTGATATAGTATACTCAGTAGCAAAACATTTTTACTGTATCTGGATGCTAGTCCTTGTGGTCCTATGTTTGGCTTTTGGTTGTAGACTAGTAGATGTCGCTGAGGTAATTACTTTTTTGCCTTACAAAAGAGAGAAGTTTCTACCACTTATAAAAAATATGATGCTTTGTTAAACAAGATTAGTTCTCGGGTAGTGGGATCTGAAGCGGGTGCAGGCACAACTGGTATATGGTAATATAGAGGTAGTTTCTTGGACCGTGTTGGTTACAGCTTTGATTACGTTAGTTTTGTTGCATTTTCGCATCATTGGTGACATCTTTTTGATTGAAACACCTTGTCTTACGAGCCAATGAAACGACCTTGAAAGTTTGTTTGGCTTCTCTCCCTTTGCGTTGGGGAGGTGGAAGGGAAAAAAAGACTGAGCGATTGCAATTTGTGTGCAGTTTATCAGAGGTCTTCTGTGGGAAATTTGACAAAGGCCAGGCCCTAGATGTTTCAGCGATGACTCGCCAGTGGGTACTGGCTAGTGGACTTCTGTTCGAAGAATTTAGTTGCCCATCGATTTCAATCCTACTCGGGATAAGATAACATGATTCCCCTTCCACTGGAAGCTGGGCACAATCAATTTAGAATCCGAGATGAAAAGTTTCTATTAAAGCTCAATTGACTTTTCCTTTATCTGTAGCTTTTGAGGGGAGATAGACGTGGAAATGTATCTCTTTTCTACTGGAATTTTGGTTCAGGGTTCAACCACTAGACATTTCTAGGATATTGGGATATCTCATCTTAAATCAGCTACTAGCAAGACGCAACTGTCTTTTAGACTGGTGATAAAAGCTACGCAGTTAACATTTTCCTTCAGCAGCTGTTCCCTAACATTTAAGACTTCTTCGCATTAATTTCAAACTTGCTATTCTTAGATAGCATGGACCCAGTTACCAGCTAATTGAACGCTTAAACTGGAACAAGGAAAAAGTTGTTGATGCCATTGACGGATTGTCTTAGTCATTGAGCAAAATGGTGAAACCCAAGGTCCCAAACTGTGTAAAGGTCGTTGATCACATAACATAACCCTCATCTTCAAAGAATAAAAGGTGAATTTTCTCCCGGAAAAGATTTTCAAAAGTAGATGCATTCTACATAAAAAACCCACTGGAGAAATTCAATCTTATGTTTCTGAAGGTGCATCAAGAGTACACATTCATTCCAAAGCCGCTGAGAGGCACCAGCAGAGAAAAATGGAGAGTGGCTGTGGTTCCAGATTAGGTGGTGTTGTAGTGTCATCAATTTGGGTCTATCCAGTAAAATCATGTCGAGGACTCTCTGTTTCTCAAGCACCCATCACTTCAACTGGTAAAACTCCAACAACTCACTTCTTCTCATTCACCGGTCATTTTAATTCTGGTTTCTTTCCTTACTGTACTGTGAAAAAATGTAAAGAGTATTTGTTCTTTTCTCCCCTCTCATGTTAGTTGCTTAAATAGCTCCACTTCCAACAGTTCTGGTTCTCACTTGCTTTTCCCTTGATGGGTCTCTTCCTTTTATCCATTTCTTTCTTGTTTCTCCAGTGCGTTTTGCAGGGTTCTCCTTTTCATCAATTCCAGTTAGAATTTCAAGGGTTTTTCTATGTGATTGTCCCCTGCCATACATGTATGCATTCCCGTCCAGATGTTGACAGTATAGGATAATACACTTACCAACTTTGATGGTCCAATTCAAAGTTCAGGGTTTCCATATTTTTTGTCTGAAACACGAGTTAGGTTAAATCTGTTTAGCTTGCTTGTAGTTTAATTACCTTGGGAGAAAAGGTTCAATCACTTCAACATGTTTATAAATCAATTGAACCATTTAAAGACTTTCTACCCCTTTAGGTCTCCACCCTCGAGAGAAAGGAAATCAAAAGAACCATTTTAGAGGCTGGAAATAACCCAATTAACTTGATTCCGTTTATGACCAAACTACTGAGTCGTAACCGACCGAAATCGACCTACCAGGAATTCGGAAGCGACAGTAGAACCCTTCTGGACAAGATTGTCGTAGGCACTTATCACACAAGTTTCTCGTGGGTCGCTCTTCTGCATTTTAAAAATCGTCTCCTGCATACGTAATTTCTTAAGAAGGGGGAGGTGCACCCACACACACAGAGAACGGCAGAAGAGAGAGGGAGTGAGAGAGAATCTCTGTTTCATCGATGTGGTCTATATTTGGTGGTAGTAAAGCTGCACCAGCAGCTGAAGTATCATCAATCCTAATCTACCCAATAAAATCTTGTCGAGGAGTCTCTGTTCCTGAAGCACCGATCACTTCTACTGGTAAGATCACCAACCCACCTCCTCCTTCCACCGAGCTTGCTGCTTTTATTCTACTGGAAGGATTCATGAAGTGCATTTGTCTGGTCTATATATAGTATTTGGATTTAGTGCGGTTTCTCAATCTACCCATCTTGATCCCTTTTAGCAAACCTCGTATTTGAATTCTGTTTTGGTGGATCAAACTTCTAAGTGTGCCTGTCGTTGCTTTTTCATCTCCTCCTCTTTCTGATAACAAAGGTTGAGTTTGCTTGAACCCCTAGCTGTCATGAACATTCAGCATAATAATAAATATTTACTCTGATGTTGCTTCATCTTTTTCTCTATAGAGTAACATCCATCTTAATTAGGTCAAGGACCCCCTTCTTGAAATAAATATTATTATTAACTTATTTCTCATCCAACAGATCCACAAGCAAAGCTTAAACTTTCTTCATAAGCTCAGCTCCTACTCCCGGTGTATTAGTGTCTTTTCCGTTCTACCTATTTAAGTATGAATTTTCGGTTCACAAACTAGAAACGAAAGGAGACCTTGTTCTGCAACTCCTTTTTTTTCTTTTTTTTTCTTTTTTTTTCCGTGTATGTGTGTGGATGGATTGGGGTGGTGGTGGAGAGGTTTGGTATGCTAATTATTGAACACAACCTTCTTCATCAGAACCCATTTCGGATCTACTATGTAGTTTCTGTTGAATACCTGAATCTTTGCATTCTTCCACAACTCATTTGTGGATAAACATAAGGTGAATATTGATGGTTGGGAATTGTGTATCAAACTTGCTTGGAATTGTAAATATATATGCAGGCTTCCGTTGGGATCGACAGTGGCTGGTCATCAACTCCAAAGGCAGGGCATATACTCAAAGAGTTGAACCAAAGCTATCACTGGTAGAGGTGCAATTGCCAGATGCAGCATTTACTGAAGGCTGGGAACCAACGAATACATCATATTTAGGTGGGGAACAGATTATCTTTTTCTCTTCAAATGAAATGTGGATTTTCTATAGTCATATTTCTGTGTAACAAGTTGCAGGTTTTCATTTACACAATTATATTCCCCTGATAGCTCAGGCTTTAAATTTTACTTTGCCATATGGAAGACTTCCTTGAGCCAAAACTTTACAGAAGTGTTCATCTCCATGTTCCCCTGCTGCTGCAGTTTTCAACTCATAGCAGGGATACATTAAGTTTTTATTTGTTGGTTTGGTACATCATATGAGAGTGTTTACTTGGATTGTTTTCTCTAACTAATTGATTTCACCTGCAGTTGTAAGGGCCCCTGGAATGAATGAACTAAAAATTTCAATGAAATCATCTGGTCAAGTTATTGATGGTGTCTCCATGTGGGAGTGGTCTGGCTCTGCATTAGATGAGGGAGTTGAAGCATCAGAATGGTTCTCAAATTATCTTGGGAAACCCAGTCGGTTAGTGCGTTTTATTGAAGGTAGATCTTGAACTAATGCCATCTACTTATCAAACATACATTTTTTTGATAAATTTAGACATTTATATTTTATTCATTCTTCTGTCCACTCACTCATTCATTCATTTCCTTTGTACGTATTTAATCATTACGAATTTCAACATGAGCAGTATCTCTCAATTCCAGATTAATAGGTATATTAAGAAAATATGATTCATGTAGCTGACCTATTTAGTTTGGTTAAAACTTAGTTTAGCGGGTAGGTTGTATCAAGAGAACCCTAATTTTTCATTTTCGATCTACACTCTGGTAATTGTTAATACTACTTATATTCCTTCAGTTTACTGGTGTTTTTGTTATCCTGCAGGATCTGAAACAAGGGCTGTTGATCCAGATTATGCTCGTGGATACAGAACCATGTTTTCTGACCTGTTTCCTTTCTTGTTGCTCTCTCAGGTTTGTCAAATCAACTAAAGGAAAGCCAAAGCATCTCTAAATTCTAGAGATTTAAAAGTGTCTTGATTAGAAGTGTTTTGATTAATATTTATTTTTTGCAGGGATCTTTGAATGCATTTAATGAACTTCTCAAAGAGCCATTACCTATCAATCGCTTCAGGCCTAAGTAAGTGAATGGGGATTTATCTTGTCATTCTTCCTGAAAACGTGATGCTGCATTTTGTCAGTGGTCATTAATGCCTGACATATACTTACCGGTCGTATAGATAATATCTGTAATATTTTCTCTGTTCTGAAGAATTTATTTTCTCAATATTCCAGCATTGTTGTTGATGGATGTGAACCATATGCTGAAGACCTATGGACAGAAGTCAAAATAAATGCTTTAACATTTTATGGTGTCAAGCTATGCTCTCGGTGCAAGGTAAAAAGCTACTTTGTATGTCTTCTGTTATTTTCCATTAAGAGTACTTTTTATTAGGAAATATCCCCCCGGACTCTGCTTGTGCAGAAGCCTTCGGCACTGGATTTGCCCTTTAGTACTTCTCCTTTTTATGTCCTCTGGAACCAGTTTAACTTCATAGCACTTGGTAGAAAGTTGAAACTCCATGATATTTATAATTGGCTAGTTCAGGACTGGTAGAATCGTCCAATCCTTATGTTATCTTCTCTGAAACCGGATACCTCTCCCTACAAACTACCTTGAAATTTGATGCAATAGTTGCTACTAGCTCTTGCAAAAGCTGAATTAGTAAATTTCATGTATAATGTATAAACAAAATAGTAATTTGTAATTCATTACCTTTTCCTGTATCACTTAGGAAATAATGACTGCATTTCCTCATCTCTGTCAGGTACCTACAATCAATCAAGAAAATGGGATTGCGGGAAGTGAGCCAAATGAAACGCTCATGAAGGTTCGATCCGACAAAGTTTTACGTCCAAACCGTAAACAGCAGGGAAAGGTGAGATAGCTAATCAAATGTTTATGCTTGACAGAGTTGAGTAGGTTAATTTTACATCACTTAGTTTCAAATGCTTTTGCAGGTGTACTTTGGTCAGAATTTAGTCTGCAAGGAATCACTAACTCCAGGGAAATCAAAGATTATTAGAGTTGGAGATCCTGTTTATGTCCTTAAGAAGGTTTCATCAGCAGCAGATGCAGCAGCTTGAAACTCTTACATACACGTACTACTGAGTATTAACGTGATTAAGTCATTTTGGCCAAAAACAGCAGTGATATCCCATGTATGCTCAGTTGAATAATAAAGACCAGTAATTAAGAAGAAAATAAATTGTCCATGCTTACTAGAGCAGTAGATATCAGTTTTATCCAACATTGGTGGTTTTTTGCACACAATTGTGATCTCGCCATTACTCCCCTCTACTGCCTCAGTTGTGTGAATTCTGATATGGTTATCCTGATTGTTCCAGGAGTCTCATCGAACAATCAAAAGTGAAAGTATTACTATTTTTCAGGACCTTCCTCTTGGTTTGGACGCTCATCCCAATTGATCTCTGTGATCAACATATTTGTTCACTTTTATAGTTGGCATACCTGATCATGTATACAGCATTTGAGTGATACATGGCTTTTCCCAGATAGGCCAACTCAGATTCATTCAGATTGAAAAAATTTATCATTACCTATCATAGCAAGGTTTCTCGGTTGGTAATGACTAACAATTCTTAGTGAGAAGGTCGTGGTTCGGCTTTTGCTAATGGTATATCAGTATATGTAACATCTCCATCTCCTATGTATAAAAGTTCCTTTGTACACCTGAAAAAAGAAAAAATTATCATTACCTAATGATTTGGCAAGAAATATTTGGTTTGTCTCTAACCTTGAAAGACTTTTTAGGCCTGAAACCAGATACTGTTCCTGTCCTTGCAAACACTTTCATGTTGTGTTAGGTTCCATAATCTTACTAATGTTTCAGATGACCAAACAAAGTAGGGAAGAGTTATTGTCAAATGAAAGAACCAATACATGAAATAGAAGTCGTTAAAACAGAACAAAAAATGATCATCATGTTAGAGAGTTGAATTTCCGTGTGGACTAGACAATTTAATCCACCCGTGAAGTTTTCTTCCATCCAAGGGGAAGAAGTATTATCGTCTATAATATAAAATTTTTTAAATTATTAATGAAACCTTATCTTTCCCCCAAAAAAAAAAACATGTAACTATAAAATGGAAGGTCCCCACGGTTAGGATGAAAATGAAACATATTGAATGGTCAACCATAAATCTACATGCAAAATATTATTTATTTTAAATTAACATATCAATCTAAATTTTCAAACAGGAAAATAAAAATAAAAAATCTAGATGTAGCAGTTTGTTCAATGAATTTGAATAAGCTCATATGAAAATATCATATACCTGGAGAGAGCCTTGTCATCTTATAGAAATATGGTAAGATTAATTAGATAAGAATTATTGTAATAAAAGTGCCCATTTTGGCATTAAAAAATTGCTAAAGTATACCTTTCATTCTTTGAACGTTAACTGAATTATTATTATTACCTAATTGATTGTTTTGTGCCAAAATTCAGCTCCACCAAGTGGATTCTTGGAAGATGATGAACCAAAAAAACAAAAAATCTTGGAAGATACCATGGGCCATGGGATTTCCAAAAAAGAAAAAAAGCAAATCAATGATTAGGGTCTTTCTTTAGAGATTAAACTATAGAAAAGAATTAGGCTATGTATTTTAAATTTATTTTTGGGAATGTTGCTCCACATCAAGACGAACCCTAAGATATTTTGAAAGTCTTTTTAATTCTGGCTCTTGTATGGAACCCAGATACGTTCCCTCCAAAACAAGAAATCCTTAGAAATTTCAATCATAAACAGAAAAATAAAAAAAAATCCCACTTCGGAGAATCTCGTTAATCCTCCACCATGATCTCTTCTTTGTTTGCAATCATCAGAAAGCTTTCCCACTCCGAAAACTCTTTTACAGAAGGGAGAAAATGTGTGTTTTTTTAATGGCCGTGAAGGTGGAGAAAGAGGCAGGTGAGAGAGATGTTGGTTGTCATCTTTAGTCAAATGGTGTCTTCCTTATGATGCCACGTGGAGCGACTAGTACAGGGAAGGAAAATTACTTTCCTTTTCTAAAGATTTGTAAAGCTTATGGGGTCTGTATCCGGATTGAGATATCTTTATTACAAATTTTGTTCCAAGCCTGAAACTCTACTACTGTCTCTGTTTTTGTTTCTCTGTTAGTACAATTTCGTTTCGTTTCTGAACCATCATGGCTCTTTCTTCTCCCTATGATGTCCTTCTTAACAAACCCAGAGTGTGGAGGAAACCATCTGTTTCAGGTTTTGTATCTTTCCGTCATTTGTTTATTTATTTCCAAACTCATTGAAGCATTGTCTTTACTCCTTCATGTATGGCAGCATTTGCTCAGTTGGGTTTCCAGTGTTACGCGAATGGTCAGTATTTTTTTTCGTGTAAAAGCCGTTTGGCAGGCTTTTCACTTTCTACTCGTGGTGACTGGTTTATGTTGAGTTTGTAGACATTTCTGGGTTGGGTTGTTAATAATTATAAACGCAGTTCTGTGTGCTTGTTTCATAGATAATAAACAGAAAATTTTGATTGAGACGCTTGTCCTATGAATGATTTAGTGAAATGTTTTGCACTTGTTTCGAATAGTGCTGATTGGAGGGTAATGATCTATGTAGCCTGACTTCATTCGGTTGGGATAATGCTAAGTTTTACTGGTTTTAACATTATCATGTGTTGATATGTTTTTAGTCTGTGGAAATAGAGGAGAGTGTTATTCCCTGATAATTTTGGGTTTGATTCAGTTTCTGCGGGCAACGTTTCTAAGTCGACATGGTTATGTGGAATAAGTCCTATTAGGAATCACTTCAGTTGCCAAATGCATTAATCCCCTCTTATCCCATTCAACTTTTCTATGTTCGCATGCAACCTAAACCAAACAAACTTGACTGCAGAATTATGTTTAATTTGCAAATGGTAAAGGACTCATGCTAATTGTTAAGTTTCCTGAAAAGTATGTAAACATGCATTCTGGAATGAGATGCTCTGTAGTAGAATTATAGGGATTAGCAACGAACAACAAATAACCAAGTCTCCATTCAAATCATTCAAGTTTAGGAATCTTTTCTGTTTATGCCTTTCTAGGATGACAATCTCTGTTTCTGTAAATAGTCTATTTCTGCTTTGGTGTGTGCATGCATGCATAAGGGCTCTTACTTAGGTCTAAGATTGTATATGTGGGTGTGAGTGTGTAAGGGTGAGCTAGGTGGAATGGCCTTGAAATCAGACCAGATGTTGCACAATTCTGCCTGCAGTTGATGATCGGACAGTTTATTCTGTTGATCCTATTGTCCATTTGTCTCCTTTTTGAGGTGATTTAGTATCATAATTATAATATCTGCAAATTGTGGTATGCTGCAACTCACATAGTTCAGTGGCTAGGAAGTTTGTGTGCAAAGCAAGCATACTTGAGCTCATTTTTCATGATTGATATTTTAATAGCAAGCTTTTAAGCATAGGAAAGTTGCAACAAATGCCCGCTCATTGGTACTTGGATTGATACTTCTAGTCTTAAAATAAAATTGACTTAAATGTTGATTGCCCGGAATTCTTAATATTAGAGTTGATACCTACCATTTATTACTGATAAACTTTTACTGCTACCTCTATTTATGAATTGTTTGAGGATCCTGAATTTCAAATCAGTAGGGATCCTCTTACGAGATCCATGTAGCTGCTTCATCTAGTTTGAATAAGGCTGAATTTATTTTTAATCTTGTCCTTTTCCTTTGTCTATATGTTTTTAGTTTGTGGGAACGAGGAGAGAGTTATTTGTTGAGAATTCAATTTTGATTCAGTTTTCTCAGCATCAAGGAGCAATTATTTATTTATTTATTTTTCTTTCTAAGCTGAAATATTGTGTGGAAATATTTCCAAATTCGAAACACTACAGTTGCCAAATGGATTATCCCTTCTCCCTTTCAACTTTTCCTTATGTTTCCATGAAACCTACAACAAGCAAACTTACTCATAATTAAATACAATTTTGTAAATAGTGAGGATTTCATTCAGGTCTGAGGTAAATTTTGATTATTTGCATCTGAAGAGCCAGAGGCTAAGTGTTAAGTTTTCTTAACTGTTTGCAAACATGCATTCTGAAATAAGACGTATCCCATAAATAGCATTAGGAGGATTTGCAAAGAACAATAAATAAGCAAGGATTTGCAAAGAATTCCGTGGAACATCAGCTAAGAAAATCTTCTTTCAAGTTATTGACGTCTAGGACAAGTTATTGACGTCTAGGACGTCTACTGATTATACTTTCCTAAAGAGAATTTGCCATTTTCTGCAAATAGTCTATTTCTGCTTTGGTGCATACTCGCGAATGGGCTTTTACTGATTACTCAGACAAGACTGTGTGTGGGGTTTTATTGATTACTTAGATATGGTTGTCTCTGACTACATGTGAAAGGTAGGGTGAGGGACATGGAGGCAAACCTATCTCATGCATTTACCTGGACTTCTGAGTTGAATGAAAAAATAGTGATATGTTTCCATAACAATGTTTCATTTGAACTATTAAAGGTGATGGCGGATTTAGGTGGTCTCAAATGGAAGCCATGAATTGATAATCTTAGAAATGGTGTTCAAAGCAGACAAGATGTTACACTAAGTCCGATTCTCTTGTTGTTGAGTTGATTTAGTGTTATAAAACATGATACCTGCATATTATGATATGCCGCAACTCAGTCAGTTTGTGACTAGGATGTTTGTGTGCCGAGAAAGTGGTCTTTATTCATTCTCATGACTAATATTTGAAATCAAAAGCTATTAACCCTAGAAAATTGCATTAAATGCTCAAGCCAGCATTTTGAATATTTGAATTGATACTTTTTAACCATAATAAAAAATAGTATAAAATGCCCATGGACCCGCATTATGTCTGAATTGATACTTCCCATTTATCAGTGATCAACTTTTGCTGTTATCTGGTCATGAATTGCTTGTGGATCCTGAATCTAAATCAAAAGGGACCTGCTTACGAGATCCTTGGCAAGATAGTTTAGGTACAAAGCCAAAGCATCAAGCTGATGCTGACAGTTGAAATAGTTTCATGCAGCTTGACAGCCAGCTCCCAAGGCAATGAAAACACTATATATATTGTCATTAACGGTGTTTGGTTCTTTTAGTGATTTGGCACTTTTAGTGCTTTGTTTCTTTTTTCCTTGAAACAGGCTAAAAGAACTGGTTCTCTATTCTAAAAGAATAAATTGGAATTTGGCTTATTTTCTCAACTTTTATTATTGATACCTTGCATGTGTAACTTACGGTTCCAGTGTCCATCTCCAAAGACTGATCATTCTTCTTTTGTTCTAATCATATTGAGCCACTTTCTTCTGTTTTACCTTTTTATTATCCATTCTTTTGATTTTTATGGTTCCTATATTTTATTCTATTGCTATGTTACCTGTCTATATTTCTAAGTGTCCTGTTACCCTTACTCTATTGAAATACTTTTTTCTTTTCTTTTCTTGATCAGTTTCTTTGAATTCTGAATGGAAGATTGCGCAGAGATCTAAAGATGCAACTGTGGTATGATGGCAGTCTTTTTCCTTTATTCATGAATTTCATTTTTTAAGAATATAAGAATGAAAGGTGAACAAAATAATAAATTAATCATGTTGCAGTGCTTCAAAGGTCCCAAGGAAAGAATCAAGGAATTACTCTCAAAGGTTGAGCTCTCGGTTTCCTCCTATGACACTGCTTGGGTTGCAATGGTCCCTTCTGCAGGTTCACCTCAGTCTCCTTATTTCCCCAGCTGTGTGACATGGTTATTGGAAAACCAGCAAGGTGATGGTTCATGGGGTCTCCTACATTCCAGTTCTGTACTTACTAAAGATGCCTTGTCCTGCACGTTGGCATGTGTCCTTGCACTTAAACGTTGGAATGTTGGTGAAGAGCATGTAAAAAAGGGTACATAATACTATTGTTTTCTTCACTTAAATTCATCTGTCACCGTTGGTTTTTTTTTTCCCTTTCTTTTCTAATGTGTTGGTGTTTCTATTTGACAGGCATTGATTTTATTGCGTCTACCTTTGATTCAGCAACTAATGAGGTTCAATACACTCCTGTTGGTTTCAACATCATATTTCCTGGGATGATGGAGTACGCCCAACACTTGGATTTAAAAATCCCTATTCGACAATCAGCTGTAGATTCTCTTCTTTATAAGAGAAACAGAGAGTTTGAAAGGTGAATACTTTTTGTCATCCCACATTTCTGTTCAATGTCGGGCCTTGTGGTTCATGCAAGAGACTGGTCTCTGACCTATTTTATTTGAGAGAGGACATTGAACTGACTCTCAGTTCAATGAGTCAAATTTTTTGGATGCTGAAATTGATGTAGTTAACCTTTGGTGCCTTCAGATGGATGCAATAACATTTGACTGAGTTAATTTAGTATAATTTTTTCAAATAATGGACTTGAAACATGTCCCGTCTGCCTTGACATGAAACTAATGAAATAAGTTTGTCAGGATTCATTGCTTTTATGGACTTCAGACATAGTACTTTTCTGGTTTAGCCGAACAACAAAATGCAGTATGGTTATTCAATCACACCATGGGATAAACAACTTTGACACTTGCTGAGGAGCTTACTTTTTTTTGTTTTTCACATGTTTGATCTCCCTTGGAGCAGTGTTGATAAGTAAACCCATCAAGTTGAAATATAAGAAATTCCTCTGTTTATGTATCCAAGCAATGAGAGCTCACTCTGTCTCTCTAATTGATGAGTTAGTACTGATTCGATTATTTAGTATTCCTTTAGTACTATTGTATAACATTTTATTAGGTATATAATTGCAAATATATCTTTGAGGAAGCAACACTATTAATATTTTATCTAATACCAGATATAACAGTAAATATAATTCAGGGCCATTTCAAGTGGCTCTGGTATCATTGATCATTGTATCTCATACCTACGTTTTCTTGTCTATCCTCAATGGCTAAACTTTCTCTTTTAATATTTCATAAAACTCATATCTAACTTTACTCTTTCCCCCAGATCTCATCTCTTACCTCCTTTTTTGTGATTTTTGATATAGGCCCCAACCAAGGTTCAAAGACTTGTTTTGATTCAGAGTGTTGGCATTACTGAGATACCCGAAATACTGAAATTTCGTCAAAATGTTGCTGAGATTTGGTATTTTTTCCTACCAAATTTTGATGGGTCATTTCAGTAGATTTTAGGCCAGATTAAGGCATGAAACTTCATGGAAACCTTAACTTAGGCAATGTACACACATTTAAATGATCAATTTTCCCAAAAAGTTACAGAATATGGAGTGTTGGATTCACAATCTTGATTGCCTATATGATTGAATCTGAATGTATAATTACACATTTATACATTCTTGAAGTACCAAAGGACATCGATAATAAGCAATTTAAACAAGTAATGAAGTAAATGATTCAAACATAGTGTCACTGTCTGATATTCATAATGATTAAGTTACCCAAAATGCTGCTTTGGATTCGCACCCTTGATTACACTGTTTGGTCAAATTTGATTGTATTCTTACACATTTATACATCCTCAAAGTACTAATGGACATTAACAATAAGCAATTTAAGCAAGTAATAAGGGGCAGATTTTGGCGCAATGATCGGTGGATCACAGTTGTAGCCAGAGTTCAAGGCATCAAAACAGCCTCTCAGCAAAAATTGTTGGGATAAGGCTGTGTAGGAAAACTGCCCCTTGGACTCTGCTTGTGCAGAGGCCTTTGACACCTAGGTACGCCCTTTTGATCGAAGCAAGTAATGAAGTAAATTATTTAAACATATTTTAAAGATACATAATAGGTAAGTAAATAATTCTATTTAGACAAGTAATGAAATATATCATCTAAACATATTGACAAGGTTTTGTGACAGGGTAAATGTCAAGTACCTCCCCCCTAGGTTAGGAAACCTGATGTGTTCACCCTTACAGATAGTTCTGGATGTTAATTGTTATGAAATGACAAGTTTATCCTTATTAATTTTAGGAGATTATATTAACCTTTAACTTGGAGCAGACTATATTAACTTTTAACCTTTAATTTTTGAAAACTCAAGCATAAGCATTCAAGAGACACCAACAGATCAGAAGAAAGAGAAGAATTTGGTGTACTTGTTCTCCAAACACGATGTTGGAAATCATTGAATTTCCCATAGGAGAATTTAGCTGGGAAGTGAAAGCTTCCTACCAGGTAGGGTGGCTGACCTCCGTTGAGGTAAGCAAATTGGTCGCTGCAGTTTGATTGATGTTGGATAGGTTCAATAGAGAAAATAAACAAAATCTGAAACCAACTCTTCTCATTATTGTCGTGTTCTCCAGCATTTTCATCTGCTGCTATGTGACAGAAGGTGTTACTCTAGATGAAGCTAGACAGTGCAGGGATGAGGTAATTCCTGGTTTGGCCTTTATTTTTGAGTCTGGATCACCTCCCCATCAGGGGAGCACTGTGCTCACCTACCGCTTCTTCATCGCAGAATAGGTGTCTGACCTACATTTGAGTATTGATAAAATACTTCAAAGGTGGGACCCCCACCCTTATTGTGTGGTAAAGTGTCAGGGAAGCAGTATGTGCTCCCCCGATTGAGAGGCGATTTAAACTTATTATTTGTTTCCTTTCCATCATTTTGTTCTGGTTTATAGAGTTAGTGTTGTACGATGTAACCAATAGTAAATTGTTCAGAGTTTTTCCCACCAAAAAAAATAAAAATTGTTTAGAGTTTGGGAAAATGATGATTAATTTTCATGTGACCTCACCGGGATAGTCATGAGCAGTTATAGCCGTATCTAATTGGACAATTGTAGAATTCTCTATACACCTATCTAAATTAGATTGTGGGATTAGGCATGGACATGTTTGAGGTCGAATTACTGTTTTAATGCATAGGGAGGGATTCTGGGAACTAAAAGTTGGTCGTAAGGGAGGCTATTTTGGGTTTTAAAAACAAACAAACTGACTTCCTAGCACTTAACATCTAGAACTAATGTTATGGATATACTCTCATTTGTCAAACTGAGAGGGGAGGTTATCGTCATATAAAGAGTTAGAGGGAAGGTATTTGTGATTTTACCCTTTTTGATGATTATGTTATGCTCTTCAAGTAGATCATCACATCAATATCCTGCTAAAATCTTAAAATATTCTAGTAATTACTAAATTCTAATAATAGCTACTATGCCATCCAGGATTGATCTCCCTAGGAGTCTGATGAAGCTGATGTGTATTGTTCTTGAAGTGTAGGACATTCAAATGCCATGTCATAGTCTTAGAGAAGAAATGAATATAATCCTCCACAATTGACATGTACATTGCGTCATCGGTATAATGAGGGCGAACCTAGTATTGAAGGCTTTTGGACAAGTAGAGTCGGGGGGGGGCGCAGTTTTCTTATGCAGCCTTAGCCCAACAATTTTTTTGTTGAGAGGCTGTTAGAATAACGATGAAACTCATCTAGTTTTCAAACCATGTTCCAAATTTTATTGTACAATACTGATATTTCTTGCTTACCCCATTTAGCCACTAATCTACTAACACCCTCTTTTGTAAAAAATGATTTTTACTATTTTTAGAAGTCATTTATTTGAGTGCGAGCCTTTTTGAAGTGGTATTGGTTGCTCCAATGTCTTGGAGACAGCCTCTTCTCAAAAGCAAGGGTAAGATTGCATCTATTGTGACCCTCCTCAAACCTTGCAATGTTGGGGCGTCGTGCTCTAGGTACGCCCTGTTTGATTTGTTAGAGGATAAGGAAAAAAGAACTGCTTAGTCTGTAAACCGTGTGATTTCTCTTGGTTGATTTACAAAATGATGAAAAATTGAGCAGAATGTGATGGTTCTGCTTTCCATCCATTTCCATGGATATGTCATGTGTAGGAGGGACCTCGAAGAAGAATGGAGAGCAATAATATCATGGTAGATATGCAGTATAGGAATCCTGAACTTCAGAAACTTATAGTGAGAAGAAGATAAATGAACATGAATGACTTGGGAAGAGATTCACATGCACCCAAAAAAAAACTAATAATAATAAAAAGAAAATTGTGGGGGATGTGGGAGACAAAAGAGGGAGGGATTAGGTGCTAAAAGGAGAATATTAATGTTTGGTGTCATTGCATGGTCTTGTGCTGATATTAGGCTACAATTAATCAGTGTTGATTGTAATGAGATTCTTCCATCTCCTTTATATTTGGTTTATCAGTTCGTGGTTTGTAATTAACAAATTTTCTTACTTGTTTTTCCTTTAGAGCTTCTACAAGTGGCTCTGAGAGAGATAAAGAATATCTAGCATATGTGGCAGAAGGACTGGGAAAGTTACAAGATTGGAATGATGTCATGAAATATCAAAGGAAAAATGGATCTCTGTTTAATTCTCCATCTACAACTGCTGCCGCTTTTATTCACCTTGAGGATGCTAACTGCCTCAGTTACTTGAACTCAGTCTTAGCAAGGTTTGGCGATGCAGGTAAACCACAATCTTCTCCAAATTCATTGGTTGCTTTAGTATGTATAAATATCTAAATTTTCTCTTTTGTGGCCTTTTCAGTTCCGACATCTTATCCTTTAGACACATACACTCGTCTTTGTATGGTGGACATTCTGGTTGGTTTTGGAATTGATCGTCATTTTACGGATGAAATTAAAGTTGTTTTAGATGAAACATACAGGTATAATTTCCCAGAACTGAGTTTTGTGCTAGTCAGTTATCAGCCATTGAAATTCTGACATTTCTGGTCAACAGATATTGGTTGCAGGGTGTTGATGAGATATTCTTAGATCCTGTTACATGTGCCATGGCATTTCGGATCTTACGTCTAAATGGATACAATGTTTCTTCAGGTACTTCTTCTGGACTTCCATTTCTGTCCAAATGATTAGTGCATTCTGTATACTGTGAATTATACTGTAGGTTGTCATGTTATACGGATGCATTCTGTCCACCATGAATGATGTTTGTCATGTTTTGCAGATGCATTAGCTCAATTTGATGAACAGCATCTCTGTCATCCACTTGAAGGACGTACAGGGGACATTAGCACTCTTTTTCAGTTTTATAAGGCTTCAGAAATCATGATATTACCAAATGAACCAGTTCTGGAGAACCTGAATAACTGGTCAAGTCGTTATCTGAAACAGGAACTATCCATTGGTTCATTGGATAGATTCCATAATTATACGTCCAAAGGGGTAAGTGCTCAACAATGCTTATAGGGCACCCGTTGGTTTATTTAAATTTTTTTTATTGTTTTATCTTTGTCATTACCCACACCCTCCCCCTATGGGATGGGAAGACCTTTCAGTGAAGGCATCTATTAACTTAATTCCTCTTGGTATACTACAGGTAGATTATACCCTAAAATTTCCTCATTATGCCAGTTTGGAACGCTTAGAGAACAGGAGTAGGATTGAGAATTACAATTCAGATAGTCTGAGAATTCTGAAAACAGCATACAGGTATTCATCAATAGTATTGAGGAAAGGAAATTATAAGGCAAACAAGGATATACAGTTACACTCATCATTCATCTCGTTGCCCTCTTTTCTTGTATCAGGTGCTTAAATGTTAGGAATTGTAATTTCTTACAGTTGGCAGTTGAAGACTTCAATTTCTGTCAAGAAATCCACCGCAAAGAACTCCAGCATCTGGAAAGGTAGTTAGTTACAACTGATGCCTAAATACTGTTATTCCTTAAAAGAGAACTTTGGATAACACTTGTCAAATGATTTTCGATATCTCTTTTCATGTAAGCAGGTGGGTGAAAGATAACAAGTTGGATAAGCTAAAGTTTGCAAGGCAGAAACTGGTGTACTGTTACTTCTCTGGTGCAGCAACCCTCTTTGCTCCTCAGCTATCTGATGCCCGCATGTCCTGGGCCAAGAATGGTGTCCTCACCACTGTGGTTGATGACTTCTTTGATTATGGAGGTTCTAAAGAAGAACTAGTAAATCTTATTGAATTGGTTGAGAAGTATGTCTTACTACTTCCCTTCTCTTTTATACTTTTTTCTTCTCATTCGTCCAGAATTCCTGTAGATTCATGTGAGTTGGTTTTCCAGAACAGAAATGATGGTTCAGTGTCCACAGGTGGGATGGAAATCAGGCTGCTCATTGTTGTTCTGAACAAGTGCAAATCATATATACAGCACTTCACAATACAATCAATGAACTTGGAAACAAAGCATTTGCATGGCAACAGCGCAGCGTCACCAGCAACATAATTGACATTGTAAGATTTAATAGGAATATTCTGCCTCATCTGAAGTTGGACTTTTAGGGTAACATGCTGTTAAGTGGGTCCTTAACAATACAAGTTTGAGGTGTTAATTTTTAGAACAGTTGGCATTGTTTTAACAGTGAGGACTCAATCAGGCATGCCAGCTGATCCATCTTAGGATCATGGTGCCCAGTCCACGGTCATGCTTGATTGTCTGATTCGCTTGGGAAAAATAGTATCTGGTCAGGCATCAGATTCAAAACTGCGCTTTTGGGTGGATGTTGGGCACCATATTTACTCTGAATTTCATTCCATTCTTTATCTGGGTGAAGGTAATAAACTGCTTTTGTTTGGCAGTGGCTTAGCTTGCTTAGATCCATGATGGTGGAAGCAGAGTGGGCTAGAAACAATACAGTACCAACACTGGATGAATATATGACAAATGGATATGTATCAATTGCCTTGGGACCTATTGTTCTCCCAGCTCTTTATTTTGTTGGGCCTGAACTTTCGTCAGAGGTTGTCAATGGTACAGAGTACCATAATCTTTACAAGCTTATGAGCACATGTGGGCGTCTCCTCAATGATGTCCGGGGCTTCAAGGTACGTATTTCTGCTGGTATTCAAATTGTGAAATTTGTCAGAGACTGCAGGTGCAGCTACACAGTGCCCCCCCTTTCTCTCTTTTTCTTCTCCTCCACAAGAAACGCAGGTGCAGGTGCAGGTGCAGGCACATGGTGGAATTTTCTCTTATTGTTTGTTGGTCCTTACATTTCCTTTTTTCTATGGTTTGTTGCAGAGAGAAGCAGAGCAGGGTAAACTGAATAGCGTTTTCTTGCAAATGATGCACAGCCGCTCTGACACTATCACCGAAGAAGAGGCCATAAGAGAGATCAGGAGTCTCATTGAGAGTAATAGAAGGCAGCTTTTGGAATTAGTTTTGAAGACAGAGGGAAGTGTAGTTCCCAGAGCATGCAAGGATTTGTTTTGGAATATGAGCAAAATACTCCATCTTTTCTACCTGAAAAATGATGGGTTCACATCTCCAACGGAAATGCTCAATTATGTAAATGCAGTCATTTATGAACCTATCACTCCCGATGTAGCTACTGAAGAATGAATGCTACCCTTGAATCAGCATAAGCTAATAAAAATATGAATGAATTTTAATTTCAAATAAATCATACTTGAAGTATATCTGTCTGGGGCGATCTTTTATCGATCAAACAATAGCTAAGGAGGCCAGCAGCAAATAAGAAAGGGTTTGTTTGGTGTAATTTTTCCTGGTATGGATTGTCCCCTGCCCATAGATGCTGATTTGGTGGGTTAACCATGACAGTCCAAAACTACTGTGAGAATCACGCTTTCGTTCCACATAAGATCATTGAATGGGATATTGAGTGTAAGAGGAGCCTGCATCACCTCCCTTGCTGGGTTTTGACCACTGAAATAAGGGATAGGACTCTTTAGGTAAATATTAAAAATTAATAGAAAATGAAGATCCAGTGGACCTACCCCTATTTCTGTGGTCAAAACTCGCCAGGAGAGGTGATCTGATCTGGACTCAAGATAATTTAGGAGCATGATCCCATAAATTCTAATATGGCTGGCTCTCATACAAAATGTGGTGAAAAAGCGTTGAAAGCTTCATATATCAGATAATAGACAAGTTCATGATACTAAGTCAAGATCACAGAAAAAAAAAATCCGGGGGGCCATGGCCCCTCCGGTCCCAACGTGCCTCCGCCACTGAGTGTTAAGATAAATAAAGACAAAGGCTCCACGTGAACCTTCGGTGGAGATCGACATCTCAAGATACACGCTTCCATGTGTTACACACACGCAGCATATATGATATATACACAGGTTATTTGACAATTTGAAGGAAATGATAATGGATGGTTTCACACACACGTACACACAAACAAAGCCTGACAATTTTAGGCAAGCAAATGAATATGAAAGATGCATGGTAAACAAAGAGACAAAGACAATGCAGTTGAAGCCGTGAAGTTTTTGAATTAATTTGTTTTACCGGAAAACGTCATGTATGCTCACAACGTACGTACAATAATTGAATATCTGTGGACGGACGTTCACTTTGACAAAAACAAAGCAGTCACGTACGTTCAGCAACAAATTAGAATCACAAAATGTGAGGATATATTTTTCTCCCTTCGATCAATAATTAAGAACGGTGCCATGCACGCGGTTCTCTGGTTCTCTTTCGACCATTGATATGATATTGATAGGTCTCTGGCCAACCGAAAGTGTAGTCTAACTCTAAATAACTAAGACTTCAAACAGTGCGAGGCGTGATGATCAACGTGAATGATGGCAAGAGCATGCGTCGACTGAGGATCTTCACTCAGAGCTTATAAATAGAAGATAGAGAAACCGTAGCTTCTAATTAGCAAGACAGACAGCCACCTAACCTAGTTTGCAGAGATCGATCATTCTCAGACTTAAAAAAGATCGAAATACTAGTTCAACTCAGGAACTCATGGAGGTCCAAAAAATTCTTCACATGAACTCTGGGAATGGAGAAACTAGCTACGCTAGTAACTCCAAAGTTCAAGTACTCTACCTAATCTACTTACCTAGCTACTCGCTCTTTTAATCAGCATTAATTCTCTCTTTTTAATTCCTTCTATTTATTTTCATTAATTTCCTCTAAGGAGTTTATGATTCAACTCTGGTTTTTCAGGAGCTGGCGATAACCAAGGCAAAGCCAGTGGTGATTGGGAGCATTTCAGACTTTTATGTCGCTAACTTACCTCAGTGTTTAAGGGTTGCAGATCTGGGATGTTCTTCGGGACCCAACACTTTAATGGTGATCTCCGAGATAATTGACGCAATTGATGAAACATGTAATCGATTGAAGCTTAATACGCCTGAATTCCAAGTGTTCCTCAATGATCTTCCAAGTAACGACTTCAACAACATTTTCAAGACCTTGTTGCCAGCCTTCTATGAGCAACTAGAGAAGAAGAAGGGTAAAAAGTTTGGGCCATGTTCCATCACTGGACTGCCTGGTTCTTTCTATGATAGGTTGTTTCCAAGCAATACAATAGACTTCCTCCATTCCTCTTACAGCCTTCATTGGCTCTCTCAGGTTCCCAAATTAATAATTAGTTTTTGCACCTCTATTAATTACATGCTTAATTGATAATATCCTTACTATCATGCACAGTCATACAAGGGTTGGTTCACACATTGTAGGTTCCAACAATGGTTGAAATTAACAAGGAGAGTATTTACTTGACAAGGACATCACCTCCTAGTGTGCTCAAAGCATACTCAGAGCAATTTCACAAGGATTTCTCCTTATTCCTTAGCTTGCGCTCTAAAGAGCTAGTACTAGGAGGGCGGATGGTTATAACAATGTTAGGAAGGAGAAGTGAAGATCCTTTCGACAAAGAGGCATACTTTTGGGAGTTGTTGTCTAAGTCTCTTAATGACTTGGTCATAGAGGTGTGTAATTGCTATGATGCATTTATATCAAACCCTAACGTCATCTAATTAAATGTGTACCTCTCTAAAATTTGTTTCAGGGTCTCATTGAAGAAGCTAAAGTGGATACGTTCAATCTGCCTATGTATATGCCTTCTCGTAAAGAGTTAGAGTGCGCAATTTGCACAGAAGAATCGTTTGATATTGATCAACTACAGATCTTCGACGTCAATTGGGATGGGAGTGATGATGATAACAACAAGGCCGACTTCATGTTTGATAAATTTGTAAGTGGCCAAAAAGTGGCCAAGTGTATTAGGGCAGTGGCTGAACCGTTGATTGCTTGTCATTTTGGAGATGCAATAATTGAGAGTTTGTTTAGCAAGTACATGGAAAAAGTTAGTGACTACCTTTCAAGAGATGAAGGAAAGTTTGTTAATTTTCTCATTTCCTTAAAAAGGAAATGAAGCTTCGGAACTTTGAAAGGGATTGGAACGTCTGTTAGGATAATTTCTATCAGATGTAAATAAGTATGTATTATGTTGTAATTGTCACCAAGAAAATGTTGATGGTACAAGCTAGAACCACATTTTTCAATGTATGATTTGTGAACTTAGGTAGATTGATGGCAATTTAATAAAACCGAAATGCTTTGATACGAGTACATCTTTGGCTAGCGATGAGTGAAGTCGCCGGGACCTGAGGGATAGGGATTGGGAAGTTCAAGTGAGGGTTTGGAAATTGGGAATCAAAATCGGGTGATTAGGGACTTCACTTTGTGAATTTAGAAAATTTTAAACTTTTGAATGTAAAATTAAAATTCTTATATTTACATATATATCCTACATGTTTTATCATAGCCTTCCGATCTAAGTTTTCATACGTGGCAAAATCCTGACCGGCAACTGGCTGCAGTTTTTGTAAGCCTGCAAATTAAAATCTGTCTTTTTCCTAAGAACTTGTTTGGTTACATGAATTCAGAGATTTCAAATCTCTGGATTCATGAATCTGAGAATTATACCCGTTTGGTTGTAAAAATCTCAAGATTCATGAAATCTAGAGATTCACCTTTTTACACAAAAAAAATGTGAAAATGTAGTTTTATGGGTAAATGGTGAAATCCATAGATTTTAAAAAAGATATACATTTGCATATTCACAAAAATCACATCGATCAAATAGTTTTTTAGGATGAATACACAAATTTCATTCCACAACCAAGCATTTAATTTTCTAAATTATGACTCTATAGATTTGAAATTTCTAGACTCATGTAACCAAACAAGCCCTAAGATAATGGATTATCTTTTTTATGATTTATCACTTTTATGGTAAAATAGACAAATAAATAAATAGCATTTTAGAATATATATATATATATATATATATATAAAATCTTGAAAGAAATTAAACCCAAAAGTCAAGTATGTTTCCTTTGCAATAAAAGTAGATGGCAGAACTTTTTCAATACCATATTTATGTTTGTCAATGCAGGGTTGGTAGAGTGGTAAGAGCCATATTTCTCAGTGGAGAGGTAATGGATTCAACCTTGTAGACAACAAAGCTCCCCCTTTTAGGATGTAATCAAGGTGCGCACAAGCTGGCCCGGAAGAACCTCGGATACAAAAGAAGAAGAAGTAGATAGTAGACCAAACAATAGATATTATAGGTTTGATGAATATTTATGTTCCTCCCAAATTTGACTATTGTGGAAAATACATGTTCAAACTCCAAATAATTCATGTTTCTTGGGATTCCTCTCTTATGTAGTGTTTTAGATTTTTAAAAGGTGTGACAAATCCAATACACCAAATTAATTCATGTGTCTTATATCCACCTAACGGGGGTGGACGTGATGGTGTAGTATGGGCCTAGCCCTAGGCGTGGAAAACATGGAGTGCTTCACATGGAAATTAAAAATATGAATTTCTACGAATCCGGGTCACACAATAGTGATGTAGTCCATCTATAGATACTAATAAAATACATAATAGTAATGGAATCCACCTGTAAATACTAATAAAATACATCGTAGTGATAGAGTCGATCCACCTGTAAATACTAATAAAATAAATCATATGTGAAACCTTAGTAAATTTCACATGGTCCCATGAGTATTGTGTGGGGGAGAAGGAGAAAATAAGATAATACATTGTCTCTCGTGGAAGTGATGTGGACTCAATTACTTGAAGGTCTTATTTTGTTTGGTGCCCATCATCTTCATCTTCATCTTCATCTTCACTTACTTGAAGGAAACCAATATTTTCAGAGAAATAAGTATTAAATCAATCTAATCCATCTCGTGTTCCACACGCACTAGTGTGGAAAGATGGTGTGGCATCGGCAAACTCGGCCTGGCCCACTCAGAAGTCAGATGGGCCGCACGTAGCTGTCCCGATCTGAACATGGGCCAATCGTGCTTTTGTTTTTTTTAAACAATTTCTGCTTACGGATCTTAATTCTTAAATAGAGATGAAGAATGAGAATATATATATTAATTATCTTTGAAACTTGGTCATATTATATGATAGTGCCGGCTGAATTCTTTTATCACTTCTATTCAAATTGATACGAATTCTGATAAAAAAAAAATGGAGCTGATGTTGGGGTGTTGTGTAATTAATACATACCATCTACAACAACGAATGGTTGAGATCGAAATCTCAATTGAAATTTTGATCATAATTATCTATTTCTAAAACCGTGAAGCATGCTTTTGTAAAACAGACGGTCGAGATAAAAATACCAGTGAAGTTTAGTCCGCAAAATGAGGACAGGAAAGCAAATGATGTCATCCATCAATTACGTTACGCAATTCCATCCATCCAAATAAAAGGTAAGCAAAGAAGCTTAAAAAGATTAGAGCTTACGTGAGCATGTTTAATTATAATTATGTCAGCATGTAGACGAGATTAAAGCTGACGTAACCATGTTCATGTGTCTTCTATATTATTAATTTTAATAATTATCTCCCTGTCGCTTGCCAAAAGTCTTTGCTTTATATCTTTTCTCAAAGACCCTAAGTCGTTGTCTTATTTCTTCTCTTCCTATGACATACCTAGGTTTGGGTCTCTATAAATAGAAGAGAAACCATATATTGCTTCTAATTTGCAAGACATCCAACTAGCTTGCAGAGATCGATCATTCTCATACTCCAAAAAGATCGAAATACGAGCTCAACTTAGGAACTCATGGAGGTCCAAAAAATTATTTACCAGAAACTAAAGTGTACACGTAAACAGAGATCTAGCTAGCTAGCTACAATACGCCTAAGGTACACTGCTAGATCTCTAAGATTCACAAGCTATATATATATATGCGACACAGGAAAGCATCCAAGTAGTAGTGTACAGTACGTGTCGGATTCCAGCTAGAGTGACCAGTGACCACTGACTTTGCCTTCTTGGTTAATTATCACTAGTTAGTTCCTGCAAAGACCCAAAAGTCTATCTAATCTCTTAGAAAAATGAACTCAGGTTGGTTGAATTGTTTGTATGTGAATCAGTGAATGTGCTCTTTTTCTTCTTCTTTTTTTTCCATTCGTGTACATGGAGAACTTGTTGGACTTTTCCATGGCTAGCTTGCCTGTAATTAAGTCTCAGAAGAGTTTTAAGCAACTAAGTATATATGATGATGAGTATTATAAATTTATAATTTATAAAGAGAGATCGATATATAAACCATGTACACCACCCAAAGCTAGGTATATATGTCGTACGTAGGAAGAGAAGAAATATATATAATTCAACGACTTGGGTCTTTGAGAAAAGATAAAACAGAGACGTTCTCTGTTTGACGAGCGAGAGGGAGATACTTGAACTTACTGATCGATACAACATTCGAAAGAAGACGAAGACGAAGAACGTTAGCTTCAATCTCGTACGCTCTAATCTTGTATGCTTCTTTGCCTTTGCCTCTACCTCTACCTCTACCTCATATTATTTGGATGCATGGATGGAATTGCGTAACGGAAATTCCAACTGCATACGTCATGGATGATATATCATTTGCTTTCTTGTTCCAGATTTTAGGGTCTGACTTCTTCGACTTTAGGGTTGTGTGTGAACGATCGAGTTCGAGGTCTCGACGATATTTTGATCTTTACTGTTCGTTTTCCAAAAACGTGTTTCACACTTTTCAAACTGTTAAAATTAAAGTCTCCATCTCAAGTACTATACATTAATTATGCAACACGTACCCAGACAACGTCTCGATCAAAACTCGTATCAATTTGCATGGACGAGACAAACAACTCCTGCCAGCCATATCATATTATAGATATGACCCAAACAGAATACTAATTAATATTGCCACTAAAACAGAAAGTACCAAGTTTTTTTAAAAGTCCTTTATATTAATGTATATTCCCACTCTTCTCTTGAATTAAGATCAAAGTCAATTGGAAGCAGAAATTATTATTATTATTTTCAAAGCAGGAGGATTGGGACAGCCACGTGCGGGCCCATCTGACTTCTGAGTGGGCCAGGCCGGGCTTGCCCATTCCACACCGGCCATCTTTCCACGCTATTGCGGATTCACATCCTCTGTAATTTCTTTCCCTACAATTCCCTCCTAGGATTGTGTTATGTGGCATTTAAGTATTCCATTACTGCCTGTGGAACACCAGATGGATTAGATTGATTTAATACTCATTTCTCTTAATACCGGCCGACTAGGGTTTCTTCAAGTAATTGAAGACAATGGGCACCAAATAAAATAAGACCTTCAACAAATCGAGTCCACATCACTTCCACGAGAGACAATTTATTTTATTAACATTTATAAGTGGACGCCATCACTATAATGTATTTTATTAGTATTTGCAGGTGGATTTCATTACTATTATGTATTTTATTAGTATTTATAGATGAACTCCATCACTATTATGTGACCGCCCCCCCGGCCCCCCCAAAGCCCCCCCCCACCCCCCCCTGGGGGAAGTAAATATCCAATTCATTACATCAGGAAGGAAAAAGACTTAGATCAATTGGACTTCAATTGGAGAGAGTAAAACATAGCCATTAGTGAGTCACTATAGATGATATTCAATTGGAAAGCAATTAAGATGGAAAAGGGAATTGGTTTTCAATTTTTAGCATATACTTGAGAAATAAATCAAAATGTTATGTGTCATAATACTAAAAATACACTTATGAGTTATGATTATAAACCGATTTTACTAACAAAATTCTTGAATGGTTAAATGTCCAGATTTTACATAGATTGATTTATATGCTAGCTTTCCCTAGCAATAGGTTCTTGTACACCTTTTTTTTGTGGACTTTGAATATTTTAACCATTTTTTCATTTTATTATTCATTGAGGGTTGGGAGTGAAGAGGGAAGGACCACTAAGTAATATACTTGCTTTTATATACCATCATGAAAACAGTATGAATAGTGCTTTTCATTCCGTTCATGATTTTTAAATTCTCTTTTTTCCAAACATTTTTCTTTTGAAATTAATTTTTTTCCCTTGCTCAAATGAAGTTTTCATTCTTTATAAAAAAAATTAAAATAAAATGAAAGGAAAAATGCAAATATAGATTAAATTGCCATCAATCTACCCAAGTTCACAAATCTTATGTTAAAAATGTGGTTCTAGCTTGAACCATTAACATTTTATTTCTAGCTACATAGGAGATTTAAATACTTCGTGAGAATTATCGCATAATACATACTTATTTACTTCTAATAGAAATTATCCTGATAAACCCTCCAATCCCTTTCAAAGTTTTAAAGCTTCATATCCTTTTTAAGGAAATGAGAAAATTAACAAACTTTCCTTCATCTCTTGAGAGGTAGTCTCTAACTTTCTCCATGTACTTGTTGAACAAACTATCAATTATAGCATCTCCAAAGTGACAAGCGATCAAGGGTTCGGCCACTGCTCTAATACACCTCGCCACTTTCTGGCCACTTATAAGTCTATCAAACATGAAGCCCTTGTTTTCATCATCATCACTCCCATCCCAATTGACATCAAAGATCTCTAGTTGATCAATATCAAACGATCCTTTTGTGCGAATTGCATACTCTAACTCTTTACGAGAAGGCATATACATAGGCAGATTGAACGTATCCACTTTGGCTTCTTCAATGAGACCCTGAAACAAATTTTAGAGAGATTTTAATTTTATCAGGTAACGTTAGGTTTCGATATGAATGCATGATAGTAATACTAAGCATACATACCTCTGTGACCAAGTCATTAAGCGACTTAGACAACAACTCCCAAAAGTATGCCTCTTTGTCGAATGGATCTTCACTTCTCCTTCCTAACATTGTTATAACCATCCGCCCTCCTAGTACTAGCTCTTTAGAGCGCAAGCTAAGGAATAAGGAGAAATCCTTGTGAAATTGCTCTGAGTATGCTTTGAGCACACTAGGAGGTGATGTCCTTGTCAAGTAAATGCTCCCCTTGTTACTTTCAACTATTGTTGGAACCTACAATTGTAAATCAACCCTTGTATGACTGTGCATGATAGTAAGGATATTATCAATTAAGCATGTAATTAATAGAGGTGCAAAAACTAATCATTAATTAGCGAACCTGAGAGAGCCAATGAAGGCTGTAAGAGGAATGGAGGAAGTCTATTGTATTGCTTGGAAGCAACCTATCATAGAAAGAACCAGGTAGTCCAGTGATGGAACATGGCCCAAACTTTTTACCCTTCTTCTTCTCTAGTTGCTGGTAGAAGGCTGGCAACAAGGTCTTGAAAATGTTGTTGAAGTCGTTACTTGGAAGATCATTGAGGAACACTTGGAATTCAGGCGTATTAAGCTTCAATCGATTGCATGTTTCATCAATTGCATCAATTATCTCTGAGATCACCAATAAAGTGTTTGGTCCCGAAGAACATCCCAAATCTGCAACCCTTAAACACTGAGGCAAGTTAGTGATATACAGGTCTGAAATGCTCCCAATCACCACTGGCTTTGCCTTGGTTATCACCAGCTCCCTGAAAACCAGAGTTGAATCATAAACTCCTTAGAGGAAATGAATATAAATAGAAGGAATTAGAAAGAGAGAATTAATGCTGATTAAAAGAGCGAGTGTAGCTAGGTAGGTAGGTAGATACTTGAAGTTTGGAGTTACTAGCGTAGCTAGTTTCTCCATTCCCAGAGTTCATGTGAAGAATTTTTTGGACCTCCATGAGTTCCTAATTTGAGCTCGTATTTCGATCTTTTTGGAGTATGAGAATGATCGATCTCTGCAAGCTAGTTGGATGTCTTGCAAATTAGAAGCTATGGTTTCTCTTCTATTTATAGAGAGAGATATGTAGACACACACCCCAAACACCTAGGTATGTCATAGGAAGAGAAGAAATAAAACAATGACTTAGGGTCTTTGAGAAAAGATATAAAGCAAAGACTTTTGGCAAGCGACAGGGAGATAATTATTAAAATTAATAATATAGAAGACACATGAACATGGTTACGTAAGCTTTAATCTCGTCTACATGTTGACATAATTATAATTAAACATGCTCACGTAAGCTCTAATCTTTTTAAGCTTCTTTGCGTACCTTTTATTTGGATGGATGGAATTGCGTAACGTAATTGATGGATGACATCATTTGCTTTCTTGTCCTCATTTTGCGGACTAAACTTCACTGGTATTTTTATCTCGACCGTCTGTTTTACAAAAGCATGCTTCACGGTTTTAGAAATAGATAATTATGATCAAAATTTCAATTGAGATTTCGATCTCAACCATTCGTTGTTGTAGATGGTATGTATTAATTACACAACACCCCAACATCAGCTCCATTTTTTTTTTATCAGAATTCGTATCAATTTGAATAGAAGTGATAAAAGAATTCAGCCGGCACTATCATATAATATGACCAAGTTTCAAAGATAATTAATATATATATTCTCACTCTTCATCTCTATTTAAGAATTAAGATCCGTCAATTGGAAGCAGAAATTGTTTAAAAAAACAAAAAACAAAAAACAAAAACAAAAAAAAAACAAAAAAGCACGATTGGCCCATGTTCAGATCGGGACAGCTACGTGCGGCCCGTCTGACTTCTGAGTGGGCCAGGCCGAGCTTGCCCATGCCACACCATCTTTCCACACTAGTGCGTGTGGAACACGAGATGGATTAGATTGATTTAATACTTCTTTCTCTGAAAATATTGGTTTCCTTCAAGTAAGTGAAGATGAAGATGAAGATGAAGATGATGGGCACCAAACAAAATAAGACCTTCAAGTAATTGAGTCCACATCACTTCCACGAGAGACAATGTATTATCTTATTTTCTCTTTCTCCCCCACACAATACTCATGGGACCATGTGAAATTTACTAAGGTTTCACATATGATTTATTTTATTAGTATTTACAGGTGGATTCCATTACTATTATGTATTTTATTAGTATCTATAGATGGACTACATCACTATTGTGTGACCCAGATTCGTAGAAATTCATATTTTTTCCATTTGAAGCACTCCATGTTTTCCACGCCTAGGGCTAAGCCCATACCACACCATCACGTCCACCCCCGTTAGGTGGATATAAGACACATGAATTAATTTGGTGTATTGGATTTGTCACACCTTTTAAAAATCTAAAACACTACATAAGAGAGGAATCCCAAGAAGCATGAATTATTTGGAGTTTGAACATGTATTTTCCAAAATAGTCAAATTTGGGAGGAACATAAATATTCATCAAACCTATAATATCTATTGTTTGGTCTACTATCTACTTCTTCTTCTTTTGTATCCGAGGTTCTTCCGGGTCAGCTTGTGCGCACCTTGATTACATCCTAAAAGGGGGTGCTTTGTTGTCCACAAGGTTGAATCCATTACCTCTCCACTGAGAAATATGGCTCTTACCACTCTACCAACCCTGCATTGACAAACATAAATATGATATTGAAAAAGTTCTGCCATCTACTTTTATTGCAAAGGAAACATACTTGACTTTTGGGTTTAATGTCTTTCAAGATTTTATATATATATTCTAAAATGCTATTTATTTATTTGTCTATTTTACCATAAAAGTGATAAATCATAAAAAAGATAATCCATTATCTTAGGGCTTGTTTGGTTACATGAGTCTAGAAATTTCAAATATCTAGAGATTTCAAATCTATAAATTTCAAATCTATAGAGTCATAATTTAGAAAATTAAATGCTTGGTTGTGGAATGAAATTTGTGTATTCATCCTAAAAAACTATTTGATCGATGTGATTTTTGTGAATATGCAAATGTATATCTTTTTTAAAATCTCTGGATTTCACCATTTACCCATAAAACTACATATTCACATTTTTTTGTGTAAAAAGGTGAATCTCTAGATTTCATGAATCTTGAGATTTTTACAACCAAACGGGTATAATTCTCAGATTCATGAATCCAGAGATTTGAAATCTCTGAATTCATGTAACCAAACAAGTTCTTAGGAAAAAGACAGATTTTAATTTGCAGCAACTGCAGCCAGTTGCCGGTCAGGATTTTGCCACGTATGAAAACTTAGATCGGAAGGCTATGATAAAACATGTAGGATATATATGTAAATATAAGAATTTTAATTTTACATTCAAAAGTTTAAAATTTTCTAAATTCACAAAGTGAAGTCCCTAATCACCCGATTTTGATTCCCAATTTCCAAACCCTCACTTGAACTTCCCAATCCTTATCCCTCAGGTCCCGGCGACTTCACTCATCGCTAGCCAAAGATGTACTCGTATCAAAGCATTTCTGTTCTAACTGAGATTTCAGGTTTAGGGTTATAAATATATATTTTATTATTCTGATAGGGTTTTGGTTTAGCATTTCTGTTCTACAACGTAATGGAATCAAAGTGAGCCCATTGACAATTCGACACCCTTGTTCCGACCAGTGATTTTTCCAAGCTAGTGACTTCTACATCTCTCCAAGGGTTCTTCAAAAGCGAAATAGTTGAAGAAGTGGTGCATCGAGATTTAGTAAATCTTCCATTATGAGCTGTTGTCTCCATACCTGTTGTTAGAGTGAGCGTTCCAGCTGCATCAAAAAATAGGTTAGTGTTCATTTTACCGGTATAAGCTTAACGCCTCTACGCTCGCGAGAGCGGAAGAAAGTGACACCAACCTCCCAATCGCTCAAGAGGGAATCTGAAAGCACTTCAGATGGGAATTTGGGGCCAATCTTTGGGTTACTTCGTCGGGAAAAATGTTAGAAGGAAGCCATAGTTCTCCGTCTTCTAAGTTGGGAGAAAAACTAGTCATTAAAACTTAATAACTACAGACCCAGAGAAGTTAAAGTACAGAAAACCCCAATAACCAGAGACCATAAAAGAGAGACAAGAAAACTCGAAGAAACACGAAAATGGCGGACAATGGAGGAATGGAGAGGATTTCAATAACCAAAAGCAGTAGAGCCGCCCACGCCGAACGATTAGGTTGCCATGGCTTAGGGACTTTACTTGTAAATTTAAAAAAATTTAAACCTTTGATTGTAAAATTAAAATTTCTGGATTTATATATATATATATATATATATATATATATATATATATATATATATATATATATATATATATATATATATATATATATATATATATATATATATATATATATATATTCCACAAAATTTATCCGAGCCGCCCGATTCAAGTTTTCATACGTGGCAAACTCTTGACTAGCAGCTGCGGGCTGCAGCTGCTGTCGCAAATTAAAATCCTGAATTGGACAACTTAGAGAGAGAGAGAGAGTAAAAGATAGCCATTAAGTGAGTCACTATAGATGACATTCAATTGTATATAATAAATTATTGGAAAGCAATTAAGATGGAACAAGGGAATTGGTTTTCATTTTTTAGCATATACTTGAGGAATAAATCAGAACCTTATGTGTCATAATAGTAAAATACACTTAGGATTATAAATCGATTTTACTAACAAAATTCTTGATTGATTAAATGTCACATTTTACAAAGATTGATTTATATGCTTTCCCAGCAATAGGTGTTGTACACCTTTTTTGTGGACTTAATATTTTTAACCATTTTTTCATTTTATTATTCATTGAGGGTTGGGAGTGCAGAGTGAAGGATCACTCAGTAATGTTGTCATTAGAATGTGTCATAACATCTACATATACCTTTCTTTTAAATACCATCATGAAAACAATATGAATAATGCTTTTCTTTGTCTGATTGATATCATGTTCATGATTTTTGAAAAAAAAAATTCCCAAACATTTTTCTTTTCTAATATATATATATTTTTAATTCCTTACTCGAATGAAGTTTCCTTTCTTTAGAAAAAATAAATAAAATAAAATAAAATAAAAGGAAAATTGCAAATATAGATTAAATTGCTATCAATCTACCCAAGTTCACATATCATACATTTTTTTTTTTTTTTGGTGGAATCACATATCATACATTGAAAATGTGGTTCTAGCTTGGACCATCAATATTTTCTTTTTAGCAACATAGAAGAATTAAATACTTGGTGACAATTATAGCATAATACATATTTATTTACTTCTAATAGAAATTATTCTGACAAACGTTCCAATCCCTTGCAAAGTTCCAAAGCTTCATTTCCTTTTTAAAGAAATGAGAAAATTAACATACTTTCCTTCATCTCTTGAGAGGTAGTCACTAACTTTCTCCATGTACTTGTCGAACAAACTATCAATTATAGCATCTCCAAAGTGACAAGCGATCAAGGGTTCAGCCACTGCTCTAATACACTTGGCCACTTTCTGGCCACTTATAAGTCTATCAAACATGAAACCCTTGTTGTTATCATCATCACTCCCATCCCAATTGACGTCAAAGATCTCTAGTTGGTCAATGTCAAACGATCCTTCTGTGCGAATTGCGTACTCTAACTCTTTACGAGAAGGCATATACATAGGCAGATTGAACGTATCCACTTTAGCTTCATCAATGAGACCCTGAAACAAATTTTAGAGATGTACATGTTTAATCAAATGACATCAGGGTTTGATATAAATGCATCATAGCAATTACACACCTCTATGACCAAGTCATTAAGAGACTTAGACAACAACTCCCAAAAGTATGCCTCTTTGTCGAAAGGGTCTTCACTTCTCCTTCCTAACATTGTTATAACCATCCGCCCTCCTAATACTAGCTCCTTAGAACGCAAGCTAAGGAATAAGGAGAAATCCTTTTGAAATTGCTCTGAGTAGGCTTTTAGCACACTAAGAGGCGATGTCTTTGTCAAGTAAATACTCCCCTTGTTACTTTCAACTATTGTTGGAACCTACAATGCGTAAATCACCCTTGAATAAATGTGCATGATAGTAAGGATATTATCAATCAAGGATGTAATAGAGGTGCAGAAACTAATTAATTATTAATAATGCAAACCTGAGAGAGCCAATGAAGGCTGTAAGAGGAATGGAGGAAGTCTATTGTATTGCTTGGAAACAACCTATCATAGAAAGAACCAGGCAGTCCAGTGATGGAACATGGCCCAAACTTTTTACCCTTCTTTTTCTCTAGTTGCTTGTAGAAGGCTGGCAACAAGGTCTTGAAAATGTTGTTGAAGTCGTTACTTGGAAGATCATTGAGGAACACTTGGAATTCAGGCATATTAAGCTTCAATCGATTGCATATTTCATCCATTGCATCAATTATCTCGGAGATCACCAGTAAAGTGTTGGGTCCTGAAGAACATCCCAAATCTGCAACCCTTAAACACTGAGGTAAGTTAGCGACATAAAAGTCTGAAATGCTCCCAATCACCACTGGCTTTGCCTTGGTTATCGCCAGCTCCTGAAAAACCAGAGTTGAATCATAAACTCCTTAGAGGAAATGAATATAAATAGAAGGAATTAGAAAGAGAGAATTAATGCTTTTTAAAAGAGCGAGTAGGTAGGTAGGTAGAGTACTTGAATTTTGGAGTTACTAGCGTAGCTAGTTTCTCCATTCCCAGAGTTCATGTGAAGAATTTGTTGGACCTCCATGAGTCGACGTTCCTAATTAAGTTGAACTGCAGGTGGTAAGTCGATCTGAGAATAATATTCGATCTCTGCAGGTGCAAGCAAGGTAGCTCGGTTGGTAGCTATTTACTTGGCTCAGGCTGTCTTGCAAATTAGAAGCTTTGGTTTCTCTTCTATTTATAAGCTCTAGCTGAGTGAACCATACATGGTGTTGTTATGATTATATGGCTGATGACCCCAAAACACACTAACTACAGAGAAGGAAGGCAAACAAAAAAATCTATTTTTTAAAAAAAAAAAATTCTCAACCATTTGTTTGCTTGGCATACAAATACACTGCAACAGAAGATATTTTTTTCTTTTGAACCACACATTGTATTATCATGCTTATATGGCTGATGATCACCAACATATAACTACACGTCATCAGTTAAAACTTAAAGGTAGTCCGTCCATGCATGCATATATGATGACGTTGGGAGCATTTAATTCAGACTTGTATACCACCAATTCAGTTACCTCCATGTTTAAGGGCAGCAAGACTTGGGCTGCTCTTCAGGGCCCAACACTCTGAGTGATCAAAGAGATCATTAAGGTTAACGTTATTCATAAAACATGCAATCAGTTGGAATCATAATTAAGATGCATGCCTGAATTAATTCAGGTGTTCATCCGGCCTCAATGATCTTCCAATTAAGCAATGACTTCAACATGCAACATTTTCAAGGCCTTGCCAGCCTTTTGTCTAACAACTAAATTAGAAGGAGAAGGGTGAATAGGTGATAATGCATGATAGCAAAGTATATATAAAATGTGTAACCCCCGCGTTTGTTTTTTTTTCCCCCCCTGCTTTTTTTTTTTTTTTGTTTGGAATTATATATACCTACCTACTCACAAATATTTGATTAGTTTAGATTTAATGTTGAGTTTGGAGCACCTACTCATTATTGATACGTACCCTGGCCTCTAGATGTATACGATCAGATAAGGAAGTATATTAGGTCAGTTTTTTCACATGCATGACATGGATGGATATTAGAAAAATATTCTTGCATTCCCAAATGGTATGTCAAATTTCAATATTCTCTTTTATTGTCAAATTAGAAGAAATTTAAAAAGCTAGCATTTACATAAACATTAATATAATTAATGCCTTCATCATCATCATCATCATGTAGATAATTGATGAAATTAAAAGATCCCATTCCAGTGGGAAGAAGAAAAAAAAGAGAAAATATATAGTGTGACCTCCATGCTGCATGCTGCGCATGTGAGATCAAATCCAAAGAATATCACAGAAAACACATGTTATCTTTGCATTAATTAACATGTACATGCTGTGAATAAAGAAAACAATATTAATTTGATTCTTATATTCGATGTTTATTAATTGGAAAAACAGACGAAATATAACTGCAACGTGTGTTGAAGACTTGAAGGATATGGACGATGACATCTAATTAATATTTTCTTAATTTTTGGCATTTAAATCGTGCTCGATCCAAGTGGTATATATAAGAACAGACATGCATGCATATATGCATGATGTTTTTATCATGCATGTATTTTATACGTACACAAATTTATTTACCAGAAGCTAAACTGTACACGTAAACAGAGATCTAGCTAGCTAGCTACAATACGCCTAAGGTACACTGCTAGATCTCTAAGATTCACAAGCTATATATGCGACACAGGAAAGCATCCAAGTAGTAGTGTACAGGGTCGGATTTCAGCTAGAGTGTACGTCATCATATATGCATGCATGGACGGACTACCTTTAAGTTTTAACTCATGATGACGTGTAGTTATATGTTGGTGATCATCAGCCATATAAGCA
This sequence comes from Hakea prostrata, assembly GCF_041222555.1. Lineage (NCBI taxonomy): Eukaryota > Viridiplantae > Streptophyta > Magnoliopsida > Proteales > Proteaceae > Hakea > Hakea prostrata. The sequence goes on along the minus strand of NC_142601.1, from coordinate 73,181,177 downwards.
TGATAATACAATGTGTGGTTCAAAAGAAAAAAAATATCTTCTGTTGCAGTGTATTTGTATGCCAAACAAACAAATGGTTGAGAATTTTTAAAAAAAAATAGATTTTTTTGTTTGCCTTCCTTCTCTGTAGTTAGTGTGTTTTGGGGTCATCAGCCATATAATCATAACAACACCATGTATGGTTCACTCAGCCTAGAGCTTATAAATAGAAGAGAAACCAAAGCTTCTAATTTGCAAGACAGCCTGAGCCAAGTAAATAGCTATCAGCCGAGCTACCTTGCTGTGCGATCTTCTGCAGAGATCGAGAGTGAACTACATACTCTTTCTCGGATCGACTGTACCACCTGCTAGTTCAACTTAATTAGGAACGTCTCATGGAGGTCCAACAAATTCTTCACATGAACTCTGGGAATGGAGAAACTAGCTACGCTACTAACTCCAAAATTCAAGTACTCTACCTACCTACCTACTCGCTCTTTTAAAAAGCATTAATTCTCTCTTTCTAATTCCTTCTATTTATTTTCATTAATTTCCTCTAAGGAGTTTATGATTCAACTCTGGTTTTTCAGGAGCTGGCGATAACCAAGGCAAAGCCAGTGGTGATTGGGAACATTTCAGACTTTTATGTCGCTAACTTACCTCAGTGTTTAAGGGTTGCAGATTTGGGATGTTCTTCGGGACCCAACACTTTACTGGTGATCTCAGAGATAATTGATGCAATTGATGAAACATGTAATCGATTGAAGCTTAATACGCCTGAATTCCAAGTGTTCCTTAATGATCTTCCAAGTAACGACTTCAACAACATTTTTAAGACTTTGTTGCCAGCCTTCAACGAGCAACTAGAGAAGAAGAAGGGTAAAAAGTTTGGGCCATGTTCCGTCACTGGACTACCTGGTTCTTTCTATGATAGGTTGTTTCCAAGCAATACAATAGACTTCCTCCATTCCTCTTACAGCCTTCATTGGCTCTCTCAGGTTCCTAAATTAATAATTAGTTTTTGCACCTCTATTAATTACATGCTTAATTGATAATATCCTTACTATCATGCACAATCATACAAGGGTTGATTTACACATTGTAGGTTCCAACAATAGTTGAAAGTAACAAGCGGAGTATTTACTTGACAAAGACATCACCTCTTAGTGTGCTCAAAGCGTACTCAGAGCAATTTCAAAAGGATTTCTCCTTATTCCTTAGCTTGCGTTCTAAGGAGCTAGTTTTAGGAGGGCGGATGGTTATAACAATGTTAGGAAGGAGAAGTGAAGATCCTTTCGACAAAGAGGCATACTTTTGGGAGTTGTTGTCTAAGTCTCTTAATGACTTGGTCATAGAGGTGTGTATGCTTAGTATTACTATCATGCATTTATATCAAACCCTAACATCATCTGATTAAACATGTACATCTCTAAAATTTGTTTCAGGGTCTCATTGAAGAAGCTAAAGTGGATACATTCAATCTGCCTATGTATATGCCTTCTCGTAAAGAGTTAGAGTGCGCTATTCGCAGAGAAGGATTGTTTGATATTGATCAACTAGAGATCTTCGACATCAATTGGGATGGGAGTGATGATGATAACAACAAGGGTTTCATGTTTGATAGGTTTATAAGTGGCCAGAAAGTGGCCAAGTGTATTAGGGCAGTCGTTGAACCCTTGATTGCTTGTCATTTTGGAGATGCAATAATTGAGAGTTTGTTCAGCAAGTACATAGAAGAAGTTAGTGACCACCTTTCAAGAGATGAAGGAAAGTTTGTTAATTTTCTCATTTCCTTAAAAAGGAAATGAAGCTTCGGAACTTTGAAAGGGATTGGAATGTTTGTTAGGATAATTCCTATTAGAAGTAAATAAATATGTATTATGCTGTAATTGTCACCAAGAAAATGTTGAGGGTACAAGTTAGAACCACATTTTTCAATGTATAATTTGTGAACTTGGCTAGATTGATAGCAATTTAATCTATATTTGCATTTTCCCTTTCATTTTATTTTAATTTTTTTTTCCAAAGAAGGGAAACTTCATTCGAGCAAGGAATAAAAATATAAAAAAAATTAGTTTCACAAGAAAAATGTTTGAAAAAAAAAAAAGAATTCAAAAATCATGAACATGAGATCAATCAGACAAGGTAAAGCACTATTCATACTTTTTTCATGATGGTATATAAAAGCAAGGTGTATTATTTAGTGATTCTTCTCTCTTCACTCCCAACCCTAGATAAATAATAAAATGAAAAAATGGTTAAAAATATTCAAGTCCACAAAAAAGGTGTGCAACCCCTATTGCTAGGGAGAGCATATAAATCACTATGGCTCATGTGAAAAGCATACACAGGTCTATTTGAAACTCAGGAATGCCCTTTACCAGCTAAGGTTTCCTTTCATATTTGGAAAGGCCTTCAATTCTATAGTCATGGGATATCGAATAATGGGAGACGGAGTCTTGATCCGCCTCATATCAAATGGGACCCACCAGCTCCCAATTCCATAAAATTTAATGTGGATGGTTCCTATTTTTCAATCCGTAGAGTAGGCGGATTTGGAGGTATAGTTCGTGATCATAGAGGAAAAATGAATATTTTTCTTTGGTCGAGGCACATAGGGTCAAGACATACTCATAATAGAAGCTTTAGCAGTGCGTCAAGCGTTGTTGTGGGCTCGTGATTTTAATTTGCCCAACATCGAAGTAGAAACCGACAATCAAACTCTTTTCTACATATTGCAACACAATCCACCAGAAGCCCCATGGAAGCTATTCCCCATCATAGTGGACATCACAAAACTCAATCACTCATTCGCTTCTATCACTTTCTACCACATTTTTAGAAAAGCTAATATGATAGCTGATGTTCTGGCAAAAGAAAGTGCCCTTACACAAGAGGCATTCCTAACTATTTCATTCCCACCCCCTAATATACACTGGCCTTTAATGTTTGACCAATTAGGATTAGGTTGTAATAGGAGATTCTCCCTTTAACTAATAAATTCTGCTTTTACCCAAAAAAAAAAAAAAAAAAACATATAAATCAATCTTTGTAGATATTTATCTTCACCCGAATTCAAGTTTTTTGGGACTCCTCTCTTATATACCGTTTTTTTTCTTTCTAAATTCCTAAAAGAGTAAGATTCACAGGCTATGCAACACATGAAAGCATCCAAGTAAAATAGTTATTGAGATATTGATTCCTTTGGTGACGTCAGCATGTGGTCCTCCAAACTGTGAAGCTCGTGACCCCTAATGCATGTGCACCACCAACAACAACAAGACAGCCCAGCCCAGCCCAGCCCATCACATCCCTGCTTTGTCATCACGTGAACTTTTTGCATCAACTCCAAGATACAAGATATGAATTTGGTATTAGGTGTTGACAAAAAAAAAAAAAAAAGAATTTGGTATTAGGTGTGGTTGCAGATGATCCGATGGGCAGGCACATGATAAAGCAAGAGCAAATGTGGTTGGAATTCAACTAATCAGATATTGAACTCCAAGATACAAGACATGAATTTGGTATTAAATGTGGTTGCAGATGATCCGTTGGGCAGGTACATGATAAATGATAAATGATAAAGCAAGAGCAAATGTGGCTGAGGAAAGAGTTTGGATTAGGCTCTAGCAGATTAAATCTTATCCACAAGTGGATCAGACTCAGTGCTGCACTCAAACACATAAGATACATAGTTCATATATACCAAACACAAATGGATAACTTGAGTAATTCAAAGTCTAGAGTTAGAGTCCAAGATTATGTTGAGCAGGACTCTTGTAATTATAAATATGTAATTTGTATTACAATTAATTTTAATGAAGCATATTACATTTTTGTGGATTGCAAATATCAACCGAACCACGTAAAACTGAGTCTCCCTTCCACCCACGTTTTTTTTCTTTTCTTTCTCTCTCTCTCTCCATTACCCATAAATGTGTCTCTCTAACCCTAACTCATGGCCTTTAACAATGTTATTAGATGATTACATGTTAATTCGATGGTTGAGAGTAACAAATGGAATATTTACCTAGCTAAGACAAGTCCTCCATGTGTGGTCAAAGCATATTTGAAGCAATTTAAAAAAGATTTCTCTTTATTTCTTAGTCTGCGCTCTAAGGAAATAACACCAGGAGGACGAATGGATCTTAACAATGATAAGCAGAAGAAGTGAATAACCCTTTGGTAAAGAAACTTACGTTTGGGATCTCTTGTCCAAGTCATTAAATGATGACTTAGTATCAAAGGTATGCTTATCACTTAACATGTAGATTGGGACTACAAATTTCATAGCTAAAGACGTTTTTTCGTTTTTGTTCAAAGTAATAGTGTTCTAATTTGTTTCAGGCCTCGTGGAGTAAGCTAAAGTGGACTCATTCAATCTACCTTATTACATAGCTTCTCATAAAGAAATAGATGCCACAATATTTACCGAAGGATCATTTTATCTTGACCAATTAGAAATATTTGATATTAATTGGGATGCAAGTGAAGATATATGATGACAACAAAGAGTTCACATTTGATCAATTTATAACAGGACAAAAAGTGGCTATGTGCATTAGAGCTTCAATAGAATGCCTACTCGCTTGTCATTTTGGGATGGATCAACCTTATTTATCTTTATGGATTAATTTTTTGCCTTTTTATTGGATACAATAACTTAAAGGATTCACATGGTATGCACTGAATATCGTATCAGTTAGGTGATTTTAAGAGACGTATCGTCTATGTGAGTATTGTTTTACTAGCCAATGCATTTTATTTTCAATGTGTCATATCAGTTGTATTCATCACAAATATACATTGCCTAGCATTGTGGGATACATTAAACCTTATTTTTTTCGTCTAGCTTGCTCTTGCCAGACAAAAATTCCGTCTAGCACTCTGTAACTAGACAAACAACCATCTGGCTCAGACTAACATCCTCTTGCAACACAGAGTGCACAATCAATGCAAGACAGGGACATGATTTGGTTTTTGGTATTTATAGCCGACCCTAAGCCTCATACACTCTCCTTATATTTCCTAGGTTAGTCTAGTGACATGATATGTATATAATTTAATGCAAGCACATATAAGTGCATGTGGAGATATCCGAAATCCCTACTTAGATAGTTGCAGGTTTCATGCGTTGGTTGGCCTTTGGCCTCGGTCGAAGCCAAATTTAGGATTTTAACAAAATTTCAGTATTTTTTGAGCTTGTGTTCATTTGTTTTGACTGATTAACCATTAGATGAGTTGCAGCTTTCATGGGTTAGCCTTGATTCAAATTTGGGATCCCATAGTCATTTATGGTTCAAAAATGTTGAAGAGTTAAGTTGAATTTTCACCAGTTTTTAAAGAATTGAAAATTTTTCAATTGTTATGTCCACATGATGCACCGTAGGCTAGTAGTACTAAACCTTATCTTTGCATTTTTTTCACTTTCTATAATTTTCTATAATTTCTATGTAAGATTGCGACACATGGCAGTTAATTATCCAAGGGTTAGGATAAAACCCAATTAGGAACTGAACCTAATAAAATTTCTAAATTTTCTCTCAATTTTTGTCTCTCCTTTTTTTTTTAAGGCTTAATTTTAGGAATTTATTAGGTTTAGTTCCTAATTGGATTCTAATCCTCATCCTTGGATAATTTACTACTACATGTCACAATCTTATACAAAATTTCCAAGAAATTGTCCAGGGTGAAAATTGTAGAGGATGTGAATTTGAGTGAATTCCCCTGAGAAAATAGCTAATTTTCTTTCGCATATATAGAATTAATCTTTGTTTTTGTAGGTAGAGACGAAGAATGTCATCATCTCATGCAAGGACCACTTTATTAATTAACGTGTAGTTGTTGGGATTTGATTTCCTTTGGTGCTCGGAATGTGGTCCTCCAAACTCTCACCGAGAAGCCCATGACACCTGCTGACCTAATGCATGTGCACCATCACTAATAACAAGAAGGAAGACAGCCCAGCCCAGCCCACTCCTGCTTGGTGATCACGTCAATTTTTTTTTAGTTACTTTTTGCATCATTTTTATTGGAGAATTGATGGTCCATTTCTATAGATGTGTGACAAGTGTCTTAGTATCACATCAAAAGATTGAGATCCATTTATAAGTCACGTCAAATTATTTAAGCCATAAAGAGAAAGAATACTTTTTTTCTTGTGAAATGTGCTTTATAGTGGGGATATTATTACATATTGTATCAAGGAGTATTGAATCCGGGCCTACTCATTAGGAGGCATTAGTCATGGCCAGCTGAGCCGACTTCTAATGTTTCCATTCCTTCTCTCACTCAATGATGAAAGGAGAAAACAATTATTTGTTTTCATAATTTGGCAATGATAATATGTCGACATCCCCTACATTTCTCATGGTTTACGAGGATGAATCCTATAGGTGATGCATGATATCGAAGAGTGTAAATTCTTATGTGTAATGCATATTTTATCCGAAAAAATAATAGTGTCACACATGTAGTGTAGTAGTCTCTTTTTAATTTTGAGTACGGAAGACTTAATAGTGTTTGATTACTTTACAGTTAATTTTGAGTTTGGTACATGTACTCAACTATCAATATCTTCCACATACGATTGGATAAGAAAGTTTTATGTTGGTTGGTATGTCATTATTGGGACTTTGCTTGGTTCTTGTGCGTTTAATACACAGGAGTGCAGGATTGTCAAGCTAAATACCATGGCCGTTAGATTGAAATTTCGATCTCGACCATTGAAATTCAAATATTTTGACCGAAATTTCGGATCTGACGGTCCGTAATCTCGAATTGACAGCCATGCGCATGACCCAAGCAATTTCGCCATTATTGTTCACATGATAAGGTGGGGGCTAGGGCATTAAAATACTCTTATATTTCCAAATAGTTATCAAGTCAGAAGAAATAAAAGATTATATATAAATATTAATATAATGCGTTCATAATCAGGTAGATAATTGATGAAACGATGCCATTCTTGTATATTTAAAGAAAAAGAAAAAAAAGATGCCACTGAAAGGGGGGAGGAGAAACAATAGAGAAGAAACACCATATACATGCCTATGTGATCAAATCCAATCAAAGTGACCAAAAACACATCTGATCTTCTCGTCAACGCATCTTATGAATAAATAAAGAAAACCATTTAGAATATTATTGCGAATCGATGGTTTATCACTGGGAATAACAGGAACATGACTGCAACGTGGGTTGCACTCAAAATTTCCCCAATCTTCTCCAGCACTAGTGAGATCTCCGGTCTTCCTTTGAACCTTGTGTTCTAGTTGGATGCCTAGATCCATAAATTATTACATAGAAGCACCTTTCTACACTAGTCACGAAGTCATTGCATAACAGTCTAGCCTGCAGATCGAGTTACAGAAGCCATGGAAGTTCAACAGATTTTCCATATGAATGGAGGAAATGGAGCAACTAGCTACGCCTGTAACTCCGAACTTCAAGTACTCTCTCTCTCTCATGCTCTTTATTTATTGTTCTCATGAACTAGTTACTTTCGTTTTCATTTTTTCTAAGAGATTGAACTTGCATGGGTTGTTATTCAGAAACTGGTGATCGAAAAGACCAGGCCAGTGGTAATCGGAAGCATTTTAGATTTGTACCACAGCAGCTTACCTCGATGTTTAAGGATAGCAGATCTGGGCTGCTCTTCAGGTCCCAACACTCTGGTGGTGTTGACAGAGATCATTGAGGCTATTGATGAAACATGCCATCAATTGAATCGTAACCCACCTGAATTCCAAGCGTTCCTCAATGATCTTCCAAGTAATGACTTCAACACCATTTTCAAGAGCTTGCCAGACTTCTATGGGCAACTAAAGAAGAGTAAGGGTGAAATGTTTGGGCCATGTTTGATTACAGGAGTTCCTGGTTCTTTCTATGAGAGGCTCTTTCCAACCAATTCTATAGACTTCTTTCATTCGTCTAACAGTGTTCATTGGCTCTCTCAGGTTAGTAATTTATTCAGTCTTCATTTTAGAATCTTATTGATCTTCTTCAAAGTTATTTGATATATTACTATTCACATGTGGAAACCCCTTCTCTTTGATACTACTTAATTTAGTGACATGAGACCTCTCGGAAGAGGGACTCTTTTAGTCAAACCTGGCTACTATCTAGGCAGTAGGCACACCTATTGGCAGCCAGAGAAATGAAATTTAAATCCAAAACCCTAAGAAGGTATTTAATTATGAACTCAACAAGTTATTCCATAGGATCCAAGGTATTCATTTGGTAGATTTTGATTTTTATTACCCTACTAGAAGGCCAAATTCAGCCACAGTGATAAAGAACACCCCCATGAAAGGATCCAAGGGCTTGTTTATCAAACTGATATCTCTATAAACATGTCCTGCCGGCCAGTTCCACTTGCTCTCTTCTAACAAAAAAATATTGTATCATGCATATTTGTGAGAAGAATGATCTTGTTATAATTTCTTATGATGACGACAGGTTCCTTCGATGGTCGAGAGTAACAAGGGGAATGTTTACTTGGGTAAGACAAGTCTTCCCAGTGTGATCAAAGCATATTTGGAACAATTTCAAAAAGATTTCTCCTTATTTCTTAGTTTGCGCTCTAAGGAGATAACACCAGGAGGACGGATGGTCTTAACAATGATAGGTAGAAGAAGTGAAGATCCCTTTGGTAAAGAAACTTATGTTTGGGATCTCTTGTCCAAATCCTTAAATGATTTAGTATCAGAGGTATGCCTATCGCCTAGCCTGTAAATCAAACCTTCAAATTTCATAGTTAGAGTTGTTCTTTATTTCCTTTATGTTGAAAGTAATATTGCTTTCTTAATTTGTTTCAGGGCCTTGTGGAAGAAGCTAAAGTGGATTCATTCAATGTACCTTACTATATAGCTTCTCATAAAGAAATAGAGGCTACAATATTTGCAGAAGGATCATTCTATATTGATCAGCTAGAAATATTTGATGTCAATTGGGATGCAAGTGAAGATGATGACAACGAAGAGTTCATGTTTGATCGCTTTATAACAGGACAAAAGGTGGCTCAATGTATTAGAGCTGCAATTGAATGCTTACTCGCTTGTCACTTTGGAGATGCTATAATCGATGTTCTCTTCAGTAGATATACAAAATATCTTTGTGACTTGCTCTCAAAGGAGGAGGGTAAGTTTGCAAGTTTTGTCATTTCCTTGAGAGGCAAGTGAAGCTTTGGGATTTTGAACAAAGTATAGAAACTAATATTATTGTGACCACCAAATATAAGTAGCTAGATGTTGTATCTATACTTTGGTTGGCATTAGAAAGTCAAACTTTTCTACTATTAAAGAGAACCACTAAGGGATCATTTATTTCAAGATTGATATGATTTTGGTGGCCAAAGTAATGGGAAGCTTTGGTTGATCTCCAATATGTATTTGGGAATAAAAAGGATATGGTTGTTACAAGGCAAAAGAGCCTAACAAGAGAAGCTTCTACAATTAATTTCACATCTCCTTCTCGAGAAGGCACTCAACGTGAAGTTCATGAAGATTTATTACAATCTGTGTACCTCTATTTTTCTTATTTGAATTAATAATAAGTTTCATTAGAAGCATGGAAGTTTGTAGAAGGTCAGTCAAATCTTTCCTCCTTTTTTCCCCTAGATGTTTATAAATTCATCAAGCTTAACTTCATTCTCCTTGGTTAATTAACTTACTTCAAAGCTCAACCAAATCTATTCAACCTCCATAGATGGAGTACAAAGCATAAATTCTCCCATGAAGGTGGGTTGGCATGGTAAGATGGAGTAGTGAATAGGAGTGTTGGTATTTTGTGGCTTAAAGGAGATGTTGGGATCCTCTACCTGTTAGGGGGAGGTACCTCTCAACCACATATTCGGAGGGGAACACACCTCTAAATTCTAATACTTTATAATAAGCGGTAGAGAAGTGTGAGGAAGATTGGTACTCTATCAATGGTGATGTTGAATTTTTTTTTGGGTAAAAGGAAATTCCATTCCAAAAAGCAAGACAAGGATGAGCTTCCACCATCCACAAGGATGGAAGCTCATAGTAGAAATTGGCCACTCAATCTTTCTTGCTAAAGTGAAAGCCTTGAGTTAAGAAGTGAACATACCCATTATACTTTCTAGAAATACATTCAAAAGAACATGAAGAGAAGTCACATGAGATAGAGTTGGAAGATATCTTCAACCACCGGGGCTATAGAGAAAGAGAGTAATCCAGTTTGTCAGAGTTATGAAGAAGCCAAATGAGTTTCTCACAATCTGATTGGAGATGTACCTGAGACACACGGCAATGAAGAACAAACATCATAGCCGCTTTTATAGCTAGAGCCTCTCCAACAAAGATCTATTTGAACACCATAGGTTCCAAAATTGCATTTATTACATCTCCATTTTCATTGAAGATGACATACCCCACCACCCCCTTCAAAATTCCCAAGAATTTTGGATGCATCACATTGAATTGAAACACAATTGTTGCCTTAGCTTATTCTTCAATATGTTCTTGCATTTTATCAATGGTATTGCACCAATACCATTTCTTATAATTGATGGCTCCATACCAGTTTCTAAAATACTCCACCTCTAAATATTTGAAAAGAGGGGGTTTTATGTAATGTTTTTAGTTAAGAGTGGTCTAACTCTTGGGAAGGAAGGCGCCATGGACCTACTTGTTATTTTCCCAAAAATTAATATTTTCGCGTGACTCTCCTTCTCTCAGCCCCTCCGGTCGGTAGCTGGATTTGTTTCTCGTAGAGAAAAAAGAAAGGGGGCAGATCCAACACAAGGAGCTTAGCAGTGCAGCCATGGCATCTCCGGATCTTCTCTTCAGCCTTCGCAACAACTTCTATTTGGGTGCTTATCAGGCTGCCATTAATAACAGTGATGTTCCCAATCTTTCCCTAGAAGATGCAGTCGAGAGAGATTGCCTTGTTTATAGATCTTACATTGCCCTAGGGAGCTATCAGGTTCTCCCTCTCTGGAAACCCTAAGATTTCATTTCAGGAACAAGGATACTAGAATCCGATTTTTCCTTTTTTCTTCTGCTTCGTATTCATTTCATCTCCTGTATTCACGTTGGCAGCTTGTGATCAACGAGATCGATTCTACGGCTCCCACGCCTCTCCAGGCTGTAAAATTGCTTGCGCTCTATCTCTCTGGTCCAGAAAATAAGGTTTGGTCTTTTGCTTTTGCCGTGCCTTCTAGTGTTTAAGATCTGTTGGTTTACGTATATCAAGGTCTTAATGCGCCTGAATTTCAACAATGTAATTACTTATTCATCTATCAAGTTTCTTCCCTTCTTATCTAAAATACTGTAGTTTTTTAATATAGATCTTCTGCTCGTAATCTTGATTGAAGTCAGCTGTTCCTATTCTGTGGCTTTCGGGCTTGGGCACTAGAATCGGGTTTTATTAATGGCGTTGTTTTTGCAATTCTACAGGAATCTGCAATTTCGAGTCTTCAAGAGTGGTTAGCAGACCAAGCCATTGGAAGCAACCCTGTTCTAAGGTTGATTGTTGGGATTGTATACACGCATGAGCAGGATTACAATGAGGCTCTGAAGCACACTCATGCTGGGGGGACTATGGATCTGTAAGTATCTCTCTCTCTTTCTTCTTCTTCTTCTTCTTCTTCCCTTTTTTTTATCCCCTTTCTTTGGCCCTTTTGATCTTGGAATATCTGACACCATAACATTTTATTCATATACGTCTATTAGAATTATTATTTCTTGCTGCGTTGCTGGAATTGTAGTTTAGAAGAAGGAGACGAGCTCTCATGAACAATATTTGAACTTGCTTTGGGTTTGGCAGATTAAATTGTTATTCCACATCTCCTTTAAATTACTTCGACTCATGGTAATTTTTTTTTTTTTGGTCGAAAACCCATGGGATTGAATATCTATTTATTTGATAAATAAATCTCCGAGGAAATAAAAGGTTAGCGGAGATACATGTTAGCAAGAAATGGTATAAATAAATAAACTTATAAAGGTGAGATATCCTGTTTAGTGATACCTTACTTTTTTGCTTAGATGATTTAGCTACGGTGAATAATTACTTTTACCTTTATTGTTGGGAGAACATCGGTTGATTATCAGCAGAGTTTAAATCATCAGGTTGAATAGGCATTCGGAAAGGAAAGGATAGCATGACTTAATGCAAAACATAGCTAATTCCTTACTGTATTAATGGTTATGAGGCCAATTTCTGTCTAGCACTCTAGCTACAAGTATTTAAGGGTGTCCATCTGGGGTCTGAGCAGGGGAGAAAGCAGGAGGGATAAATTCACTATTTCAGGCTGCAGTATACTCTTGCTGAGTTATTCATTGTGTATTGCATGGGTGGGGGCTTCATGTTCTCTGTAGGGCTTCATGTTCATCACAATGGATGTTGGCTGTTATTGATTACTTGTCTAATCAGGCAGAAGGTTATTGTTGAAAGATATAATGGTGACTCAGAGAATGCAACTACATGAACATTGTAGTTCTGTTTCAAAGGGATCTGTAAGGATCATAAGTCATTTATTTTTTGTATTTGCTTTTCTTTTTGGGATTGGTTATTTTTGGTCATGCTGAGCCCCATAGGCATCCCACTTTATACTGACTTCTTCTCTCTACCCCTCAACAATTAGAAAAAATGTTTGTGCCCTATTGATCAAATTGTGCTGCATTTTTAATTATTTCCCATGTTTTGTTACCACAAAATGCATTGAGAGCCATAGGTACAATCTATTGTTTTTAAGGTCTTCTATTTTGGTGATTACATTCTATTTGTGGGTGAAAAACTCTTTCTGTCTTGCTCTTCCAAATACCTTTTCAAGTATGGTTAAGTGTGTCCATCTCAAGCATTAAACTATAAAGCTAGCATCTGAGGATACAATGCCCAAGTACCTATTAGTCTCCACCGTGGGTATTACTTATGCCTTCCACTTGAAGCCCAAAAATCCTCACAAGCATTGATACACTTCTTAAGGAAATTACAAGGTAGATCTCTTCCTTATGCTAGCCATAAAGAAGGCAGTGCAAAGTCCTTATAAACCCCTCATATTACCTTTTCATATCTAATGCATGACTCTATTTTGCCTTATGCTTGGACATCCCAACAGTATCAACTTTTTACCTGTTTTAAGTTTGTACAACTGAAATGTCCCACTTCTACTTTGCTACAGTGGAAATATTCTGGTGGTGTTTTACATAAGCTTTTTCATGGCCCTAACTAAAGTGGAGTAATGGAGCAGGCAAGATTCATGTTGACCACATGTAGTTGGTTGGAAGCTTAGTTGAGCATAAATTTCTTGCTAGTCATGTTGAGGGGCCTTGACCTTTTTCTTGATTTCAGTTGCATTCTTTTCCTTACTGTGAAATAACTGCAGCATTCTGTAATCCTGATGAGCTTCATCTTTTGTAGGCATGCACTGAATGTTCAAATATTTCTTAAGATGCATAGATCAGATTATGCAGAGAAACATCTAAAGATGATGCAGCAAATTGATGAGGACCACACATTAACGCAACTTGCAAATGCATGGCTAAATTTGGCTGTGGTAAATGAAAGTTTTAAGTAATAGTATATTAGAAATGAGATAACTGTTTGTGATCTTTGCTAGTTGTTTTGTGATATCAGGGTGGTTCAAAGATACAAGAAGCATACCTGATCTTTCAAGATTTCTCTGAGAAGTTTCCAATGACCACATTGGTCCTCAATGGCAAGGCTGTCTGTTGCATGCATATGGGACACTTTGATGAAGCTGAAACCCTGTTGCTAGAAGCTCTAAACAAGGTTGGATTTTTTTTGGGTATGGGGGGTGGGGTTGCAGGGTGGGGAATAAGTTTTATCCAGTGTTGATTTCTTGGAGCGTTTATGTGGATGATGAATTTACCTTTTTATACATGAAAAATTAATCCTTTAATGTCTGTACAGGATGCAAAGGATGCTGAAACTCTGGCCAACCTTTATGTATGCTGTCTTCACCTTGGCAAACAATCATCTCGTTTTCTCAGGTAAGCAATCAAAATATTCCATATTTTCCACTTTTTCTTCCTTTCAAATTATTAGCATTGTGCATGGCAAGTCTCAAAAGGATCTTTCACTGAGGGAACTTAACAAGATATTTGAAGATGGAAAGTACAAGACATCTGATGATAATGTACACCTGAAAATCTAGATTTTTATCTGTTTATTTGGATAAGAGGAAGTTGGATATGATTCTGATACCAATGTGTCTTCTATGCTACCATCCTCTTTAATTACACTTCAAATCTACAGTTAATCAGGATAGAGGTGTATCTGATCCTAGTTTTCTCAATTTACATCCTTAATTCTGGTGCTAATTGGTCTTGAATGTTGGAAGTACATGAAACTGATTACGATGATGTATTTCTGCAGCCAATTGAAACTCTCACATCCTGGCCACATGCTTGTCAAGTGCATGGTGTCCGCTGAAGATAGCTTTGACAGAGCTGTACAAACAATTGCTTGAAGGTCTAGGGTGTCAGTTGATAATCTGCCGATAGTTGCATAATCCAAGTCTTTCTTCAGTAATTTTAGAGTTCGGTTTTCCCATTTTGCATTACTGTTTCTTCACCTACTGATGTTCATGCTGTTGAAGTAGTGGTAATAGTAGTAGTAGTAGTAGTGCCCTCTCCCCGTCTCTCTTATTTTCAATTAAAGTGTAGGTAATTGTTGACATCCCATGGGGGCAGTATATGGATAGAACATAGACTGATTTCAGGGATGTTAATTTGTATTTGTTGAAGTGGAAATGCATGATCCTGAAAATTATCAGGAAAATCTCATTCTTGTGAAGACCTAATTCTGATAGGCATCTCATGCATGTCCATCACCATTGCTATCTTTGACAGCATTGTCATTTTAGCAACGGTGAAGTGGAAATGCATTGTCAGTTGATAGGCAAAACGGATGGTCGAGATTGAAGATTTCTTCATCCTCACCGTTCGCAGTTCAGTGTTGCGCATTAATTGCACAGCACTGAAGCACGATTATATACCTATCAGCCCGGCCTAGGTTGGGTGTACTCTGTGGGATTTTGGGAATGACGGGCAATAACTCAGGACATATTACCCAGTTTCTTTCTCTGGATTTCTTCTTTCCATTCAACTTGCTCTTCTGATTTTCCCGAACTTTTACCAGTTGAGATGACTCTGAATTTGCGGTCCTCCCCCCTTATACTCGTGGGCAGAGGTTCCTCCGTTATAACACACAAAAAATGAAAAATAAACTCGTGTATGTATTATAATCGGATTACTGCAATGCAATTTCTACATCTGACAGAAGAGAGGCTGAAGTAACTCTACATACAAAGGAAAAAAAAATTATGTTCCAATCCTAAGACAAAAAGCCTAGGAGACTCATTCCTCTCTAAAAAATAGTTTATGATCACATCTTCACTTGCAAAATTCATGTTTGAGACTCTGTAGAAGATCTCAAAGGGAGGGAGGTTGGTAATTCCTTTACAAAAGCTTTATTTAATCTCCAGGATGTAGTGTCACCTTATAATGTCTTCCGTCTTTTCAGTAATCATAAGTTGACGAAATGGCACCCATCATAACCTGTTTGAGCAGATAAAAGAGAAACATAGCGATCAGAAAAGATGACAGATTAATGATGCAGAGAAATGCAAATGTTATTAAGGACACGACTACTGCCTTTCTGCCTGCTGGAGGCATAATCTGTGGATGTGTCTTCCCTAAAAATCAACATATACTAGTCGGGCAAACATGATCTAAATAATTAGTCAAGAGATCGGGTAATTCCCGGCTCACAAATTGAAGCTATCCCGCCTGAATTCTTTGGGATTTGCCAATTGTAGGTAATGTCTGAGTATCATATCAGTCAGTCAGGTGATTTTTAGAGACATATCGTCTCATACCGAGTATCATGCTGACAAATACATTTTGGTACAATCTGATATGTACCCATTTGAGAGAGAGAGAGAGCCATGAACTTACTTGGATCTACGGTGACCAGAACGGCTACTCCTCCAAAATCGCAAGTACCTCCGGCTGATTTGGTTTTCTGAAAGTAACTATTGAAAGCATAAGAAGCATGAGCGAACAAGGTGTCAGGTTGGAAACAGTCTCCATCAGGCTGAATTGAATCACAATCCGCTCCAGAGTCACAAGCATAATTCATGGCTTCTTGAATGATCGGATCAGGAACTGTAGGCTTAGCAACACACCACAGGCTTCTTCCGGGAGCCCTATTTGGAGGTGGTGGCGTTTTTGGGAAAGGGTACACAACTGGTGGTAGATTCGCAGGTGGAGGTGGAGGTGGAACGTATCCACCAGGACTGGGGACGTACTCAGGTGGACTGGGAACAAGACCTGGAGGACTGGGCTCATTTTCAGGTGGGCTCGGTACAAAGCCTGGGGGAATGATGGGCTCATACCCAGGTCCAGGTGGGTTTGGAACCAAACCTGGAGGACTGGGCTCATACTCAGGTGGGCTTGGAGAATAACCTGGGGGGATGGGCTCAGACCCAGGTGGGCTTGGACCCAGACCTGGAGGACTGGGCTCATACTCAGGCGGGCTTGGAGAATAACCTGGGGGGATGGGCTCATACCCAGGTGGGTTTGGACCCAAACCTGGGGGACTGGGTTCATACTCAGGTGGGCTTGGTACAGTCCCAGGTGGGCTCGGTACTATCTCTGGAGGATTTGGCCCAACTTCCGGTGGAGTAAGCCCATAGTCTGGTGGATATGGGGCATATTCGGGTGGGCTTGGGGTGGGGAATATGGGTGGGAATTCTGAAGAGGGTGGAGGGGGTGGTTGTGCATAATACACCACAGGGGTAGGAGTGGTGGAAGGGGGTAGTGGGGTAGAAGGTGGAAATACACAAAACGGAGGGGTATTATCGGGCAATGGGATTGGGCCTAAGGAATCAAAAGGTGGCAGAGTGAATGGTGAACTTACACCATAGGGTTGGGAATTAGTGGTATCTAATGATGGATTTACATCCAAGTGGTTTGATAATCTGAGCTTCTTAATGCCTTTGTTGCTTGAACTTCTTAGACCTGTAGTGGGACCTTTAAACCTGTACAGTTGCCTTGATCTCCTAGCATCTGCCCCACCGGAGGACATAGAAGAAGAAGAAAAAAAAATTGCTCAATTCAGTAATGGTCATGATCGAACAAATTAATATCAGATCCTTCTCTTGTCTATAAGAGAACCCAACCCACCTATCATTGAACCAGTAAATTAAGAAGGAAACAGCTGCATGTGACTTACCACAGTGATTGAAGAGACTAGCAATAGAGATATAAAGAAGCAGAATGCACAATCTCCTGCAATTTCTTGTACCATCCATAGCTGTAATGCCCAACTCGATTGATGATCAACTGCTTCTATTTCGGCTCCTCTTCTGTGTCTATGCAGACCTTGTAACATCGCAAACTAACACTTTTGAGTTGTGAGAAGGTTACATATATAGGGAAAGCTTAGATAGTCCAGGAATGTCTGGAAAGAGGAGGGGAATAAAGAGGGAAACTCAAATTTAGTGAACACTCTGCCTTTTACTGTCATGAAGCAACAGAAGTGTTAAGGAAGAAGCGTGAATGGGGATAGATGTTAAGGAAGTGTGTTTGTGGACAGTGAGGGGTTTCTGTATTTTTAGTTTTTAAAATTTTTAGGGATATATGCTTGCTTCGAATGAGAGAAAAACTATAAAGTGTTATATTTTATCCTTTTGTTTTGCTTGCTTTCTACTCAAAGAGGACTCTCCTTGGGTGCCACTCACTTTGCTTCAGTTTGGAGGGCATGGTTGGTCCTGTTAGATCTTCTAGCCAAGGGTTGTCCTACTCGCTGTATGGTCCATTTCCTGTAGTTCTATGCCTCAATCTGGAGCAAACCTCCATTACCTTTTTTTCTTTTTCTTCTTTTAAGGTTTTCCTTGGATACTTTTAGTATGAAGAGTCTGTATTATAAGTATATCTAAGACAAAAAATTGTACTAGTAAGATCCTCTATTTGAATTGGTTCAATCTGAGAATAGATCAGAATATTATGCAAGTGGTTTTGCTTGTTTTTAAGTAAGAAACAGTTTTGTCCTATCTATTTCTATGCATTTTCACTATTTTTGGGTGCTGAATTCATGTATGGTATTTTAAAATAAAAGGTTATGTTCTGATGTTAAAAAGACAGGACTCTCCCTCCATCTTTTCAACCCCTAGTGGACTATTGATCCAGAACCCACCAGGGAACAATAAATTCCTAATGGGCTCTATATCATATGGGATTGCTTATTATGATTTGATGTGGACCCACCAGAGCATACCCATGTATGTTTGAGGTCCACTACAGATCCCAAACTGAGCCCTACTTCATGTGTTGGGCCAGGTAGCACAGTTATGTGTGGGCTTAGATTTGTTGAAGGGTGCTCAAATGATGGTCAATACAACAAGTGATCGATCGAGTTAATGGCTAATGTGCTTTCGTGAATTAATTGTCTATTAAGTGTAAAGTGGCGTGTAGCGGTGTAGACTTATTAGCAATTGAGGCCTCCTTACATGCAGGAGGGGGCATCAGTTGTTCTTTGTAACATAATTGGTTCTTATTTCTACCCCCCAAAAAAAATAATAATAAATAAATAAAAAATGGTTCTTTTATTATTAAATGTTTGGTTGCCAGTCTTTTCGTGTTTATTGGATTTGATTTGGGTGAATAAATCCAAATATACCTACCTAACGCTCTGAGACTAACATACCCTTAATTATTGGAAAATTGACTAACAATTGTTGATATGATACTTCTATCCTCTCTCTCCCTTCATATGTGTAATCAGTAATAAAACACAGTAGTGGAGCAAGAACCGTGATCCAAGAAGTCTAGAGACCCATGCAAGACCCAAAATGATCTCTAGAGCCCAGGTTAATGGTCAATATACTTGATTTCTGCTCCAGTTTTGTAGATATAGGTGAAGTGCAACGAGATTGAATGTTTTGAGATTCATTTTTTATCCATGTCAATAGCTGCATGAACTTAAGTGACCAACTTTTCTTTTTCTTCTTCCATTCTAATTTTCAGTAGTGGTATATAAATCTTGTGCTTTACATGTGTACGTACCCTCTTCTGGGGTTAGTTGATCCATGGCTGCCGACCTTTCTCTCAGACAATTAAGCAGCCTTAGGCCAATAGAATCGTTACTTGTGCATCTGGTTTACCTAATTATTCACTAGAAATTTGCATCTCATTCGACGACAAAACTAAGATCAAATCATGGAAATCTTCCAATCTTTTCATAGCTGATCACAATACATTGCTGATGACAAGATAACAAGGAGACTTGTTACTAGAGTCAACAATTCTTTTTCGACTTGTAGTACTTAAAGGGGTCCATGAGCTTATCTTTATTGTCTAGCTTTTCTGAATAATTCCAGTTGGTTTTTGACATATTCTGGAAAGAACAAGCTTTCTGAGTTAATTTCTATCCCTAGCTAGGGTCCCATTCTGATGGATCATTTTTATTTATTTTCTTTGAATACTCCTGGTGCAATTACAGCATGCGTGTTTGTTTAAAGGAAGAAGTGGAATTTCAGAGTCACAACTCATGTTCCTTCAATCATGTAGGTGTAAACATAGTGATAAAAAAGTAACCTTTATGGGGGGGGGCATGTGGTAAACTAATATTTTTCTCTGGTGATTTACTCCAAAATTCAAAGGAAGAGGTGCACCGTGCAGGTCTCCCAGTCAATTTACTTAGAGATCCTCAAATCTAAGTTCATTGAATCCTATTCAAATACGACAGTTACCCAAATGAAAGGGAAGTACTCTTTCCATTTTTTATATTTTATTATTTTAGGGACCACTATATGTGGCAAATTAATTGAGATGTAGGTTGTTTTGGTTTGTCTAAAGTGTATATATATATATATATATATATATATATATATAGTGTCTCTCTTTCATTATAAATTCAGCTTTTCTTGCCTCCCTTCGAAGTGTTTCAGGAGCTTGACATAATTTTTCCTGTGCCCTAGAAAAATAATTTACGAGAGCTTTTATCTGAATGGCTTTAATGAATGATGAGATCGTTCTATGATGATTCCACTCTAGAAGGACTTGTAGAATAAAAAATATTAAATTGCATTAAGAAATAAGGAATTTATGACTTCTAAACTGTCTAGAACTCGTAAATATTATATTATCACATTTAGAGATGATTTAATAGAATTTAGATTTACCTAAAAAAAGGAAAAGAATAATAATGTGGAGATCTAGTGTTGAGAAAACCTGGATGTAAAAAAATTAACTTGCAAAGGATAACTAATTGAATGGATCGAAGACTGACATTTCATATATACCTCATGCTTAAATAATGAGCTGGTGTCAGTTAAACCATAAAACCCAATGAACAACAAGATCCATGAAGTGTGGGGAAATGAGAGAGAGGGTTTTGTAAAATTAAAATAAAAAAGGATCTAGGTATGTTCCTCTACCCCAGAAGGCAAAAAGATAGAGGGTTAAAAAAGTTACTGTGTTTGAGACTTGAGAGGGCAAAACGTGTTGGACTGGTAGCTGGTGGAATCTTGAAATGAATTGAAACTCTGAGAGAGCTACACACATATGAAACTGCAAGCAAGAGAAAGAGATATCATGGAAATTCATGTTCTGTGTCATCTGTTGATTTAGATAGGCACGTGGGCGGACTAAAGAGTTGAGTGAGTGATGTTATGTCATGTCAGATATGTTATATAAAAGAGAGGAGAAGGAGAAGGAGGAATGAATAATTAGAAAGGCTTTGTGGGAGGAGAGCCTGGAGCCTGGAGATCATACACAGTAACTACTCCAAGTAGTCCAGGAGGATATATGGGTGGTGTGAGTAGATTCAGGAAGGGTTCTTGGACTGAAGATGAAGATAGGCTGCTCAGAAGATGCGTTGAGATGTATGGAGAAGGGAAGTGGCGTCACATCCCTGCTAGGGCAGGCAACAATCTAACTCAAGATCGATCACTTTTTAACTTCATTAATTGCATTTGGGTAGCTTTATAGTTTTGATGTTGTTTGATTTTTATTTCCCTGACCTGATCATCAAGCCATGGAAGATTCTTTATGGTGCCACAGAAAAGAAAAGAAAAGAAAAGAGGATATTGATGATCATGTTGTGGGTTTTTACTTTTTATTTTGCAGGCCTGAATCGCTGTCGCAAGAGTTGCAGGTTGAGATGGTTGAATTATCTACACCCAAACATCAAACGAGGTGATTTTGCAGTTGATGAAGTTGATCTCATCATCAGACTTCACAGGCTCTTGGGCAACCGGTATGACTTGACTTCTTTCATCACTTCCATCGTCTCTCTCTCTCTCTCTCTCTCTCTCTCTCTCTCTCTCGTTTGATCTGCGTGAATGATCTCTACCAGATTCTGATCGCCAGATATTTTGAGCAAAATACATTTAAAGAATGTTTACAGTCTGACACGTGTCCGACAACTATAGAGATTTAGAATCTTTCCTTGGAAAGAGCGATCATGCACTTACAATGCCTTAAATGGACCCAAAAAACATCAAATCCCTTAAACAACGGTCAAAGCAGCTCAACCCATTTCGTCTCTGTCACTGCTTCACGGGTTCTTAAGCTGACCATGGCTGCCCTCGATTCGCTCTTAAAATCTATTGTTTATAGTTTACTAATTTTCTAATTATAAGGTTGAACAAGTAATCTCTTAGAGACTTACTCTTGTTGGGTTTGAATATGTCTTTGTATTTTGCGAATTTCTTCTTCACGATTGTAGAACGCGACATGAAAGGTGCCCATGAACTTAGTCTTCTCTCCTCTCTCTCTTTCTCTCTCTCTCTCTCTAGTGACTTTCTGCTACTGATAAAGTGTTCAAAGAAGGTGGCTTTGAAATGGGAAAAGATACACAACTTAACAATCAAATTGAAAAGACTTTTCAGCAAGTGGACCTATTAGCAGCCTTACTTTGGGATTTAGGGATTTAAACTTTTCCTTTTTTTTTCTCATCCATCTGCACTCTGATGAGTAGTTTATCCATGATGATGATGATGGCACCACAAAGAGAATATAAGGAATTATTCTTACCCACTATGTATGTATTGTAAGGGATGATGGGTTCTACCCAAAAAACAAAAAAAAGAAAAAAAAGAAAAAGGGATGATGTGGTCCTTTGAGGTAGGTTCAAGTTATGAAATAATAAAGTTGTGGTGGATGGGATTGTTTTAAGTAATAAGGACATATATATTATATATATAACTAATTAACTATGGGGTCCAGATTCATTATTAAAAAACATTAAAATGTCAAGAAGTCGGTGGCACTGTACACTCTCAACTTGCAATTGTTAACACATTTTCCATTATTAATTGTTCTGGTTACCTTATAAACCCCAAACTAGTTGAGATCATATCATGACAGCCTCGGCTAGCTAGCTAGAAAATGGAAAGACAGGCCCAGCTATATGCACCACATATGAAGCAGATTGTTTGGAATATGAATGAATGCAATTAACCATCACAATGATATTGTTTTTGAATGTGGGATCAGGTGGACGCTGATCGCAGGAAGAATTCCCGGACGAACTGCTAACGATGTGAAGAACTTCTGGAACTCTCACTTGAGCAAGAAGCTGCTTGCATCCAATGAGTACAACCTCACGCCATGTTCTACACATAGTCTCCACGATCCAGTCAGGAACTTGGAGACTTCTTCAAGTGAACAACAACCACAAGGGAGAAGAAGAAGAAGAGGAAGAAGAAGAAGAAGAAGAGAGAGGAGGAGGAGGAGGAGAAAGAAGCAACCTCAGCCTTTTGGAAGAGTCTTTTAACGGAGGGAGAAGAGACGGAGATAAACTCTGCAAACTTGACAGATGAAAATAAAGACAAGGTAGTGAGAGAGGATGATGACTTGTCGTTTATGGGAATTGATGAGTTGCTTCAAGGCATGGACATGGACATGGAATTATGGGATGCTTTTGGTGGTCTGCAGTTTCCCCAGTAATTTAACACCATTCTATGCATGCCATTACTCATTGTTGTACGTAGCCTGGTTTAGTTCTGAGATGGAATTTAATCTGAAGAGACAAGAGAGCTAAGCTACCTGTTCATTTTCTGTTTTCTTTATATGCAATTATGCATGCATCATTTCTACTCTTTCCAATTTCAAGCAAGGGACTTAAGATGAGGGTCCACAGTCCACTGCACTCAATCGAAGATAAGAAAGGAAATAAGATGAGGGTCGTCCCTGGTTAATTTAATTATACGGGTAAACCACCAGTGAACAATCCTCCTCGTGAGTATATATATATATATATATATATATAGTGGCAGAAGGAGAAATTCGTGGTCTCATTTCTATATATATGATATTTGACACAGCATCTGTTGTATACAAGAGGCATTAGGAGGAGCTAACTATATGGGATCCATATATCTTTCATGGTGGATTCTGGGAAATAATGGGATATCAACTTCATATTTAGGGATGATCGAGCAGGAGAAAAGCCTCTAGTGGCGGTGGCGGGACCAATGGTTCTCTTAGGCGTGATTATGGGAGAGGCGCGCGGTAGCCATTCGTTTTGGTTTACTTGTGGCTGTTTCAGAGGGTTTTTTGAAGGGCCATGCTTAAACTTTTACAATGATTTGGTTTTTAGAAAAATCTTTAGGACATCATTCCGGCAAAATGCCCTAGCTGAAAAGGCCCAATCAATGCTAAGCCAAAAAGAATGACCATCTTCCAGTTCTTGGAGCTTTGTAGACAAGACCCTTTGTGTTGTCTTTTTCCTTTGCTCCAATAAAAGTGCAGTACTTTACCCAAAAACAAACAAAACTATAAAGGGACCAATGTCTTGTGAATAAAACCACTGTATAATAAGTCATATCCATATCTTATTAGTAATAGAGGAATTCAAGTACCCCTAAACAGATGTAGATTTCAGTTATCCATTCATTTACACCGTATGAGTACAAGATCTATAGTATTAATTCACAAAGAAAAAGAAAACCCTTTAAATGGAACCAATTAAGATTAAGTGTCTCCATTTATTTGGGTGAGTTCCCATATTATATCTACAACCAATGACCTTAGGAGATCATGAAAGTCATGGCTTGATTAGGATAGAAAGGGACTTGAACAAATAAACAAGTGGGTTGTGAACTAACAATACAGATGCTGGTTGGACAAGTGTGTATAGCTGGTATCCCTGCAGCCACTAATAATGCAAGTGATCATACTTGTCTTTCTCTCTATGTATGTATCTATGAATATCTATCCACCCTGTGTCGACTTAGCCATGCCATTTCGTTAAGTATTAGCTACCAGTCATACTCTACTTCCCACAATTGATAGAGACTTATCGTCCAGTACCATTGCCAGCTCTCACTTTCAAAGTACTGGGCACTTCAATCTTTTCCACTCTCTCTCTCTCTCTATATATATAGCTATAGTCAAGACCACATCAGAGACTTTTCCAAACCCTATATATAATTAAAGCAGTACTCTCTGAGCTACCTCTATCTCTTTTTTGGTATCAATCGTTATCATTATATTTCATGGTATCTTTATTGAAAAACCATAAAGTACTGATCAATGTTTATTAATTGGAAGGAAGAGAACTACACATGCTAAGATCTAAGCACTGCCCTGGTTGATCAACCATCATCAGATCCTATCCGTGATGTCCTTGATCAACTTCTTCAAAAAATTGATGGAAGCTCCACTGTCCAAAAGAGTCATCCTGCTCTTGTCTCTCATCTCCTTCATTCTCATGACCTCCTTGCCTTCATGATCAGCATCCATTATTAACCTCACCCCTCTCTCTACCTCCTTTGCTGTCACCACACCACCTTCATCATCTGTTCTCATTCTCAATTTCAGCCCCATGTCGAACCCTAATCCAAACTCCCAAACCAGCTCAAATGCATTGAGTTTCTGTTCTGCATAGAGTGGCCAGGGGACAATTGGTACACCATACCACAAGCTCTCTAATATGGAGTTCCACCCACAGTGAGATATAAACCCTCCAACTGATTTGTGGGCCAGTATTGCTGTCTGTGGGACCCATCCACAGATCAACCCTCTTCCCTCTATCCGACCCAAGAACCCATCGGGCAGGACTTGCTCAAGATTTGTTATATCACTGGTCGAACCGGCCGCACTACTTGTTGGCCGACGCAGTGACCACAAGAAACGATGCCCACTCTTCTCAAGCCCAACTGCCATCTCTTTCACCTGGACTTCACTGAATGATCCCCTGCTTCCAAAGCATAGGAAGATAACTGAAGATGGAGGCTGGTGATCGAGCCATTTCATAATCTTTTCATCTTTGTCTGCCTCATGAGCAGAACCAAGACGACCCTTGAGATTGAGCAACGGTCCAACCGGATAGACCGGAGGAGTTTGGCCATCGTGGAACGAGTCCATGGCATGGGATTCAAGGTCAGCGAAAGTATTTACGATAATACCTGCCGTTTCTTTGAGTCTGATAGAGCAATTAAGGAAGCAGGCATAGGCTTCAGTAGTGTTGTCCAAGAACACCGTGGGCAGCACAGATGGGGGGACCGGGTTGAAGAAACTCGGGATCGATAACTCACCCTTGTGGTTCTTCAATCCTGTTCTTGCAGCTTCATCGTGAAGGGTCGGAAGGTGGAGGAAAACACCCAGTGTAGCTGCACCCGAAGTGAAGTACACATAGGTTGGGATGTCTAGTTGGTCTGCAACATCAATCATGCTTACCCAGAAGAGGTCAACAACAAAACCTGCAAGTTGAGGAGAGTTGAAATTGGACTGCTTGTTAGCTGAGTGTCGGGTGATGGCTTGTATGAGGTGGGGTTTTTGGTTTTCTATAAAGAGAGCTAGGGAGGATTCTGCAGACAAGTTTTGTGATGGAGCAGGTTGGTCATGAATGATGACTTGATGAGGAAGGTTGATGAATCGTATCCTGGAGTCAGAGTTAGCGAGGGAGTTGCCCAGTGATTCGATTTCTCCAGTGGTTGTGCTACCAAATGGTGCAGCCGTGTTAATGAAGGTGATAGAGAGGCGATCATCTTGGTTAATCAGGCGCCTTGCGAGCTCCACCATTGATACAAGGTGACCAATTTCTGGCAATGGAAGGAAAACCAGCTCTGCTTTCTTCATCTGTGGATGTCTCTGATTAATTTAAAGAGTGCTTGAATTCATTGCTTAGGATGCATGCATGGTCCGTTTTGATTTATATGGTATTCATAAAGAATTGCGTGTCGTTTGGGAGACGAAATTTCTAAGGGAATATCTACAAATTACAAGATTTATGGTGCCTGGTCGGCTTACAAAAAACATAATTATGGAGTGTAAGCTCTTTGCTTTGACCAGCTTTACTTGGGTGCCAGGCATCACCGTGTAGTTTATGATCTATGATCTGGACAAGAAATTTTAACTACTCACTTTGCAGCTAAATTTTATTAAAAAAACGCGTATGCAAAACAAGATGAAACGAGTGGTTGAGATTTTGTCTTGTTCAGAAGCTTCAATCTGAACCGTAAGCGATATGATAATTGTGCAGCAGTAAAGTAATTTTAAAGTTTGAAACAAGGAAGCAAGAGAAGAGAAATTTTGCCCCTTGCTTGGTCTGAATAGTCAAGAAAAGTAGGTAGAATTGAGATAATAATAACAAATAAAATGAGAGAAAATAGGAGATTCCAAGTTTTTGAAGAGGAAAGGGGGACTAATACAATTAAATTAATGATCCAGTGTCGCACCCAAAGGCATAATTGACTTAGAAAGGGGAGGAAATTAAGGGATAGAAGAATGAAACGTCCTTGCACAGACTTTGCTTCAATTTTGTGTTAATGCACAAGACTATCAAGTAAAACAAATTTCTGCCGCAAAAAAAATTCAAGATTTCGATCTCGACCGTTGATATTCAACAGTTGATACCAAAATTTTGGATCCAATGATCCCAGATTCGACTTGACAGCGCAAGACTGAAGCGTTTTCTCCATACACCGGAATAGACCCATTATACATATAAAAATGGGGTTCTAAAAAAAGAACAGGAATCCTAGACTTTGATCCCTAACAACTCTATGGATGCTTTACTCTAAAAGGAAGATAATTTATATTATTGAGATAGTGAAGATAAGTTATATTATTGAGAGAGAGATCAGATGAGCTGAATAGAGGGAATTAAAGGACTCGGTCAAATCAGAAACTGTCTCTAGTCTAGCATTTGGATTTCTCTCCAAGGACAAGGAGACGAATTTGGACTACATTTTTGTAGATATTTATGCATTAGCCATGACTAGAGTCCCTGATGTGATGAATTTGTATTAGCACATAATATATCGTGAGAAGGATGAATTTGTTTTTCACATCAAGTTGTCTTTGTGTACACAGTACAGGATTTGACAACACTTGTGTGCTTTGTAGCTAAATGGGGGCACAGATTTTAAAATTTAGGCTGCGTTTGTTTGCAAATGTGGGGTGGGAAAAAATGGGTGGAAAAAAAAACATGTGGGTCCCATATATAATGGAGTGAGGTAGAAGGAAAAGAAGGAAAAGAAGGAAAAGGAAGAAAAAGAGTTTTGTGTAAAAATGATAGGGGTGGATCTCACTTTTTACTTTTTTTAACTTTTCCACAAAGTTCCCACCAAATATGTAGGGTTTTAAAATGGCATGGGGTGAAAAGATGGGCTATCATATCCAGACAAGTTTTCTTAATTTAAGAATACTTGTCTCCCACTTTTCCATCCCAAGCAATCAATCAATCTACCATTTTGAGATTTAAAGATTTTAAAGAAAAATAATAAATCTATATTTTTTTCAAGAATTTTCCTACCCCATCTCTATTCCAACGAAACAAACGCAGCGTTTAAGGAATAAGAATATTGGAATCTGCTTTCTCTCCAATAATGAAGAGTCATGAATGAGTCAATTCACATGTTTTATCTCTGCGAATTGGATTAAGGTATTGGGCAGGCAAGCACTCACTAGCTAGCTAGTACCTGCTGCCCAGTGGGGTTGTTGATCTACCTGATCCTGTCATTTAATACAAGAATCCACTAGCTGTCAAACAGAAACCATGTGAGAACTGAGAACTTCATGCAATAAAATGCTACAAAGTACAGAACAAACACTTCTCTGCAATAGTAAGTGTTCTTCCTGTTGTACTCGACTAATAATATTCCTGAAAGCTAGAAAACCAGCAACTCATTATTAATGAATGAACATATCTACCTATGATCTATCTTCAATAGTAATAAATAATAATACCCTACCTATTTATCAGGTCCTATCCGTGATGTCCTTGATCAACTGCCTCAACGAATTGAAGGAAGATCCACCGTTCAAAACAGCCAATTTGCTCTTCTCTCTCATCTCCTTCACTCTCCTTACCTCCTCACCATCACGACCGTCCATTAATAACCTCCTCACCCCTCTCTCCACTTCTTTCGCCGTCACCAACCCACCTTCGTCTCCGGTCGGACCAGTCCTCATGGTCAACCCGATGTCGAAGGCTAACCCGAACTCCTTAATCAACTCAAAGGCATTGAGTTTCTGTTCTCCGTAAAGTGGCCAGACCACAACTGGTACACCGTACCACAAGCTCTCCAACACAGAATTCCACCCACAATGAGATATAAACCCTCCTACCGATCGGTGGGCCAGTATCGCTGTCTGTGGGACCCATCCTCTTATCAGACCCCTCCCCTCCGTCCGATCTAGGAACCCTGCAGGCAGGACATCTTCAAGATTTGCGCGCTCACCGGTCGAACCACAACCTTGCAAACG
This sequence comes from Hakea prostrata, assembly GCF_041222555.1. Classification (NCBI taxonomy): domain Eukaryota; kingdom Viridiplantae; phylum Streptophyta; class Magnoliopsida; order Proteales; family Proteaceae; genus Hakea; species Hakea prostrata. The sequence goes on along the minus strand of NC_142601.1, from coordinate 73,152,483 downwards.
CAGTGACCACAAGAACCGGTGCCCGCTCTGGTCCAGCCCAACTGCGATCTCTTTCGCTTGGGCTTCGCTAAATGATCCCCTGCTTCCGAAGCACAGGAAGACAACTGATGATGCGGGCTGCTTATCGAGCCATGTCATCATTATCTTTACCTGGTTGCCCCCGTTAGACCAAGGACGACCCTTTGGATTGAGCAGCGGTCCGACCGTATAGACCGGAGGGTTTGGTCCATCACGGAATGAGTTCATGGCATGGGATTCGAGGTCAGCGAAGGTATTTACGATAATACCTGCTGTTTCTTTCAACCTTTGACTGTAACGAAGGAAGGAAGCATACACTTCCGTGGTGTTGTTCCAAAACACGGTGGGCAGCACAGATGGGGGAAGCGGGTTGATGAAACTCGGTATCAATAACTCGGGTTCGTTCTTCAATCCATTTGTGAACTCGTTATGGAGGGTTGGAAACTGGAACAGGACACCGAGTGTAGCTGCACCAGAGGCGAAGTACATGTAGGTTGGAACACCTAGCTGGTTAGCAACATCAATAATGCTTACCCAGAAGAAATCCACAATAAACCCGGCAAGCAGAGATGATGAGCTTGAACTTAAGTGTTGGGTGATGGCATGGAGAAGCTGGGGCTTTTGGTTTTCAATGAACTGAGTTAGGGAGACCTCTGCAGTTGGGTCCTGATCAAGGGTGAGTTGATGAGCAGGAAGGTTGATGAAGTGTATCTCAGTGTCGGAAAGCGAGTTGCCCAGTGCTTCCATGTCATCAATGATGGTGCCACCAAAAGGTCCAGCTGTGTTTATGAAGGTGACGGAGAAGCGATGATCTTGATCGATCAGGCGTTTTGCAAGCTCCACCATCGATACAAGGTGACCGATTTCACAGAATGGAAGGAAAACCAGCTCTAGTTTCTTCATCTTTGGATAGCTGAGAACGTATGATAGGCACTGTTTTATACATCGTAAATCTTCAATTAATAATCATGGTTGTAATTAATTAGGAAAAACTGGTTTAATTTCTTGGGAAGATTGATTAACTGTCTTTCTTAAAGTAAGGTGGTTTATGGTATGGGCGGTCGGCTTAGAAGCAACCACAGTGGAGAGTGGGTGAAGTCTTAGCTGTGTGATTCTCCTCGATTTAGTGGCTATCATATCTTTAGCTTCCTTTGTCGTTACTTCATTCTCATTCAACTAATCTTCACTCATCACTATTCAAAGTCTTGTACGGGAAAAAGAAATAAAATGAAGTTCTTGAGAATCGAGAGAGAGACAGCTACATGATTGGATGTCATATTGTAAAGAGAATATATTCACTGAAATGTTACAGTGAATGTAACATTTCGTGACTAGTCTTTTCTGTGGTGGGTTAAAAACAAAACATGAAATCCACAGTTTTTAAATGGGATACAAGCAATTGAATGGCTCCATGTAGAAATTGCAGACTTTTATCTCTTCTTTTGTTCTGTTCTGTAGTGAACTAGTGATCCATATCATGGATGGTAACAAGACAGTTTCATAAAAAAAATTATTTCCTTTGTTTCTTCTGCAATCATAATCTTATTAAATAACCAAATTAATCATGCTGGCCCCCCCACGTAATCGGGTCCCAGCTGAATGGGGCTCCACATTGCTGTTAGTCGGAAGGTGGATCTTCTATAACCGAGGCGACGTCGCCACAAATATGCAATCATCCTTGTTATGAGGTCAACTCGCGGTGATTGAATGGGGCTAACGACAAGGGGCATGATCGAGGAGAACATCGGCCTTGTCGGCCAACTTACCAAATACTAAAAGGTAACACCCCACTATAAATGCTGATCTACCCCTCGGTAGGAACCAAGACACTTTGAGCATAATCTTGTGTAGCTTTGCACGAACCTCATTCGGTTCATCATCGACTTTGCCAGGAGGCGGTGCGGCACCGCCGGCCGCATCTAACCTCTTGGGGACTCATCGCCCGGATACGGAGGAGGCTCGGTCGGATCCGAAGCATAATTGATCCGCATCGGTTGGCGCCGCGTGGGAACGACAAAATCTTCAAGTCATGGTAAGCGACAAATGGCGTTCCCGACAAGAAGTCGGGGTGATCGAGTAATTCTGAAGAAACGATTAATCGCGGTTCCGAAGAACAAGAGATGCTCCGGACAATATGGTTCGGCGTCCAATTGAAGAAGGGCATCCGGGACCCGGGACCGGGCCATATGGCGGATATGGTGAACTGCGTAAAGGCTGCTCGAAATGCAGGGGTATTACGTGGTTTGGTACATCAAATTGGGGTCGCAGGACCAGGCGAACCTCGGTCGGGAAGGCTAATGAGAGCCCGGGCGGTGAGAGGAGCCGACATCAAGGCGCATCCGGAACAAAATAACTCGGGAGCGGAGGGAGATACAACCGATCGAGCAGCGCCAAACCACGCCTAATGGGACAGGTCGGTGCTTTAGACGTATTTCGTTGCCGCCTAAGCGGGTCCTTGCCCCCGGTATAGTCGGGGCATGTTGTGGTCGTGGAGAAGGAGGAGGAAGGAGAAGCCAGCCCCAACCTTCAAGATCGAGAATTTGACCTCTCGGGCACCATCCCAAAGGAAGGAAACTACAAACCTTGCCAAAAAGGACGAGTCGAATCCGATGAGGAAGGTACAAGGCGGAACGGCTGCGGAGGCGAGTGGCGAGGTCGGCGAACTGAGATCGGGATCTGCGAGGATCTTGATGTAGTAGATCGGGAGCCATTCTGGCGAAATCATGAACATGCCTCTACCAAGGAATTTTATCATGCCAACCTTCACCCCTTTTGAGGGGAAAACAAATCAAAGGCACATCAGCTACTTTAAATCGGTGATGACGGTGCTAGGTCGGGAGGATGAATTGCTCTGCGAGAACCTTTCGCATCACTTAAGGGCCGGCTATAAAATGGTTTAGTAGTCTACGTCGGCATCAATAAATAATTTCCGGGAGCTGGCCCAAAAATTCATAGCTCGGTTGAAGCGCAATCGGGGAGTAAAAAGACGTCCGACGCTCTTTGGCATCGACAAGGCCGAAATGAGTCCATTGGGATTATCCGAAAAGATTTGATGAAGTTGCCATCGAGATCGAGGAGCTAGATGACCAAGTGGCATACGGCGCGCTTTGGAGTGGCATTACTCACCAAAGGCTTCGGAGGTCTTGCTTACGGCAAGCCAAAACGTCGGCATCTTTGTTCGCAGTGCCAAAAGCAAGCCGGTGTCTATGAGGTGATAGATGCCGGGTTAAAGCGGATCGGGACGGGAGATCGGATCGGGACAAAAGATCGGATCGTGAGGAAAACCATCCCCAAGTGACAAGCATCAAAGGCCAAAAGTAGCTGGAAGCGTGAGCGGTAAACTATACTCCTTTAAACTCGAAGCCATCGGAGATTCGTGAATATCCGGGATAAAAGGAGTTGAAATGGCGGGAAGATACGTGCACCTCCGGAGGATCGGGATATGACCAAATATTGCCGATTCCATCAAGATTACGGGCACCATACGGATGCTTGTCGGAATCCGAAGTTCGAAATAGAGAAATTGATTCAACAAGGAAAGTTGGGTCAATCGTGAGGCGTCGGGGAAGAGTCAAGCATATTCACCGGCGCCAAAGAAGAGAGGTCGATCCCCAAGCCCAAAAGAGCTTGACAAAAAGCGGCAAGGGGAAAGAGAAGGAAGATCGGGAGGAAACACCCGTGTACGTCATAATGGGGGGACCAACTGTGGAGTCGATCGGAAAGGCGAAACAAAAGGCTCGGTTCGTGGGGCTGTACATTTGCCTAAGAAAAGGCAAAATCCGGTATGCCCCGAGCCTATAACCTCTACGGACGCTGACCTTGACGGTGTCATGTCACCGCATGATGACGCAATCATCATCAAAGTCAAGATAGCCAACCGGGAGGTTCACGGAGTTCGGTGGACACGGGATCCTCTGTCGACCTCATCTCGTATGATGCCTTCGGGAGATTAAAGTTGGTGATGATTTGTTAACACCATCATCAACACCACTATATGGTTTCGCGGGATCATCCACGGTGGCGAAGGAACTATCCATCCGGATCTTAAAGTGGGAGTGTCACCCCGAGATACTTTGGTTCGGGTAAACTTCATGGTGGTCCGGGAGCGTCGGCATATAACGTCATGCGGGACGACCAACGTTGAACGCACTTGAAGCGATAGTGTCTCCCAGGCATATGAAGTTAAAGTTCCCGACTGAATCCGGAGTCGGGGAATGTTGCTCGAGATCAATCGGCTTCCCGACAATGTTATACAAACTATCTCGAAGGAAAAGCGTAAGCGAAAGTTCGGGAACGGCCATGAGCGTCGAGGTTCGGGATGACCGCGATGAAGAAAGCATGCAGCGGGCGGAACCCGTCGAAAAGCTGGAAAGGATCCAACTTAGTCAATCCTTTCCCGATCGAGGAACGTTCATTGGTTCAGAGCAGCCAGACGATTTCAAGAAGGGACTTACCGGTTCTTGTGTGATAATGCGAGATATCTTCGCATGGTCGGCAAATGATATGCCGGGATAGACAGACGAGTAGCGAGCACAAACTGCGGATACAGAAAGATGCTACCCCGGTCATCCAAAGACGAAGAAATTTTGCAATTGAAAAGCATGAGGCAATCAGGGTAGAAGTAGAAAAATTGGAGAGGTCGGGTTTCATAGAACCAATCGAATGCCCAACTTGGCTTGCCAATGTAGTTATGGTGAAAAAAGCAAATGGGAAATGGAGAATGTGTACCGATTATCCGACTTGAACAAGGCCTGCCCCAAGGATTGCTATCCTCTCCCAAGGATTGATCTTCGATCGATGCTACTGCGGGTCATGAGGTCCTTAGCTTCATGGACGCATACTCGGGATATAACCGGATCTTAATGAGTCGGGAAGGCGAGAAACACACTTCCTTCATGAGTGACCGGGAGAGTTATTACTACCGAGTAATGCCATTTGGGTTAAAAATGCGGGGGCAACTTATCGGAGAGCTGTCAATAGGATCTTTCAAAAACAGATCGGGCGGAACATGGAGGTATACGTGGACGACATGCTTGTAAAAAGTTTGGTTCGGGCGGGACATTTGGCTGACTTGGAGGAGACATTCGATGTTCTTAGGACATACCGAATGCTTGAACCACTGAAAATGCGCCTTCGGGGTTTCTGAAATTCTGTTCATGTTTCCCAAAAGGGATAGAGGCTAACAGAAAAGATTCAACTGTCAACAAAAATAATAAAGAAAATGTACAGGGTGGCGCTTAAACTTCAATAAAAAAGTGTAAACATCTTCAAAGCCTTGAAGACGGGGAACAATTCTTGGACAGGGTGTCACGGGCCTCGATCATCTTGTAACATACCGGACAACACTTCCACCGCTGGGAAGCTCTTACGTTTATCGGCAATCTGAAGCGGTGGTGGTTTTGGTTGGGTGATACCGTTGAACCCAATCTACTATGTGAGCCATGTGCTTATAGATGCTGAAAGCGGTCGGACATTGATAAGCACGTTCACTGTGATCACGAAAACTAAGACCCACGGCACCGATCATAGTCGACTAACTTCCGTTAAAGAAAATACTTCAAGGGGATGTAGCGGGGAGGATGGTGGGTGGTGAGAACAGGAGTCAGTTGAGTTAGCGAGCGGCTATAAAAAGTGTTGACTTTATAGTCAAAGCACTATACCCGGAGAAAGACCAAATGCACAAGGAAAATCAGTTGTGGATTCTACATGTTGATGGTTCGAGTAATATTGGGATCGGGACGGGATTGACTCTGTAGTCAGAGAACACCATCAGCTACGCAATAAGATTCAAATTGCCTCAAACAATGAGGCGGTATGAGGGCATAGGGGTGAGTGGGAGCTCTGTACTAAGTGAGAAGTGATTCTCAATTGGTTGTCAACCAAATCGGGGAGTATGAAGCTAAGGATGAAAGAATGGCTAAATACTTGGTCAAGGTTGGAAGTTTCAAACCTTCGAGCGGGTAACATACGAGAGATACAAGAAAGGAAAATGAGAATGCGATGAACTCTCCAGCTGGCAAGTTACAAAAACTTGGACTGGGTTTACATTGAAGAATTAAATAGCAGTATCCAAGAAACCTTTGAGATCGAAAGAATGGGACCACCCAATTTCGTAATTCGGGATGACATTCTCCACTGATCAAAGAAGCAAAGAAAGTCAACGCTCGGTTCACCAGGTCGGGAGCACCATATAGAAGATCCTCACGAATCCCCTCTTAAGATGTGTAGGGCCATCCCGAGCGAGTTACGCCCTTTGAAATCCACGAAGGCATATGTGGTGCACATATGGGTGGGAAGGCATTAGCACAAAAGTATTAAGATCGGGAATATTACGGCCTACAATACAAAAAGACGCGATTGAATATGTTCGTAAGTGCGAACGATGAAACACCTAATGTCCCAAAGTTACAGGTCCCCAGGTATCCATCTCCAACCGACCCCATTGCGATGTGGGGAATGGACCTCGTCAAACACAAAGCTCCCAAGATCGAGTACATGGTGGTTGCAATAGACTACTTCACAAAGTGGGTGAAGTGAGCCGTTATCTTCCATCACGGAGAAACAGATGGAAAAGTTTTTCAAGAGAAGATAATATACGGGTTGGGATACCGGATACTAGTAAGGACAACGGCAAACAATTTGAAGGTGCGTTCAAAGCCTTTGTATGAGGTACCATATAGAACATCGTCGCTTGCTACGGCAATGGGGTTGAGTCACCAGCAGACACTTGATGGGATCAAAAAAAGTTGGAAGATAATCGGAGTGGGTGAGGAACTCCAGTACATGTCATAGGAACTACGGTCGAACCCGCGAAACCCTTTTTTTGGCTTATGGTAGCCCTACTCCGTAGTATGCTGGATCATTGGTATGATCGTTTAATGAACAACAAAATATCAGGTCGGAGAATTAGATCTCTTGCAAGAATCGACAAAAAGAAAAATCATGTATCAAAGGAGGCGCCAACAACCTCGGTTAACAAAGATATAGATCGGGGGACTGGTTTAACGAACAGGCGGAAAAATCAAGTTAGCTCCAACATGGAAGGATTACGGTGGAAAAAGAAACAAGCCGGATCATACGACAAAGAGAATGAAGGCGGAAGCCATTGATCGCTCATGGCATTCCACAAATAAAGAGTTTTACCAATAAAGACATCGGGTCAATTCCGTTTGTGACTTCACATTACATCGAATCTTTCTAAAGAAGATACAATAAATGGGTTCACTCCGTTGATTAATACTCCTTTTTAAAGGAACTTGCATCTTTTCTTAAAGATACCATTCACTCGGGTTCACTCCCGTTGATTAATTACTCCTTAAAGGACCACTCAACCAAGGAAAAGGAAAAGAACCAGATGTGAAATCAAGGAAGATGCATCTTCAAAGATACCATTCACCGGGTATCCGTCGATTAATTATTCCTTTGGAAGTTGCATCTTTTCTCAAAGAACACGGGTATTGGGAAAATTGCATCTTTCAAAGATACCATTCACTTGGGTGATTCCGATTGAGTAATTACTTCTTTCTTAATAGGAATTGCATTTTTCTTAAAAATACCGATACTCGGGCTTATGCAAAAACGAAGAAAAATTTGATTGATCATAAAAGGATTACAATATTCAGCATTAAGACTTAATCAATTTAACGAGGACTCCGGGAAGGTCCTCCACAACAGCCTGGTCACCCTCAGGACTCCAAGCCTACGGTGTTGCGGAACCCGGATCTCCTTGCCTTCATGTCCTCGGCACTCACTATCTCCTTCCAGTGTTGTTTCTTCGTCCTCACCTTCCTCCTACGTCTTCGAGAGGGTTGGGGAAGAGGATCAATGTAATCCACGGCATCGGGAAAGGGGAAATCCTCAATCTCGGGAAGGCCTTCGGGACGAGGCGTTTGAGTTCATCATAAATCCGAGGGTCCAGTGGCTTCTCCGGCTCTCGGGGGCGAGGAAGGTCGGTTTGCTGCAGAGCCTTCTTAAAGGCAACTCGCATACCTCTCTTAAAGGAAGGAGTAGCAACAGCCGGAAGGAGACTCTTGAACTGGAGTTGAGAAGTATTCCTCCGGCCACTTCGCCTTGAAGCTCCTGTGCCCGGGACTCCAGCTCTCTCAACTTGTCTCTCGGTGGGCATTCTCATTCTTCTCCACCAATAAAAGGGCCTCGGATGCCTTGAGATCTTCGGACACCTTCCCGACTTTCTCTTCCAAGTCAATGACCTTCCCTTTGTATTTGCTCTTGCTTTTGGAAAGGACATCCCTTTCCTTCTTGATTTCGCGCTTTCTCTTCGGCGTCCTTTCTCAGATAAAAGAAAATAGAAGATTTGTTTGAAAAAGAGGGGTGGTATGTTGTTGTCGGGCTGGTCGGCGGAGTTAGAAGACGAAGCTTGGTGAAAGAGGGTTTGAGTACTAAGGGCAGGCGGGGTCCAGTGGTGAGCTCTTGGGTGTACCAAGAGTAGGGGACCAGACCAAATAAAAAAGGACCTGGAGAAACCCGAGGTGACTGGAAACGGGTGAGCAAGTTTATATATCTATGTTTAAGGGAATGTTGTGACTTCCCCTGCTCTGTAGCAGTGAGAATGGTTTAAAAAAGAGTAAAATTGTCTATAAGTAGAAGGGAAATTCTTTTGGATAAGAAAAACCAGTTGGTGTGAGGATGAAGGAATAGTAATGGTGGAATAAGCCAAAGTCGAAGAAACAAAAGAGAAGATAAATCTAACGTTGGGCTCAAATTGGAAGGCTGAGCTTATAATGCTCAAGCACATCTATGAAAAGATCATGCAACGGGAGACGAACCCCGATAAAAGCATCATAATATAAGGGATAAAATCCCTGAGGACTATTTACTCTCGGCTATCGGTGGGATAATAACTGATATCCCTCGGAATACCAAAACTACAAAAACCTATGGATCCTAAACAAGGAGCAAAGATAGAATCGGGTCCGAGGAGTTGGACAAAATTAATGTGGGGAGTTAAGGGTTCGGTTGAAGAATTTCTAAGGGGGAGTGAGTTTTTAACATCGGTTAGAGGTGGCCATACTAAAGACTTGATGAGGTAGTAGATGGGACATCGTCAAGAAATTGGAAGATACGGCGGGTCTCGGAGTGGCGTAGACTCGGGTCTTAGGGCACTAGCGAAGGAGTGGAATCGAAACGGCGGTTGAATGAAACTGTGGGACCCTCGGGATTCTACACGGAATGGTCTCAACCTCGGCTCTTCTCTGCTCAGGTCTCTACTCCCCTTCACTTCATCGGGTGGAGGGATGGAGCCGAGGCTTGCATCTGCCTCTCTTTGTCCTTACGGAACATCTCTTGAATCTCATCATAGAGTCGGGATCGTCGTCTGGGTTGAGCAGCTATTAGATTTGGATTTCTCCTCATCGAAGATTGCTCATGGAGTTCTTTCGGGCGATCCCGGTGGGTTGTATTTTTCGTTTGATCGCTATCACCCTCATGGTATAACCCTCGGCCAGACGACGTCTATCACGATAGATGGGAACGGGAACCTTGTTTTGATACCTAAACCCTCTCAAGCTTACTTTTGGCTTCTTCGGGGCCTTATATCTTCTCGGGGCCATAAGGAAAAAGAAACTTGCGATTAAAAAGCGGGAAGGCTTGAGAAGGCTTGAGAAGTCGATCGGGAGCGTTGCTAGTCGAGAGCGAAGAAAACGGTGAGAAGAAAAGGAAGGTAAAGGCCCTATTTATACTACCGGAAGAGGCGTTACACTTCTTGATCGGACGGTTACGACTCTTGACGATCAACGGTTGCAAAGCAAAACGGTTCGCCTCCCGAAGCTCTCATTATGAAGCCTACGCCTAGCCGCCGACGTGTCAATCTCGGGTTGGGCGAAGTCACGAGGACAGCCGTTACAAAAAACGGCTGGTCACTTTAGTGCGTGAGGCATTCAATGCGCCCACTAAGGGATATTCTGGAAATGTCCGAGGGAAGGGAACTCGTGGAACCTCCAGAGATACGACTCATTCCAACCACTTAACTATCCCGAACATCGCAAGCAACGATCGGGATAGGGGGCTTATGATACGGAAAGATATGCACCGGTCGGGTATAACCCGAGTGAATGGGTACCGTCATATTAAGCGGGTTACACCCGACCTATCATGATGTAACGTAATCGGGTCCCAGCTGAATGGGGCTCCACATTGCTGTTAGTCGGGAAGGATGCCGATCTTCTATAACCGAAGGCGTAACGTACGCCACAAATATAGCAATCATCCTTGTTATAGAAGGTCAACTCGACGGTGATTGAATGGGGCTAACGACAAGGGAGCATGATCGAGGAGAAACATCGGTCCTTGTCGGGCCAACTTACCAAACACGTAAAAGGTAACACCACACTATAAATGCATAGATCTACCCCTCCGGTAAGGAACCAATACACTTTGAGCATAATCTTGTGTAGCTTTTGCACGATACCTCATTCGGTTCATCATCTGACTTTGCCATCGGAGGCGGTTGCCGGCACACAAGCCGGCCCGCATCTAACCTTTCTTGCGGGACTCATCGTCCGGATACGAGAAGGAAGAAGAAGCCGAGAAAGAGGAGGCAACCATGGCGAGCAAGAAAAGGGTGGATTTGGTGTTCCTTCCACTTCCTTTAATGGGTCATATAATTCCGATGGTTGAGTTGACCAGGCAACTCATGGCTAGAGATCGCCGAATCGCCATTACAATTATCATCATAAAGTTCCCTACTACCACCGAGTTCGACGCTCGCTTCCGATCTCTCGTTGCCTCTGTCGCCTCTGTCGCCGGAATCCGCTTCATCGAACTACCACATGTGGAACTATCTTCAACCGACACGACGGCTGACTCGCCAGAAGCCATGGTATCCATCTTCATTGATGCCCAGAAACCCTTTGTCAAGAACACTATAACCCAACTCTTTTTCGATACACCCGAGTCAGCCGATGCCAACCCAGAACGAATCGGTGGGTTAGTAATCGACATGGCGTGCACTTCCATGATCGATGTAGCCACCGAACTCGGAATCCCTTCCTATATTTTCTACACATCTAACGCTTGCGTGCTGGGTCTCGGACTCCACCTCCCTACGCTAGACGCTTGCATCCACTCCGACTTCAAGGACTCGGAGATGGACTTGACGATTCCGAGTTTCAGAAACCCAGTCCCGCCCGGTGTCCTGCCCGAGTTCCTTTGGCGCAAAAACCAAGACGGGTTTATCTGGTGCATCTATCACTGCCGCCGGTACAGGGAAGCCAAGGGAATTATCATCAACACATTTGCCGAGCTTGAACCCTATGCGGTTCAATCGTTATCCTCAAATGGTTCGATCCCGACGGTTTACGCGGTTGGACCGTTACTCGATCTCCAGGGTCTGATACACTCGGAATCGGACAGGACACAATTCCGAAGCATAAAGAGATGGCTCGATGATCAACCGCCGGCGTCGGTGGTGTTTCTGTGCTTTGGCAGCATGGGGAGCTTCAGTGCTCCGCAAGTGAAAGAGATAGCAAATGGGCTTGATAGGAGCGGATACCGGTTTCTGTGGTCACTGCGCATGCCACCTCAGCAGGTGGGCCCCGGTTCTCCTCCCACAGAATACGAGAATCTAGAGGAAGTGTTGCCAGAGGGGTTTTTGGAGCGGACGGCTCAGGCTAAGAGAGGCTTGGTTTGTGGTTGGGTCCCACAGGTGGAAGTTCTGGGTCACCCTGCGATAGGTGGGTTCGTGTCGCATTGTGGGTGGAACTCGATATTGGAGAGCTTGTGGTTCGATGTGCCGATCGCAGCGTGGCCACTGCATGCCGAGCAGCATCTGAATGCGTTCCAGATGGTGAAGGAGTTGGGGGGATTGGTGGTGGAGCTGAGATTGGATTACAGGGGAGGAGATGATTTGGTGAACGCGGAAGAGGTGGAGAGAGCAGTTAGGTGTTTGATGGATTCTAAATGTGAGGTGAGGATGAAGGCCAAAGAGATGGGGGAGAAGAGTAGGCGAGTGCTAAAGGACGATGGATCATCGTATACTTCTCTTGGACTGTTGATTGAGGATCTGATGGATGAGAGCTCAAGAAAACCAAGCGGGTTTTCCCGTTGAAGAATTGCTCAATCTGTAATGACCAGCAGAGCAGAGCTCATTCATGAATCAATTCCCTGTAATATATATATATATATGTAATAAGACTTGAATTAAGGGATGAATCAAGTTGGTTACTAGTCACGAAGACTGTTAATCTAAAGGATTACACAGTATGACAATCTAATAAACACCTTGCGTTTAGAATGCAAATAATTGGTGGTTCTTGTAGATTCCTCCATGAGGTGGGAAGAAGAGTCTGCAAATTCCTAGAGAATCTGCGAACAAGTCGCAAGGATGTGATCTCCAAAGTGTCCTGATGGGTTCTTCCATTCCATTTCTTAGAAAGCTCATGCAAATCTCTGAGTCAGGTGGTTCTTCTTCCTCTGTCAACCGTGTCCTGCCCGAGTCCCTATGGCGCAAAAACCAAGGCGGGTTTAGCTGGAACATCCATCACAGCCGCCGGTACAGGGAAGCCAAGGGAATTATCATCAACACATTGCCGAGCTGAACCCTATGCGGTCAATCGTTATCCACCCAAACGGTCGATCCCAACAGTTACGCGGTGGACCGTACTCGATCTTCAGGGTCTGATCCACCGGAACGGACAGGACACAACCGAAGCACAAAGAGATGGCTGGATGACAACCGCGGGCGCGGGGTGTTTCTGGCTGGCAGCAGGGGAGCTGAGTGCCCGCAAGGAAAGAGATAGCAAATGGGCTGATAGGAGCGAATACCGGTTCTGTGGCACTGCGCAGCCACCTCAGCAGGTGGGCCCCGGTTCTCTAGAGGAAATGTTGCCGGAGGGGTTTTTGGAGCGGACGACGGCTCAGGCAAAGAGAGGTTTGGTTTGTGGTTGGGTCCCACAGGTGGAAGTTCTGGGTCACCCTGCGATAGGTGGGTTCGTGTCGCATTGTGGGTGGAACTCGATATTGGAGAGCTTGTGGTTCGATGTGCCGATCGCAGCGTGGCCACTGCATGCCGAGCAGCATCTGAATGCGTTTCAGATGGTGAAGGAGTTGGGGGGATTGGTGGTGGAGCTGAGTTTAGATTATAGGGGAGGAGATGATTTGGTGAACGCGGAGGAGGTGGAGAGAGCAGTTAGGTGTTTGATGGATTCTAAATGTGAGGTGAGGATGAAGGCCAAGGAGATGGGGGAGAAGAGTAGGCGAGTGCTAAAGGACGATGGATCATCGTATACTTCTCTTGGACTGTTGATTGAGGATCTGATGGATGAGAGTTCAAGAAAACCAAGCGGGTTTTCCCATTGAAGAATTGCTCAATCTGTAATGACCAGCAGAGCTCATTCATGAATCAATTCCCTGTAATATATATATAATAAGACTTGAATTAAGGGATGAATCAAGTTGTTTACTAGTCACGAAGACTCGTTAATCTAAAGGATTACACAGTATGATCTAATTCTAATTAATTTTTTACACCTTGCGTTTTAGAATTGCAAATAATTGGTTTGGTTTCTTGTAGATTTCCTCCATGAGGTGGGAAGAAGAGTCTGCAAATTCCTTAGAGAATCTGTCGAACAAGTCGTCAAGGATGTGATCTCCAAAGTGTTCCTTGATGGGTTCTTCCATTCCATTTCTTAGAAAGCTCATGCAAATCTCTGAGTCAGGTGGTTCTTCTTCCTCTGTCAACCGTGTCAACATCTCCATCTTCTCGATGCTGAAACATCCATCCTCCTCTACCAACCGTTCAAACTCCTTTGGAGATGCAATGTATGTAGGGTAGTTGAAAGAGTTCACTTTCTCCTCACTTACTGATCCCTGTCAATTAAGTTAACAACCATGATTATAAACAAATAACAACCTTGGGAACAATTCCCATCAAATCAGATTAAAAACAAAGTGCAAGATCATCTAAAATTATCCCTAAGAATGAAGGCTTACCATCTGAGCCATCTCCATGAGGCAACACCCAAGAAGGTCATATAGCACTCCATGAGAGCATATAGAATATGGGGTTCCATCTGAGAGGCCTGGCATGAGAAGGGTCATCATGCCTCCACCCACAAGCTCTTCAGCTCTGGCAGACAAAAAGGACTCCATGTCCTCTTCATATTGAGCTTTATAAGCCTCTTGTACTGCCTTTTCCGAACTAGTGTAAAAAATCTTCCCCTTGTTCCATGCAGGAGAGTTCTCGTCCATCACCTCATCTGGAACCTTAGAAAGCCATTGGAGAGAATGAGATGAGTACACAAAATGGAGAGATCCTGCAGCAAACAAGCGTTCATAAAACGAACCCGGTACACCTGCAGCTAAGTATTGTCTGTTGGGAGGCAGAGCAGAAAACAGAGTGTTGAAATCATTGGAAACGAAGTCATTGAAGAACACGAGAAATTCTGGGATTTGGTCTTTTAAACCTTCAGAAACGTACTTGAGCTCTATGACATCTACGATGTCATGCATTGCTGAATATGTTTCAGGTCCAACTGAACAACCCAAATCTGCAATGTGGAGTGCGTTTGTAGAAGAAGAGAAGAGTTTAATGTCAAGCTTTTGGGATACTTCTTCCTCAATCCTTGATTTGATATAACTCTTCATAGCCATTTTCTACGAAGAGGGGAAATACCAGATAGTACATACCATTCATGTATATGTTGAAATACTTTGTTGATCATACAACCAAAATCAGCTTGATTTTGGCCAACAAACTCGAGTTGGAATCGGACACCAAAGAAATACTAGTAGACCTTGCTGACCCTTTTATTTCGAATCTGATAATTTTGTGAGAGAACCAGGGGTCATATCGTTAGAGATGTAAGCCGGTCAAATAGTTAGAATATATCATTAATTTCAATTACATCTAAAGTAGTTTTTAATACCAAAAGAAGACTTTTTCTTGGGTAAGAAACATAAATGTGGCTCTAGTGAACTTTGACCATAACTACACAATTTAGAAGTACATTTAAAATAATGTTTATCGAAATCAAAATTAAAAATCCAGTTAGAATTTCATTTGAGAGAGAATTCATTCAGTGGAAGATGTATATTAAATTTATTTGAATTACAATTCGAATATTTGAATTTGAATTACAAGTTGTTTACAATCAAAATGTTGATATTTTAATCACAACTCAAACTCTTCTTCATCTGTTGGAGATAAGACCAAGTAGATTTGAATTTAAATTTGAATTCAAAGACTTATTCTTTACTTCTTTCGGTGAAACTTACTTTATAAAACCTCGTTAAAAAAATCTTTTTTAAACAACCGTAGATCAAGAAAATTTCCACCTAGAATAGAACAAAATGGAGAAGATACGAACTCTGCCAGAGTTACCAATGAAACACTACAGCTACCACAGTACCACGACGTTACTACTTAGAATTACATAAATGACCTCATAGATCCATTCCATCGCTTGATTTACTCAGAAATATTCATGTTTAATTACATGAACCACCCTTACGTATTGTTAATGACACGGATATTCTAGAAGTACAATGTATTACTTGAATTAAAATTCAGGCGGTCGTCTGAAATTGGTTTCTCAATTGCAGATTTCTTACAGAACATGAATCCAAACCAAAATATAACAAATAATAAAGAATTAAATCCCCATCAATCTTCACCTGTTAGTCATATCACACAACAATTCTGGCCAAAAAAAAACAGATATCACACAACAACAACCCAAAAGATATAAAAGGACACTAAGATTAAAGGCTGAATTCAAGGGAACAGATTTTGATAATACATTTAGCCGGAAAATTCTTAAACATCTAATGAAAAAAACTAAAACTAAAAAAAAAAAAAAAAATAGTTGATTTAATCCAAGAAAAGATCAAGACACACTTAGTACATCTCTCAGCCAGCGAACGGAGACCTCCAAATCTAGAAAAATTGGCTCTCTAAAATCCGATCTTCTTTGAAAGAATACATTTTGACGACCAGTGACTCATCCCAAAAGAATGCACTATAAAGAAAAATCATGAATTTACTTCTAGGATTCTGGTCTTAAAGAGTACTTCAGGAATGCTTCCCTCCTGTTGCGTTATATATGGTTCATCCACAATGTAGCACAATGCAACTAGAAAGCCATTCGTCCAGCAAGCCTGCTTTCAGATATCCGTCTGTCTATGGCAGCATCAACAGAATTCATCTGAAATAATGGAACCAAGACACTGAAAATCAGAAAGAAATTCTGACCACCAGTCATTCCTCGAGACAAATTAGATATCAAGGTTTCATTCATGCAAGAGATACCAAACTTGTGACAGAAGCTGACCTGGGCCAAGTCTGAATGCAGTGTGCGATCATAAAAGATAACAAGAAATGCTATGAATTGGAAAATCCTGTTGGCAATATTCTCCTTCCCAACCCCACACTTAGTAATCAAGTATAGGGAGAATGAATACCAACCAACAAATTCAAATTTTCAACAAAGCAAATACATACACTATTTTTTCGCGTGGACCGGTGCTAGGTTGAAGAAACCCTCCAGCTGATCACAGCATGCTTGTCAGATTTGTAAATACTAACTACCAGCAAAGACAACGTGAATACCTACTTGAAACTTTTGACGTCCACAAAATCGGTGGAAATGCTTGCAAACCGCAGAGTGGCAGTTAAATTTAGCACCATGCCCCCTCGGCTAACATGTAAGAACTAGAATAATATTTGATTATGTAAATTCATTTCAGAGTGTGTTCTTACTTAAAATGGGTAACGAATTTTGGCCCAGAATTCATATGCAAGTACTTCTAAAAAAAATAATTGAATCTGAAAAGCAGTAAATAAAATAAGCCTTCACATCCATTTGGATGTGCAAACAGCTCACGTATCCATTTGAATGAATAAAGGGGAATATAGTGACTTACCTGGCTAGTTTCATCATGCACCTGATACTTTGGTAGAGACATTCTTCTTTCCTCCTGGATGAAAAATTAATCCCATGTAATCAGTAGAAGCTTCCATAACTAACTGGAACCAGAATCACAAAACCCAATCAATAAGTCGATGACAATAAAAAGTACCAAAAGAAATACAGACTACTAACCATGGACATGGCCTCATCATCCCAAACTAAATACACCTCATTTGTTCCTGGTTGAATTGCTGGAGCTTTATTAGCAATCACAGGAGGAGGCCCTATAGAAGGACCACCAGTATTTGGACCTGAAGCATACGTATGCGAATTGAAAAATGATCCCCCTACAGCAAAAGCAACAGCAATAAAAAAAATGTCAGTGGCTATACAGCGTGAACAAAAGACTTAGTCATAACGTAAAATTATAAAAAAGGGGTAAAATTAAGGGACAATGACAACAGAGCTCCTTCAAGAACACATTTTCATAATCATATCACAATTAACTGGGGGAATTTCATCTTTCCCGTCAGTTGTCATTTAGCAACCCCCCCCCCCCACCAAAAAATAAAAATAAATAATGAAATGAGGCAGGCAGGAACTTGGATTTTTTTATTTTAATTCTTGTTTAAAGAGAGAAAAGTGGGGCTTGCAATGAGGTGAAGCATAGATTATGAACAATCTTTCATCAGAATGCTGGGCCTATTTATAAAGGAACCTACACCCATGCCCAGACAAATTTTCAGCAGCAAACAAACTAGATGAATTCTTCAAAGATAGTTAAATGTCCACAATACTTAGGATCAGTTATTTGTTAGTTTTAAAATACCAAGATTCCACCTATAGTTGTTTTCGTACCAAAGTATGTCTCTTTTAGACACTTCTAACCAGCTTATTAAGGATGGAATAGAATAAATGAAGGAAAGATTGAGGTTTGTGCATTTCCAGCCCCCTCCTCCTCTCTTCTCTTCTCTTCTCTTCTTCTTCTTCTTCTTCTTCCTTCTTCTTTATGAATGTTCTTCTCCCTCTTCCCCTTCTTCAAGTCTGATTCTTCTCAGCTTTTTCCTTCTTTTCCTTATCTTCTTTATCCTTCTTTCTCCTTTATACCCTGTCCCTCATTAGGGGATTCAAACAACATTTCGTCATTGTGACAAACTTATGATTGACAATTTTAAAAGAAAGGGAGCACAACAAAAGAAATCCAGGATGCTCATACCAAGAGAACTCAAAATGGCAACAGATAATCCAAAGAATTCTTTGCTAAAGCATATACCTAGAGACTTACAAATCATCATGGTCAAATCATGAAGGATACAAAGGTTAAAACTTCAATCCTAAGTCTCCTTCATTGCTTTGGTTCTGAAAGAAGTCCCACAAGTCTAATTTTTCACAGTCCGACTCCTCTTTATTATTATTTTACATATAAAGCAGAGAATTGCTTCAGAATTTACGACATTCCAACTGTTCTTCAAAATTGGAGTTAGATGTCCGCTGCCTGAGAGAATAAGCAATCCAAATAGGTTATGAACTCTGGGACCGCATTAAGTTTCCTTTCGGATACAGGCTAGAGAATTGTTTAACGATTTGTCCCATGCATGCCATCATAGTCTTAGATTTTTAATAGTTTCTTTTGCCACCTGGCAGCTTAAATTGGACCGAAGTATGACTCGAAATTAAAGTCATACTACTATATATAAGTAGAATCTCAATTCAGTTACGATACATTGTTTCACTGGACCAAAACACCCCTCCTTCGAAACAACATACCTTTTCCTCATTGAACATATCCTTCCATACCACCCCGTATAATATCCGTTGAATCACGCCACCAACAAAATGTTGCACCTATCCTTAATAGGTTCTCTCAAGAGGTACACCTCTTCAACTAACACCCTTTTACCTCAAACCTTACGTCTCTTCACCCACCTCCCCCTTATTTATCTCCTAGAAATATTATTCACGACCAAAAATTTTCTCACTGTATTTCATCCCACCCCAAAAATTTGCCCAATATTTTATTTTCAAAAGACACCCATATTAATTTTTTTTTAATTAAAAAAGGTAATTCCTAATCCTTCACAGCATCTATTTTTTCCTCAACAATAAATAAAAATTAGTTCTTTCTTTGTTTGAGGAAGATATGCAAGTGGAGTAAACTCTCAACTATAAGACAAAATTCCAAATAGGATGATTTTTTTTTGTTAGTTTTTTCATTTATGTCTTTCTACTATTTTGTAAGATTTGATTCTATTAAATCATAATTACACAAAGTATCTCCTTTTACTCTTAATAATATTTTATCCCATTATCTATGTCACTAAATTTCTATATAAGAGGAAATTAGAACAAATGAAAAACTTAAGCAGTCAATCCTAGAAAGAGAAAGAAAAACCAATTTCGCCATCATCAACTGAACAATTCACCACGAGTTTTATTCAATCATGCTCTTCATACAATAGACTCTCTATGTTTTATATATTTTTCATTCTATTACCCCAAAAAAGAACACTTCAATTATATTTTCCTTAGTTTCGTAATGGAATAAGGGGGGGGGGGGGGAAGAACAGCCTCAAAAGCCCAACAAAAGAAGGGGGAAGACCGAAACATTAGTTGGGATATAGAATAGGAATCTATTCCCAACTTATCCACATTAAATTTAATTTATATCCTCACAATATGGGGGAAAACCTATTCTATTTCCACTCAATAGCTACGAGAATATCCAACCAAAACCATAAAATAAATTTCAACCAAAAACAAAAACCCTCCAAAATTTCAACTATATTTCCCTCACATGGCTGGGGGGGGGGGGGTAACTCACCTGAGTGGAAATAGACTCAAAATTGTGTACAAAAATTTGCCACCTGGCAGCTTGAATTGGAACGAAGTTTAACTCAAAATTAAAAATAAAGTAAAAATGTTAGTTTGGTTGATGAACTGGCAGAGCATTTCCCAGCAGCAACATGCAGCAATTTCAGAAGCAACCAATCTGCTGATGATGAAAAGATCATAGACAGTACCAATGCAGTGCTTAACTTTGATTATACAAAAAAGCTTCTGTGAGATAATCAGCACAAGAAGCTTTCTCGTGAAGAGATGTCATCCACTTCAGTAACTACAGTTATATGCAAGAAACTCTACAGTAAAACTAACTCAGAGAATATGTGTACATGCATATAGAACTAATATTATTCAAAACAATATGAAACTTCTTTACCAAAGAACATCATAAATGAACTTCATCCCCTGAGGCAGTGATCAGTGCAATTCAAGTATGTGAATTAACAGAATAAAATATGAAGCTTAGGAAAGGAGAATTCAGACCTTGAACAGTTGGAGTGTGATAGCTGTTTCCAGTAGAAGAATTCACGCTTGAATATGAGTCAACCAAGCTTTTAAGTTCTGCCGAAGTGCTCAATGGAGTTGAAATTGAAAGTGCAGGGGCAGAAAATGGTGAACTATGAGTTAAGGCAGTAGCACCCCCACTAATTGGAAACAAAGGTTGAGATGCTGGAACAAGAGGTGTGGATGAGGGCAATCCAGGTGGAGTAATTGGAAATGGTGGTTGGTGTGGGGATGTGATGGATGAAAGTGGAGGCTGCCCAGATTGTATGGGGAACAACGGCTGCTGTGCCAATCCTGCAGCTGCAGGAGGAGGCACCGAAACTGCTGGAACTGGTGGAAACCAAGGTTGTGGCCGAGGAGGCACTGGCCAACCTGAAGGAGGCGCTAATGCAGAATTGTAACTGTAGAAAAAGAACAAACACAAGCAACGGTCAATTAAAGGGCTCATAATGTGTGTGTGTGTGTGTGTACATGCCCCACAAGGTGGGCAAACAATAAACTTAAATTAGTCATTTCTGATGGAGAAAAATGAATATTCCAAGAGAAGCAAATGAACCACATTTTGATTTAACTGCTTGATTTCTGCCAGGTCCTGAACTGAGAACTTCTGGTAATTTTCACCTCAATTTTGCCATTCCAGGTTAACCCACAGCAATCTTATATGCCTTCTATTTATTACAATGAAAATGTGATATCAAATAGAAAATTAAGGATTTCAAAATGACCATACTAAGCAAAGAATAAGCATTCCCGGTCTCAAAAGCCCAACAAGCTTAAAGAGAACTAACATAACTTGGTGCAATCAGTTAACATATAAATGTCTCAAATCTAACAATGGTAAATCTGAGGAGAAAGTGCATACATTGGTTGCATCGCACCCACAGATGATTGTGGAGGAAACCCAATGCCTACTGCTCCTGGGACAAGCTTGGGGGTTGGAATCTCCACTTTGGCAATCTTTGACGGGGTATCTTCCTCTGCAACAATTTTTGTTACATAGTCAT
This sequence comes from Hakea prostrata, assembly GCF_041222555.1. Taxonomy (NCBI): domain Eukaryota; kingdom Viridiplantae; phylum Streptophyta; class Magnoliopsida; order Proteales; family Proteaceae; genus Hakea; species Hakea prostrata. The sequence continues at coordinate 73,131,251 of NC_142601.1, read as the reverse complement.
CAGGAAAATCCAGACCAAGAACTGTGCTACATATCCACCATCATCCCAAATAAAGTCACACACATCATAGATATAGAGGCATCGCACACATTTCTGATTAATGGCCAGTTCTGTACATTTACGGATGAGGAGCACCCTAATTCATTCCCCCCCCACACACACACACCCCCCCCCCAAAAAAAAAAAAGGAAAGAGAGAGAGAAAGATGAGCACCTAGCTAAGCTATGTAAGGAATCATGTCTGCTGAAATATTGCGGAAAGCAACATCATTGGCTCTAATGTAAGTTTACAACCTAAAACCAAGTTAGCCAAGTGGTAATACAGAGTGTTCAAAAGTTGTGCATACTTTCTAACTAATGACCACTTTCATATTTTTGAGGACAAACACTTAGCTGAGCTATGAACAAGTGGGATGGGCAGAAATATTGTTCACCCCAAGGTCATCTGCTCAGATGCTAAATTCCAACCAAAAACTGAGTTAGCGAAGGACTGATACAAAGCACTGAAAAATTGAGGACTATCAAAAAATAAAATATTATAAATGCAACAGAAGCAGAATACAAAATTTGTAACATTAAGATAAACACTGTTTAGTATTTAAAAACAAATCAACATGAGGTATCCCCCATTCTTACATCTCCCAAAGATTTGGCTGAATACAAATAATAAAAACATTACCTTGCTCTCCATAGTGCGCTGCTAAAACATCAGGTGGGATTCCTTGCATTCCAAAAATTTCAATTTCAGTTGATTCTCTTTCAGGTTTAGCGTTGGGAACCCTGAAGTGATCATTAGATTTGGAAAATCAGCCAATACGCCATAGAGAATACGATAACAAAAGAACATTTTTCCAATTTTTATGTCTAGATGATTAAACCCTGCCCTCCCTCAACTCCTCCCCCCCCCCCCCCTCCTTCCAAAAAAAAAATTATATATATAACTAGCAGCCTTTATTTTTTTCGAACAGAACTAGTAATTCGGAGAAACTGCAATTGCTTAAAGCCCGGGATTTATGAAATGGACTCTCAAGAACAAGTAATTATTCACATTCTGAGTAGAACGATGTTTACGATTTCAAACATGAGCACTAATATACATAACTAAACACGAGCGTGCACTAAAACACCATAAATGCTTCTTTTGCTTATGTGATGGTTTCTAGGTATGCATATGTTCTCAATCTATCATATCCAAAAGTGTGCTATACACCTCTATCACTTCCAAAATAAATCAATTAGGTTGATGAATTTCACAATAAGTCACGCATGCCAACTTTGTTTGCACATGATATTTCCCTTCCAAAACAAACATCTGAATCCTCAACTATTAGGCGGTAGTCAACTTAAAGAAGACCCGCATCAGTAAAGATATCTGTCACAGAAGTAAAGCCGACAATCAAAGTCGTAATCCAACTCCTATCTTCCCCAAAAGACGGTTCACCCAAGGTCCAAAGTTGCCTTTTCACCCTAGTTCAAACTTTCGGGAATTCGAAGACATTGAGCAAAGGAATACTTGATGATGATCTTATGGTAACATATCTTCACAAAATTCATGATTCCAACGAAGACGCTAAATACATGAGCTACTGAGACTCCAATAAATGATGTTTCGTCTTTCTTTAAAAAAACAAAAAACAATATTTTACATAATTGATATGCATATCCGGAGGAACATGAACAATAATTTACTCAAAATTGTTTTTAAGTATGCTTGAAAAAAATTAAAAATAAAAAAAAAAAATAAAAGAAAGAAACAAGATGGCTTGAGATGGACCATTATATGGCAATACAAAAGCACTGTAAATGGTATCACAGTGAACACATTGTCAATTTCATGGAGTTTTGAAGTGTATGGCTGCAGTCTAATGCTATGTAGTCATCCCATTTAGAAGTAAACGGCAATTAGACACCAAGCTTAAAGAGATTACAATTTTAGTTCCAACGATCACTGTACCATTCCTTGGGAGGTAACAATTCTAGACGGGTAATTAGTCATTACAATTTCAGTTCCAAAGATCACTTTACCAGTCCTTGGTAGGTAACCAATTCTAGCGGGATTCGAAAAACCCTTAAAAAGATGTCAAGATGAACACCACAATGCAGGAAAGCTAATCAATCTAGAAAACCCAACAAGCACGAAATTCAGCATCGAAAAGGTAAAAATTGAAAAAATTATGTAGAATAGGGCACCGAAGCGTACTTAGTTACGGACTCCTTGTGGACCTGAAGAACATGTATGGCCATGCCTCCCGCGGTGGAAAGCTTCTTATGGCAGACATGGCATTTAAAGTGTCTAGCTTTCTGATGCTGAACAAGGATTTTCTCATCGTCGAACTCTCGATCGCAATAATAACACCAGACCTTCGAAGGCCTCTTCTTCTTCTTGCCCATCCCCCTTTTTCTTTTCTTTTTTTCTCAATAGAGCCTTCTTCGAATTAGGGCTGTCTCTGTCTCTGTCTGTGTTTCCTTTTTCTTCCTTTCTTTCTACTCCTCTTCCTCCGAGAAAACGGACGCTCAGGTTTTCCTCGCACGACAAAGCAAGCTTCTGCACAATTAGGGTTTATCCGTCATTCTCTTTCTCTAAATCAGCGCCTCTCTAATTTTAGTGCTGTTAGAACTTATGTGCTATTCTAACCCCCAAAAAAACAAAACAAAAATTAGTAGAACTGTTTAAGTAGGAAAAATGTTCTATGATTCTATCTAATAAATAAATAATTGTGGATAACTAAATAAAAAATACGATAAAAAAAAATCGAGATTATTTTATTTTTTGGTTAAAAAAAAAAAAAAAAAAAAAAAAAAAAAAAGAAAAGAAGCTCATGAAGGAGATTGTCATCAACCCAACCAAGGGTTTGAAACGTTGCAAAATTTTATAAAACAGGTAAATGAAGCTTAGCTCCCTTGTGTATCAAAGACAGGAAGGAGTTTTGCCAAAGCTGGTGGGGTCATTCGTCACCCAGCTAGAAAGTATATAGCTGATTTTGCACAACATTTACAGCCATGCTTAGCGCTAGAGGTTGAACTACAAGCCCTTTTATGGGGTCTACAGTTCTCTCTATTGTTGCAGAAAAATCCAATAATTATGGAAACGGATTCATCGAAGGTGGTGCATTTAGTGCACTCTTCCAAGAAGCCTTAAGATAAGTTTGCAGATTACAAAAAATAAATAAATAAAATAAATAAAACTTCTAAAAGATATAAATGATATTCGCTTAGTTTTGATGAACAGATAAGTGAATTCAACCGCTGATTGGATGACGACAGACGACAGTTCACACTCAAGGAGAAAATGCCTCGCCAACCTGGTAATTTCAGCTATGATGTCCAGGGCAAACCACAATGTCGCGAATGTGCCCCTGATGGTTTGAATGGCTACGTCAAAGTGTGATTTCACATGTATATGCATAAACCTCATCTCTTTTGCTTTCCATAGACCCAACTTGGTCGCCATGAGCTCAATATGTAAAATGTTGATATTCTGGATCATTCCATTTATGGCAAGCACCCGTTTTGAATGTGTTTGTTAAACTTCAGCAAGCGTTTGATTGCCAAATTCTATAAAATGAGTTTCCATAAAATCCTATTTAGGTTTTAAAAAATTGTTTCATTAAAAATATTTTATGGTTCACTCAAATCTATATTTTACTCTAAAATGGATTCAAAGCTGAGTCGTCTCAAAACAAAAACTCAAGATTGAATCCACATTCTAGACAATGGGTAAAAGAGGTCGACTTTGGATAATCAAATTTATCGGGTTTCTCATTGCTGGAAAGAATGAGACTCATCTTCTCAAATGTGTAACTTCTTATTCTCAAACATGAAGCTTCTTCTCCTATAAGGGTTTTTCATAGTTAGTTATTATTTATTTGATTCTTCAAGGTCAGGATAATATTTTTACATATAATTTAAATATAAAATGAGATCTCACCCCTAGTCTCAAAGAAATTTGAACCTTTGACTTCATAGTCATAAGGCATTAATCTTGCCAAGTAACATCCTCCCGAGGTTACTATTTTGAATTACTGGGATAACAAAAACTTTCAACTAAATCACATCAAATGGATGGTCCATTTATGACAAGGAATGGACCTGATAAATTTGCTGCTTTTGAATTTGTATAGATTTGAGTTTTTATGTCTCTTCCCAATTTCTTCACCTGTTTTAAGAAAGACACTCGCAATCGGTGACATGACAAGGAAATTTTGTGGTTTTAGAGAGCAAAACAAGCAAAAATCTCGACCATGCGCAACACGGTTAATGCGTAACACATAAGTAGAGCTCAGGAAAAGGAGGTTCAATTTTGTCAGTGTTGGGAGAAGCTGTGTTGCATTGCATTGTATAGACAATGATGATAGAGTGACGTATATCAATTAGTTGGGGTTGGGTGAGACATAAAAATTGTTCATTAAAACTTGATTAACATTGAAACAAGAACACCCTCTTCTCATTAGTCATTCTGTCCGCAACATAAGCATGACCATAGATTATGAATTCTCCACGTTTCTTTCTGAAAATTCCATCTCATGCCTTAAATCCATGGATTGCTGTCTGTTAATCATGTTTAGAGATAGGCGAAGGAGATTATATTTTAAAAAGTTTGTAAAATGACAAATCTTTTAGAGATCAAAGTAGCTCATTTAGCCAGAACAGCCATACAAGGTGCCCGAATGAGAAGGGAGATTTGTTTTCTTTCCCAACAACTTTTTCCAATCCATCCTCTAACTTTACTTGCATTGAATTCACACCACCTCAAAATCAGCAAACTTGTTTTCTTCACCAACAACCTCTGTCCAACCCATCATTCATGATCTAACGTCACTTACAAATTGAGACCCAATTTCTGTTAGGATTAGGGTTTAAGCAGAAGGTTGCTTAAAGCATTAAACCTTAAGTATCTAGATTGGAATACCCAGACTGTTGCTTTCAGCTAGTATTTATAGACCAACACTATGATTAGTTGGACTCTCTCAAACATACAAATTTGTGATTAAAACATGTTTAGCATTGAAACAGGAAAACCCTGTTGTCATCACTCATTTTATCAGCAACATAAGCATGAACACAGATTATGAATTCTCCATATTTCTTTCTGTAAGTTCAATTTTATGCCTTGAATCCATGGATTGCTGGCAGTTAATCCGGTTTAGATATGGATTAATGAGATTGTATATATATTACAAAGTTTGGAAAAATGGTAAATCTTTCATAGATCGAAGCTGCTCTTTTCTCGACGGAAATCGCTGGTTTCAATATGTCATGCGATGTAAGAAAAGAGCTCAATTGCTGGTTCCGTCGACAAATATCATGCATATAAAGTTAAGAGTTTGATTCGCTTTAAAGCTAGAAATAAAATTCTGCTTTATATTTAAATTATATATAAAATTACTCCAAAAGATGAAAAAAATTAATAATTGAATCACGTTCTGACTGATCAGAAAAATTGACAAAATTGCATACAAAACTGAAAAGGATAAACTTCAGTTTGAAAAATAAGTTCTCAAAATCAAAGATCAACCCAAGTACGACAAGAAATCATACCAAGATGACCCAAAACTAATAAAATAGATTTGACAAAGGGGCAATCCACACAAACCCCCTGTATTAACAAACAATTCATGTCCATTTAGCCAAAACAGCCATACAACCAGCCCCTATGAGAAGGGAGATTTGAGCTCCTATCTGAAGTCTCATATTGCGTTGCATCCTGGAATTCATGAAATCAGCTGCAAGTAAATCGACCAAAGCCATGTAAATCAAAATACCAGCAGCAGCGGAATTAAGGACCCCTTCAATGATGAGAGCATTGGGGCTATCTTCCTTGTAAACGTTCGTTATTCCAATACCTATTGCAATCCCAATTGGTGTTGTAAGGGAGAAGAAAATAGCCATAGTTGTAGCAGCTCTGGCTTTGAATTGTGCCTGTTCAACATAACAGAATGACATAGCCCATCAAATTATGAGAGTTGCAGGATTTAATGGTCTCAGAATTTAAAATCTGAGTCGGGCCCAGATTGAATTAGAGGACTTAAATGATGATAGGTACTGTTCCTTTTCTCTTGAAGTCAAAAGTTGACATTAAAATTTGGAGACCCTAAAAACCCAATGAAGGAAAAGAGATGGAAGATAGATTACCTGTGTGATGCATCCACCAAGTCCAATACCCTCAAAGAACTGATGGAAAGTAAGGGCTGCAACCAGAGGCCTTATTACACTCGGTGTTTCAGAAGCACCAGTTGAAATCCCTATTATCACAGAGTGAACCACAATCCCTAGCTCCAAAACCTGAGATTTAAATATGTAAATTCGATGAAATCACTAAACCCAGATGAAGGAATGAAGAAAATTAACATTCCAGCAAAATATAGCCAAACCTGCGAAATGACCCGATGCCGCACAAGTTCCTTAGCTGCTGAATTTTCATCAGCTGTGACCACCGACGACCCGTGTGAATGACCATGGGTGGCATGAGTATGAATATGAATATGACCAGAGTGATCTTCATCTACTCCATGCTCCATGTCTGAATTCACTGGTTTCGCTTGGCTGAAGTGAAGTATCCACCATTAAAGTCCCAATTGCAGAACACATTGCAATGAACTCGATCACTCCTGCTGCAAAAGCTTTGATTATGAAGAAAATATCATTCTCTGGCCTTAAGAACTTAAATCTCTTCCCCAGAATTGGAATGCATACCCCAACTGCACCACCAAACAGAATGGAAGCGATGGCTCCTATCTTGTACTTGAGAGATTCATCTTTGTTGATTCCCGATTCATCACTGCCACATGTACAATCACCTGAGACTAAGATGGGAAGGAGGAGAAATGAGAGAAGAGACAAGATTCCCAAAACCTTCTCCATATGTAACTAAAACTAAGAACAGAGAAAAAGAACCGAAAGAGATTTTATAGAACTGAGAACCACAAAGGGTGAGTGTACATGTAGCACTGATGAATCGGGAATCAACAGTGATGAATCGGTGTTACGTCTCCTCAACCCAATGAACCTGCAAGAATGAGCTGGACCAAGGTGGTCGAGTTTCACGATCTAGTTAGAAAATTCTTCCGATTAAAGATGACAAGAAAACAATGACGATAAAATATTGAGTAATGATAACTCAATTCAGTGTATCTTTTTTTTGTATTCTCTTATCCTTTTATAAGTTTTTTCCGTACGGGTTTGATTGGGATTCAAACATTGTTTAGACTGCAATCCTCTTCTCAATGAATAAGTTTTATTCAAATATGAGTAATTGAATCCCAATTAAATACTTTTTATTTGGCTACGACTCTTATTAGATTCGTTTTGCCATTCAGCCTACTTGTTCGACGCAAGGTCGGTTTGTTTTTTTTTATGTATTTTTTCCCTTTCTTTCTACTCTTCTTCCTCCGAGAAAACGGACGCTCAGTTTTCCTCGCACGACAAAGCAAGTTTCTACAAGATTAGGGTTTATCCGTCATTCTCTTTCTCTAAATGAGCGCCTCTCTAATTTTGGTCCTGTCATATCAAAAAAAAAAAAAAGAAAGAAAAAAATTTGGTCCTGTTAGAACTTATGTGCTATTCAACCGCCCAAAAATTATATTAGTAGAACTTTAGAACGTAAGAAAAATGTTCTATCTAATAAATAAATAAATGTGATAGCTAAATAAAAAATACGATTAAAAAAAATCGAGATTATTGGAATGATACAGTGGTAGTAAAACGTTCCATCTAAGTCAAAGTATCAATATTCAATTAGGTAAACATAATTTTTTTTTATTATTATTTTTTTATCCAAGGTTCATCCGGGCTAGCTTGTGCGCACCCACGACTACATCCTCAGGAGAGCTTTTATATAATTTTTATCAAACTTAAAATTGTTAAGAGATTGAATGAATTGGTTAGTACTTTTCACAAATTTTTATATAAATGACTTGAGGATAATTTGGTAGTTTATGGTAGAACATTAATTGAATGGAAAAAATTATTACTAAATTTAGAATTTGGTAATTATGTTAAAAAAAATTAAAATATCTTATCGAATAAATCTCTTTTAAAATCTAAGCATGTGAAAAAAATTTCCTTTTATTTTTTACTAGTACTTTATTAGTGTATAGATGTATTTGTTACTTTATTCAATAAAAACAAATAACCTTTTTTTAGAATGAAAATAAATTTATTGACTTAAAATAAAAGGTACATTACAATCCGTAATATTTATTTTCAATGGTATTGTTTCTAACGAGGGTACAAATAGCCGAAGGAAGAGATTGGGGTGAAATTAGATTTCTAGGGTGAATTCTAAGAAATCTGCTAGAAAGTCTGCACAAGAATTCAGTTCTCACAGATGATAATCGAAAGAGTAACATAAGCCTTCCGCCAACCTAGTAATTTCAGCTACGATGTCGAGGGCAAACCACAATGTCACGAATGTGCCCTTAATGGTTTGAATGGCTACGTCAAAGTGTGATTTCACCTGTATATGCATAAACTTCATCTCTTTTGCTTTCCATAGACCCAACTTGATCGCCGCCATGAGTTCAACATGTAGAATGTTTATATTTTGGATCATTCCAATGATGGCAAGCACCGGTTTTGAATGTGTTGTTATAATTTAGTAAGCGTTTGATTGTCGGATTCTATAAAATCAGTTTCCATAAAATCCTATTTAAGTTTTAAAAAATTGTTTGGTTAAATTTTTTTTATGGTTCACTTAGATCTATATTTTATTCTAAAATGGATTCAAGGCTGAGTCGTCTCAAAACATAAACTCAAGATTGAATCCACTTTTTAGAAAAAGGGTAAAAGAGATCGACTTTGGATAATCAAATTTATCGGGTTTCTCATTGCTGGAAAGAATGAGACTCTTCTTCTCAAATGTGTAACTTCTTATTCTCAAACATGAAGCTTCTTCTCCTATAAGGGTTTTTTCATAGTTAGTTATTATTTATTTGATTCTTCTCCTAGATGGGTTTGAATAATGGACCATGTTTCTTTTTAATTCAGCTCACCACTAGATGTAAGAGAATATCAAAAAGACATTTTGAGGACATACTAAAACCTAAAATGAGTGGGTGAACCATCTCGACGTTCAATCCAATAAATTATGAGTACATCTTTCTTGGCTACGATACACTTACTTTCTTCTCTAGGCTGGGAGCATTTCAATAACTTGATAATTCATGAATGTGAGATTTATACCTGTTTGGTTGTGATAATTCTTAGATTCATGAAATCAAGACATTTATCTTTTTACACTAAAAACGTGAATCTGTAGATTTATAGGTATGAGGTAAAGTCTACTATAAAAGCACTAAACATTTGTGCATTCACAAAAGTCACGTTGTCCAAACAAGTTTTCATTATGAAGTTTCCACAAATTCAAATTAACCAAATAGTTAATTTTATGAATTATGACTCCATAGATTTAGAATCTTTAGATATTTAAAATCCATAGACTCATGTAACCAAACATGCCCTAATTCAAATTGGGCGCAACTCAGATTTCAGATTCTGAGACCATCTAATTAACCTTGCAAATTTCATACATCTAACCATTACGTTACTAGGGATTACTTGCTAGTTAAGTGTTAAACATGCCATTCTGGAATGTTGAACGGGCAAAATTTAAAGCCAGAGCTCCTGCAATTATGGTTATTTTCTTGTCCCTTACAACACCGGCTAAGATAACAAATGTTCACAAGGAGGATAGCCTCTTGGTCTTGACTAGCTCTCATCATCATCATCATCATCGTCATCATTATTGATGAGGTCTTTAATTTCTCTATGGCCCGTATCCTTGAGTCATGCGCGAGTGTTATTTTTTTATTCTATTTTTTGCTAAGAAAATTTTTATTTATTTACATTAAAAAAGCAAAAAGAAAAACACACAACGTTTGGAATCATAAGAGGACCACAACATAAAATCCTCACTCAATTATTAATTTTTTTTTTTTTTTTTTCTTTCTTGGTAAATCATGACAATCCTGCCTCACAAGGATAGACTGCCGTATATCAATTAGTTGGGGTTGGGCACAAGTGAAGCACGCTGATTGGGGTTATCGATGTAATTTCAGGATAACCCTAAAAGCTCCTCAAAGCTCCTCATCACTCTCGTCTCTCTACACTCTCTAGCGACCTCTCTCAACGGTCATCGTCTCTCTCAACGGTCATCGTCTCTCACAACGGTCATCTCTCAACGGCACTTTGGCAGCCCTACATAAGACCTCTCGTCTCCCTCGTGTCTCTGTGCATCTCTCGACTCTGTCGTCTCTCTCTCTGCTCTCTCTCGTCTCTCTGCCCCTCTATCATCTCTCTTTGGCTCTGTCTCGTCTCTCGCTTAAGTATCTGGGTTGCTGGACTCTCTCGAGTTTGTCTGCCTGCTTTGTATTGGAGGTTGAAGAAGAGCATAGACCGATTTCGTGAGAAGAGGAGCCCTTGCATCTGTGACTGCCCTGTGGTATGTTTTTGTCTAGTCCTTTTTTCTCCAATAATTTATGTTCGGATTGGGGTGAAATTAGGGCTTACCCTGACCTCTGGTTGTGGATTCTGCACTGTAGTTCGAGCAAGGTTACCGAAGAGCTTTTGGTTGTGGATTCTGCTCTCAAGGTCTCTCACCTCGTCTCTCTCATCTCGCTCTAAGGTGTGTATGACTCTGCTGTGCCAGCCCAACTATTGAGCTAGTGTAGCCTCCTGTTTCTGAGTTAAGCTTTTGTACCTAATGCTGCTACGGCTCTTTAATAGTGTGATTTGGACAGTAGAAAGCTAGAATTTTTCCATGTTCTTTGATTAACTTAATTAAATTGATGTTGCTTGTTACTTTGCACTTTTGATCGTTTCTTGTGTAAGTTGAGTAATGGTAGGACAGGGCATGATATATTTGAATCTGCTACACACTTCAAGAGGCAGAAATGCAATGTTATAGTGAAACATGACGACTGCCAAGAACGTGCTCACTGAAGAAAGTGGTTTTTTTTGGGCCATCCTTTGCCTATGCCTCAAAATACACTTGGATTGTGAGGAAGGGATCTCCACTTCTCAAAAGCTATGTTTGGTACCCAAGAACAGGAAAACTTAAAAGAGAAAGACGAAGAGAATACAAGTGCTAGCTGTAGTAAAGGGAATCGAAGGAGCCCAACCCACCCTTCAGATTAAACATGGTTTTACCAATTCTTTCTAGAATTTTTGTCAGATTTCTTTTTTAAAAGTGTGAAGATTACATCTGAAAACTAGTAGTAATAGTTTTCAGATGTAATCCTCATTCTCATTTTCACATTCAAGTGGGTTGCAAGGAAAAAGTTGAAAGTAAAAATTACAAACCAAATAGTTTTAGTGATTGGAGTTAATTAATTGCAATCATATTAGCAAATGTTCTGGTGCTGATATAATTTCACATTTTCACTTGCCCTGATTTTGCTTGCTACCAGATGGAATAAGAAAGAAGGCTTATTGCTTTGTACATGTATACATAATGTTTTGAAAAAGTTGCAGAAGTTTTTTCAGTTTCCTGTTGAAAGCATCAAATAGACTTGATGAGATTACTCCATTCTGTTGGAACTTGGAAGCTGCAGCAGTGAACCTTTCCCTTTGCCTTTTCAGGGTTTCTAATAGTACAGCAGTTCCTCTTAAGCTTCTGCATTATCTGTGTTTTTTTTTTAGCACGAACTTCATGTCACTTTCTCCCTCCCTCCCCTTCCCTCACATATGGTGAGTGTATATGGTGAGTGTAAACTCTTTATGCATCAACATCAGCCTCATCTAGTTTGATTTATAGTTTAGTTGGATAGATAATATTGGTATTACTTCGTAATTTCAGATTGGTTATATCTTCTATTGTTTTTGGTTTTATCCATCAGTGCAGGGAATATGGGAAGAAGGAAAACCAGGGGAAAATTAATTGTTCTTCAGATTTAGGAAAAAGGGTGAAAATCAACTTAAGAGGGGGGAGATGGGGATGAATAGGATGAGACTAGTGGTTTTATGGAGGATACGAGTGATCTCTTCATGAGGTGATTATGATTGAATTGATGCCCTACCCATTAAAATTCTGGAATAAATAAGTGGTTGAGAACTTAAATGTCAAGCAGTAACATATCAGATCTAGCATTCAGACTCTTCTCAATATCCCATCTGAACTTAGATCAGAAGATTTGGATATTCAATATAGTCACCTATTATGAAGTCTGGCCAGGTCCTAGTACTGATTTCCTGCTCGATTATGAAGTCTTGAATTTTAAACACAATTGTTAGAACTACATAAGCATGTTTGGATGTGCATGCTTTGCCCACTAATTCCAGTGCTCAGAACTTTAAAATATCTGATCTCGACAGTTCAAAAACCAGCACAATGGTCTACAGGAGAAGTTCTGTTATTGCTGCTTTATTATCTGCTCAAGAGTGGTTAAATTGAATGAATTAACCTTGTACTTTAAGTGTATATTGTTTTGCCTAAAGAACAAAATGCTATGAACCACTGGAAACATCTCCAAATAGAGTTTCTCTGGACTGTTCTAATGGGATGTGTAAATAACACTTAACTGCAGTTACCAGAGTCTTCAAAGTCATATTGTTGTTAACATTAGTATTGCAGTCAGCGCTACTAGCTATGTTAATAAAACTAGCACAATGGCCTACAGGAGAAGTTCTGTTATTGCTGCTTTATTATCTGCTCAAGAGTGGTTAAATTGAATGAATTAACCTTGTACTTTAAGTGTGTATTGTTTTGCCTAAAGAACAAAATGCTATGAACCACTGGAAACATCTCCAAATAGAGTTTCTCTGGACTGTTCTGATGGGATGTGTAAATAACACTTAACTGCAGTTACCAGAGCCATTGAAGACCTAGTATGAAAAATATATGAATCACATGCATTGAAATTTCATCTATTATGCTTGTTCATGAAGTGTGTTGTGTATGTTCATGTTTTCTATGTAGTTCTTGTCACTTGAATGGCTCTCATGAAGGGGTGGTTGGGATTAAGGTAGCTTGAATGCACTAGTTGCTCCATTGAACTTCAACCATGTTGTTTCATTCTATAAAGTTAGTCTTAGTTTAAGTGTTAATAGATTAGGTAGATGTTGGTGTGAGCTACTGAAATTCTGGTTCTGATTTCAGATAGTATTTGCAAGTTATATTCTGGTTTTTTAGCCTGGGTTAAGATATTGATATGTTTTAGTTGTTAATGATCGTTTGTTTTATGTCTTATGGAGATGAGTTGCTTTCTAAATCTTAAGCGTTGCATGAAAGATGTGGTCTTATCATTTATTATCTGTGAAAATTGAAGTGCAACTTAACTGGGTTTGTTGTTGGAAGTCATGGCTATTCTCTACTGTTGGAAGAATAATATTTCTTTTATGACTAGAAATAGGTTCTTTGCTTAACCTTTTGTTTGTCATAGAAGAAAAATATTTATTTTATGGCTATTTTCATAATAGGGACTCTTTTGGATCGATCCAACATGTGTTTTTGTAGGTGGGAATCCTTAGCTCAAATGGAAGAGCACCTAGAAAGTTTCTAGGGTATGATGGTTCGATTCCATCAGGATTCATGTTGTTAATTATGTTTTTGACAAATAATGAAAATCATTTTTCCATAAATAGATGGAGCCTTTGGTGATCTTTCTTTTGGTTTTAATGTTTTATATGGTATTTGTATTTAGCTTAGTTTTCTTTTGGTTTTATTAAAAAAACAAAAAAAGCGTGCCCATTTTGTACTCTAATAACTTTGTACATACCATACAAGATTTTGTGCCAAGATGGCAGATAAATGTGCCAATCTCTGTGTCCAACCATACAAGATTTTACTATAGATTCTGTACCAAATTTGCCCATTTCAGCACAGAAGCATAAAAAGTGGATTTTGTCCTGAAGTGGGAATTTTAGCACAGAATGGTTACCATACAATCCCTAAGGAACTTGTGTGGCATCGGGTCATTTAGCAGGTTTGGCTATATTTTGCTGGAATGTTAATTTGTAACTCAAAAATAAAGTTGAAATCAGTCTGGACTTAGAGCAAATTTAGGTTGGTTTGGGCCAACAGAGTTTTATCTACACCCATACTAGATGGGTTTGGATAATGGACCATGTTTCTTTTTAATTCAGCTCACCACTAGATGTAAGAGAATATCAAAAAGACATTTTGAGGATATACTAAAACCTAAAATGAGTGGGTGTACCATCTCGACGTTCAATCCAATTTTTTTTATAAAGTTATTGAAATGCTCACAGCCCAGTGAAGAAAATAAGGGTATCGTAACGAAGAAAGATGTACTTGTAATTTCTTAAGGGTCTGTTTGGTTATATGAATTCAAAGATTTCAGCCCAGAGAAGAAGGCAAGGGTATCGTAGCCAAGAAAGATGTACTTGTAATTCAAACTGGGCACAACTCAGTATTCAAATTCTGAGACCATCCAATTAACGCTGCAAATTTCATACATCTTACCATTACATTACTAGGGATTACTTGCTAGTTAAGTGTTGAACATAATGTTGAACGGGCAAAATTCAAAGCTAGAGCTGCTGCAATTATGGTTCTTTTCTTGTCCCTCACGACACCGGCTGAGATAACGAATGTTCACAAGAAGGATAACCTCTTGGCATCATCATCATCATCATCATCTGCTGCCCGTATTAAATTCCTCTGCTGCCCGTATCCTTGAGTCATGCGTGAGTGATATTTTTTTCTTCTTATTTTTTGCTAAGAAATTTTATTTATTTACATTAAAAAAACAAGTAGAAAAAGACACAACCTTTGGAATCATAAAACGAGGACCACAATCCTCACTCAATTATTTCTTTCTTTCTTGGTAATTCATGACAATCCTCCCTCACAAGGAAACAAAAGAACAGATTCGCATCCTCGAAGTCAAACTAGACATTAAATTGGAGACTCTAAACACCAAAGAATGTGTAGTTATGTCAAAGTAGGTAGACATTAAATTAGGGTTATCTATTTGTTCGTTTCTCCCAGTAGTATCTCGGACTCATATCAGGTCCATTTCTGATTGTAGATGTGTGCCATGTGTCCCAACATCACATCAAATGGTTGAAAACCATTTATAAATCACATTAAATAGATGTGTGACAAGTCAGAAAAGGACCCTGATAAATTTCCTGCTTTTGAATATGTATAGTGTTGAGTTTTTATGTCTCTTCCCCATTTCTTCACATGCTTTAAGAAAGACCCTTGCAATCGGTGACATGACAAGGAAATTTTGTGGTTTAAGAGAGCAAAACAAGCAAAAATCTCGACCATGCACAACACAGTTAATGCATAGCACTTAAGTAGAGCTCAGGAAAAGGAGGTTCAAGTTTGTAGGTGTTGGGAGAAGCTGTGTTGCATTGCATTATATAGACAATGATGATGGAGTGCCGTATATCAATTAGTTGGGGTTGGGTGAAACATAAAAATTGGTCATTAAAACTTGTTTAACATTGAAACAAGAAAACCCTGCTGTCATTAGTCATTCTATCCGCAACATAAGCATGACCATAGATTATGAATTCTCCACATTTCTTTCTGAAAATTCCATCTCATGCCTTGAATCCATGGATTGCTGGCAGTTAATTTGTTTAGAGATAGACGAAGGAGATTATATATTAAAATGTTTGTAAAATGGCAAATCTTTCAGAGATCAAAGTAGCTCATTTAGCCAGAACAGCCATACAAGGTGCCCTGATGAGAAGGGAGATTTGTTTTCTTTCCCAACAACTTTTTCCAATCCATCCCCTAACGTCAGCTGCATTGAATTCACACCACCTCAAAATCAGCAAACTTGTTTTCTTCACCAACAACCTCTGTCCAACCCATCATCCATGATCTAACGTCACTTACAAATTGAGACCCAATTTCTGTTAGGATTAGGGTTTAAGTAGAAGGTTGCTTAAAGCATTAAGCCCTGAGTATCTAGATTGAAATACCCAAACTGTTGCTTCCAGTTAGTATTTATAGACCAACACTAAGATTAGTTGGACTCTCTCAAACATAAAAGTGGTGATTAAAACATGTTTAGTATTGAAACAGGAAAACCCTGTTCTCATCACTCATTTTATCAGCAACGTAAGCATGAACACAAATTATGAATTCTCTATATTTCTTTCTGTAAGTTCAATTTTATGCCTTGAATCCATGGATTGTTGACAGTTAATCCGGTTTAGATATGTATTAATGAGATTATATATTACAAAGTTTGGAAAAAATGGTGAATCTTTCATAGATCGAAGCTGCTCTTTTCTCGATGGTAATTGCTGTTCTCAATATGTCATGCGATGTAAGAAAAGAGTTCAATTGCTGGTTCCGTTGATAAGATCATGCATATAAAGTTAAGAGTTCGATTCGCTTTAAAACTAGAAATAAAATTCTGCTTTATATTTATATTATATATAAAATTATTCCTAATGATGACCCAAAATTAATAATTGAATCACGTTCTGACTGATCAGAAAAATTGACAAAATTACATAAAAAACTGAAAAGGATAAACCTCAGTTTGAAAAAAAAATTCTCAAAATCAAAGATCAACCCAAGTACGACAAGAAACCATACCAAAATGACCCAAAATTAATAATTGAATCACGTTCTGGTTGATCAGAAAAATTGACATCACTTGATAAAATATTGACAAAATTATATAAAAACCAGTATCTTTTCCTGTTACTCTAATACTAATAAAATAGATTTGAAAAAGGGGCAATTAACACAAACCCCATGTATTAACAGTTCAAGCCCATTTAGCCAAAACAGCCATACAACCAGCCCCTATGAGAAGGGAGATTTGAGCTCCTATCTGAAGTCTCATGTTGCCTTGCATCCTGGAATTCATGAAATCAGCTGCAAGTAAATCGACCAAAGCCATGTAAATCAAAATACCAGCAGCAGCAGAATTAAGAACCCCTTCAATGATGAGAGCAGTGGGGCTATCTTCCTTGTAAACGTTCGTTATTCCAATACCTATTGCAATCCCAATCGGTGTTGTAAGGGAGAAGAAAATAGCCATAGTTGTAGCAGCTCTGGCTTTGAATTTTGCCTGTTCAACAGAACAGAATGGCAGAGCCCATCAATTATGAGAATTGCAGGATTTAATGGTCTCAGAATTTGAAATCTGAGAAGGGCCCAGTTTGAATTAGAAGAATTAATGATGGTAGGTACAGTTCCTTCTTTCTTGAAGTCAAAAGTTGACATTAAGATTTGGAGACCCTAAACACCCAATGAAGGAAAAGAGATGGAAGATTGATTACCTGTGTGATGCATCCACCAAGTCCAATACCCTCAAAGAACTGATGGAAAGTAAGGGCTGCAACCAGAGGCCTTATTACACTCGGTGTTTCAGAAGCACCAGTTGAAATTCCTATTATCACAGAGTGAACCACAATCCCCAGCTCCAAAACCTGAGATTTATATATGTAAATTCGAAGAAATCACTAAACCCAGATGAAGGAATGAAGAAAATTAACACTCCAGCAAAATATAGCCAAACCTGCGAAATGACCCGATGCCGCACAAGTTCCTTAGCTGCTGAATTTTCATCAGCTGTGACCACCGACGACCCGTGTGAATGCCCATGGGTGGCATGAGTATGAACATGAATATGACCAGAGTGATCTTCATCTACTCCATGCTCCATGTCTGAGTTCACTGGTTTTGCTTGGCTGAAGTGGGCTTTATTGAAGTATGCAGTAGCGAAAGTATCCACCATTAAAGTCCCAATTGCAGAACACATTGCAATGAAGCCTGTGAATGGAAAATTCCCCCATGGGTCCTGATTGAGACATGGAGATGTCAACTTATCAAACCCATCTGGCAATATATGTATGAACCCAGTCGAGAGGATCACTCCTGCTGCAAAAGCTTTGATTATGAAGAAAATATCATTTTCTGGCCTTAAGGCCTTAAATCTCTTCCCCAGAATTGGAATGCATACCCCAACTGCACCACCAAACAGAATGGAAGCGATGGCTCCTATCTTGTACTTGAGAGCTTCATCTTTGTTGATTCCCGATTCTTCAGTGCTACATGTACAATCACCTGAGACTAAGATGGGAAGGAGGAGAAACGAGAGAAGAGACAAGATTCCTAAAACCTTCTCCATATATAACTAAAACTAAGAACAGAGAGAAAGAACTGAATGAAAGAGGCTTTATAGAACTGAGAACCACAAAGTGTTAGGCATTAAGATTGATTAACCGTTGACTTGGATGGAACACAAGAAAAAATGTGCAGATGACTAGAACAGATTTGGTAATTTTAATCTTGGATTACGAGTGTCGACATTATGTGCTCATTTTAATTAAATTTAAACCAGATTGAAGAGGAATCGAGCTCTCTCTTCCAAGGTAGGCTGGGAACTGGGCTTTGTTTAGAAGAGTCAAATTAAATGATGTCGACATTGCGTGTTTTCTTGTCCTTAAATTCTAGGATAGGATTCTTACCAAATGTATATATATTTTTTGTCGGATTATTACCGTTTTTCTCAAACTTGACCAGTCAATAAAATCGGTTTATCGAAAAAAGAAGAAAGAAGAAAACAAAGAACAGTGAATAAAATTAATATGACATGTAGATTCCATGGACACTTCCATTTGTAGAGGTTACTCTTCCTGCTGGTCCTACATTGATATTTTGGAGAATCGATCTATATATATATGGAAATCTTTGTCAATCACATCTCGATGATCATGATATATACAGTTCATAATGATTCCAATATGGAAGGCCGGCCTCGTTAGATATTGAATGAACTAAAGGTTAAAGGTTGGTTGAGTCCGAATCTTTCTACCTTCATTGATAGATGTTTGTATTCTACTTACATGTTTTTTTATTAAGGAGTTCTTCCCTAGGGGAGGGAGAAGCTTACCTTTGATTTTTTCTTGTCAAATTTTAAAGGCAGACCTCTCTCCGGATGTGTAGTATAAAGAAATGAGGCGAGCACAGACATCTATCCTGACATGGATAGAAGATCTCATCTTCGGTTGATTTGGGTACGTTGTTCAATACAAATGCATTATTTAGGTGCCAACTCTTTTAGTATAATTGCCCTATGATGGAAAACTCATTTTGTGGGTTTCATGGATTTTCTTTTAGATATTTACTCTTCCTTCTCCTCGTGGGTAGTGCTGAAAATTTTTTCATTATTATTATTCCATCAACTCTTTTAGAATAACATTGCCTTGTGAGGCCCAAATTGATGGACATTAAAGTCTTCTGTTCAGATTTTTCAAGAATAAAGGTGTAAACATAAAAGTATGGCAATTCAAAGGCCTTACTCTATCCTTTTAGGTGAGGTCACTATCTTTGAAATGTGCTGTTGTAGGTCAATAATTTTGTAGTCTTGGACTTTTTTTTTTTTTTTTTTTGTATGATAGTTCTCGACTCTTATACATTGAAAAATTCAAACTAAGAAAGTTTAACAAAGTTGGACCATATAGTTTTGTTTTGAAAAACCTTAAATATTACAATGGACTTTTCGAATCATGGCATCGTCCTTTTATTAGCATAATTAAACGAAGCGCCGTGTGAAGCTAAGGTGGTTGGGCTATCTAACTAGTCTTTTAATGAATAGAAATCAAAGATTCGATAAAGATTATGAATAAAATTATTGTTTATGTTGATAGTAACCATAAACAATCAATAGCAAAGTATAGAAGAAAAACCTTTTACGTGTATCGATTTGTTTATAGATAGTTTATGTATTTAATTTTAGAAGAAGCATTCAAATATCTTTTTTAATAAAAAAGGACTACAATAACAATAATTAGTTAGTCGATAGGAAACAATATGCGGCGAAGGAGGGAGACCAAAACAACTTTTAGTTAGGAAAAGACAATAAGAAGGAAAAAAGGAAATTAATAAAGTTGAAGGGACCAATTAAAAAAGAAAAATAAAATTTAAGTTATGATACATAAACACCCTTTGAGTGGACTCAAAGGACAAAAGGGATCCTTCTTAAATGGCCCAAGAAGTTAGACTTGTTGAGGTGATGATATAGAAATCTTTCGTAGCTTATTTCTCTTTTTTTTGGAAGCTGAAAGTTCAATCGGGCCAGTTTGAACGCACCTTGATTACATCCTCAGGAGGAAACGTTGTCTGCAAAGGTTGAACCCACAACCTCTCCACTGAGAAGCATAGATCTCTACCACTCTATCAACCCAGCATTAGCTTCACAACTTATTTCTGATTGGTTTTTATGACCTCATGCCATGTACCCACCCTGAGATATTTTATCTTCCCATCTGATGGAAACGAATGGTTATGGGCATGTGCTAATAGACTCTATGCATAAGATATATAAGATTCCCTGACATGGGCATATGCTAATAAACTCCATGCATTAAGATATATAAGATTCCCACCACCAAGGATGGTGACATGGTGTACATTTTGTAGGCTTTACATGGACGGGTAGAGCTACAATTTAACAATAGGGGGTTATAATGTCATTTCCATCCATTTGGCTTTATCTTTTAAAAAATATTTCAACATAAAGCAGAATAAGTTCTGATATTTTACTATAGAAGAGAATTAAAAGGCCCAAAAAATAATAAGAAAAGGGTCAAAATGGTCTTATTTTAAGAAGTTAAATTTTTTTTTTCTCGGGGTGAGGGGGTTGTCTACAGTACAATATAATGTTAATTGAAACATATCTATATTGGATATAATCGATACAATACATCTTTCTAATGAATTGTACTAAAATATATTGATAAGTATAATAAAATACTCGATGAACTTATACAAGACGATACGTCACTTAAAATCATGTGATAGGTTTGATAGTCAATACAAATATAGTTTAAACCTTACTTGTGTCATTGCACTAAAGAACCTTTGGTTCTTGGATTCCCTATCTCTGCAATTCCATTCACTTGGAGCTTCTATTTGTGGTGGAAAAGCTAACAGACTTTAGAAGAACAAAAAGAAGATGTCCCGTAAGTATCAGAATTTAGATTTTTTCACTTTGAATGGGATATATGCTTTTGAAGTCCAGTGGTTTTTGTTTCTTTTTTCTTTTTTCCATTATTGAGGTTAATGATTAGAAATTCTTAAAATCTCATCTATTCTGTAAGAATTTTAAATTGATATGAGCTGAAAAAGTTAAGATGTTAATATACTTTCTCACTTGACAAAGTTTTTTAAATTAAGAAAACTTATCAGGCAATATTTTCACTCCACAAACCAAACAAACTGCAGAAAAAATTGTACTTTTTCAAACTTTTTTCTACATTTTTTTTTTCACCTTAACATTATTCCTGCAAACAAATTAATGTCCCTTAAAACATGCAACGATTGAAACACGAAAACGATGTTGTCATCATTCATTTTATCTGCAACATAATCATAAAAAGATAGGTTGGAAACTGGGCTTGTTTGGGAAGGTCAGATTAAACTTTAGAGGATGTCTGATATTACGGTTTTTTTTGGCTTATAAATTCTTGGATGGGATAGGATTAGTACGGCTCTTTCTCAACCCTGGATAGTGAAAACTGAAAACTTTCTTGGTGGAAGCCTGGGCAGGTAGCACATTTGTAGGTCCTGAAAGGGTCAGTCAAGTAATTAAAGGAGCAAATCAAAAGTGAATCATTCCTGGGTTCAATCACCTGAGTGAGTTAAGACTTGAAGAGTTATCCAATCGAAGCCTTTTCCTTTTTGGTAGAAAAGCCAAACGGAAACAGTTTCATCCATTAGAGCTCCAAATTGTTCAAAGTCTTGACTTTTAGATTTTTGAAGATTAGGCAAGTGCAAGATTTTTTTCACTTCAAAAGTTCAAATGGGAATATATATATATTAGCCATTTGAAATCTAGAACAAGTTGATGACCAGAACATTTGAAATTCAGAGGTTGATGACCAGAACTAGCCACTGTTATCTATAACTTCAATTTCATCCAGTCTATCAATTTTGACCATGAGAACACAATAGAATCTTGACCCAAAAAAAAGAAAGAGAACACATTGGAATGAGAAGATCAGATTTCACCCAAATAAGAAAAAGGAGGGGAAAATTGGACAGGCTTAATTTCTTGTATTTATCAGATCAATGCTTTCAATTAATACTCTTTCTCTAACTCACTACACCTGTCTCTTGGATTAATAATGGTTTAAAGCTAATTGACAATGCTCAATAACATTGTGCCTAATCAGTCTTGGCATGCTTGTGATTTCTAAGTGTCATATCTTAGCATTTAACTAGTGGAAAGATGATTTAATCCAACCTAGCTTCCTTCAAGTCATTCAAGTCTAATAAAGATATGAGTGAAAAGAAAGTGGTAACAAGTCAATTCAGAGTGTCATAAGAAGCACTTCCAATGTTATTTTGGTTACAGTTTTTTTGTCCCTGAGGAGATAGACATATATATGCAGTGGGATTTGCTACCTAAGCTTATATTAAATATGTTATCATGCCACAAGGAATCATCATTCCAATTGAAAGCATGGGAGTTTTTATTAGTGATGGTCACTATTTCACCTTCCACTTAAAATGTGTTTTAATCAACCCCATCAGAAAAACATTTAATTACTAGAGCCAAAACTCCTATGCTTGTTCTAATCAGCACCCAGTAGAAATCTTACTTTTCCTTTTTCACGTCTGCTACCATTTGTAAAATTTATAATTATTTTACCAACCTAACATATAGAGATCAAGTAAACATAGACCAATTCATATTCATCTTTGTCTGTTTTGGAGAAAAGGCAGAGAAACTGAAGAAAGACGATTACAAATAATCAAAAACGATAGTACTTTTACCAAAGAAACAGTTTCAGAGAGCAATATAAGTTGCGTAACTTCTAATTCCTATACATCCTACATTTGCCACTTGAAGAAAATAAGAGATAAGAATTTTCATGACATTGGATTCTTGATCGAAAGGAGACGCGCCATTTTCCATATATCAGTTTGCTATGAAAACTATAAAGATTTCCCCTTCTCTACCAACTAACTTAAGCCATTTTTTTAGCAATTCTAGTAATTTCATATTGGAAGGTAATTAAAGATCACTATTACAATACATACAATATACACATGAAGAAGAAATTTATTACTTTCAAAGAAATTAGCTTTAAAGATTTCTCTTTCTCTATTTCGATGTCTACTAATTTAAGTTAAGCCCATATACCTACCAAAGACATACAACCTGCTCCAAGAAGAAGCGAGAGATTGGCTCCAAACTGAAGCTTTCCACTGGTTTGCATCCTTGGACTCATGAAGTCATTTGCTAGTAGATCAACAAGTGCCATGTAGATCAATATCCCAGCTGAAGCAGCGTTGAAAACCCCTTCAACAATTAGTGCTGTTGAGCCGTTCACGCGATAAACGTTTGTCATACCTATGCCCAATGCAATCCCAAAGGGTGTGGTGAGGGAGAAAAAGATTGCCATAATTTTTACTGATCTAGACTTGAATTTCGCCTATCAAAACACAGCAGCAAAAAACAGATAATTAAGAATCTCAAAACTTATTATATATTGCTTTGTACCTTAAAAAAATGCATTTCGATCAATAGAGTGGAACAGAAGAAGAAAAAACACGGAAGAATTTGTAGTGATAGAAGCCATTACCTGACAGATGCATCCACCAAGTCCCATCCCCTCAAAGAACTGATGGAAAATCAAGGCACCAATCATGGGTCTTATGGTATGTGGGTTTTCAGAAGCACCTAACGAAATTCCGATGATAACTGAGTGCACAACAATTCCAAGCTCCAACACCTACTACATGCATAATTTATAAAATTACAAAAAAGAAAAAAGAAGAAGAATGACCATATCTCTTCTCTTCCATTATAAACTTACAGAATGAATACCTGTGAAATTATTCGATGCCGAATAAGGGTGGAAATGGGCATGTCAGACCCATGAGCATGACCATGAGTAGCAGCATGAGTAGCAGCTTGAGTAGCAGCATGAGTATGAATTTCAGTTTGACCTCCATGTTCACCAGCTACTTCCTCGCCTGCTTTAACAAGTTCTGAATAGTGTGACCTTAAGTAGTACCAAGAAGCCAAACTATCTACACACAATGTACCCATTGCTGCAAGCATTGCAATGAAACCAGAAAATGGAAAATCCCAAACTTTCCCTTTGAGACACGGATTTGTCAAAGTTTCGAATGCATCGGGTAACACATGAACAAATCCAGTTGCCAAAATCACACCAGCTGCAAAAGCTTTAAAGATGAAGAAGAAATCACTTTCCAGTCCCAGAGCAGGAATCTTCTTCCCAATAATCGGCAAACAAACCCCAATGACACTGGCTCCAAGAATGGAAATTAGACCCACCATCTTATACTTCGAAGCTAAACGGTTGTTACGATGTCTTTCTTCATTTTTGTTGCATGTACCTTCACCCGAAACCAAAATAAGAGGCAAGAATATATAGAAGAGAATGATGAATGCAATAACCCTTTCCTTCTTCATATGATTCATGGACTATAAAGTAAGAGGATCAAAATAACAAGAGAGAATTACAAAGAGCTGATGAGTATGTAATACCCATGAATTGTGAAGGTTGCGATGACTTGTTATATATAGGAGAGGGAGAGAACTGAGTTACTTACAACAGTAGAATAACGGAAGCTCAAATTACAGAACAAAGGTTCCTTTGATTCACAGTTACATAGCAGTTTTGGGCTAAAATTGCAGAATAAGGGTTCGTTTGATTCACAGTTACACGGCAGTTTTGGACTATGAGGTCATGGTGTGTTTACTGTAACCTCCCCCTTCATGGTCTCCCGTCCGGCCTTTTCGGCTTCCATTTTCAAATGTCATTTGTTACGGAAGTTTTTTCCTTTTTTCCTTTTTTCTTTTGATAGCAATTCTACTAATTTCATGTTAGGAGGTAAGGACAATATATACATCAAGAAGAAATTTATTACTTTCATATAAATTAAGGAATTTAGTTAAATATATAATTTTTTTTTTGGGTACTAGTGCTTTTTTTATTTTAGAAATGAAATGCCATCCACAAGGGTCAAACACAATACCTCTTCACTTTGAAGTACGGATATCTTTACCAATCAATCAACCTGCATTGACATTAAATATATAAGAATAAATATCACTTACCTCCCCTCTTAAATGGACAAATAGCATTTACACCCCTTCTTAGTTGGATAATATCACCTACCTAACAAATATATCAAACACCTCTTCTCTGTTAACTTTCTCGATTAAATTTAACTTTTATCGTTAAATATTTTTCTAAAACTCCAAACTACTCTTGGCTAAAAATATTTTTTATTTTAAACCCTAAATTGTTGTAATCACTCTAACAGTTAAAATACTAAATTACCTTCAATTAAAATATTTATTAAAAACTAAAACTAAAATCCAAATTATCTTTAGTTATTAAAAGCCCAACATATCCTTTTTTTCTTTTTCTTTTTTAATTATCAAACAATTAAAAAAAACCCAAAATAGTAATACGTGTTTAATTTTATAAACATACCATTTTTTTTTTAATTGCATATTTTATTTTACTTGATAGTAGTACGTGCTTTTTTAATTGTTTGATAAAAAAATAAATAAAATAAAAAAAGAAGAAAAAAATATGGCATGTTGGACTTTTAATAATTAAAGATAATTTGGGTTTTATTTTTAGTTTTAATAACTATTTTAATTAGGGGTAATTTAACATTTTAACTGTTAGAGTGATTATAACAATTTAGGGTTTAAAATAAAAAATACTTTTAGCCAAAAGGTAGTTTGGAGTTTTAGAAAATATTTAACGATAAAAGTTAAATTTAATAGAGAGAGGAGGTGTTTGATATATTTATTAGGTAAGAGGGGAGATAAGTGATATTATCTAAGAGGGGGGTATAAGTGCTATTTGTCCAGCTAAGAGGGGGAGGTAAGTGATATTTACCCAATATATAATGTTGAAAATAGCGTATTTCAAAAGTAATCCATATCTATTACTTGTTGCTCATTGTTATCAACAGAGGAGACCCATTCACGAAATGAGGTGTGCTTAATTGGTGTAGAGAGTTATCAGATAAACTGTTATCAACATTTCAGAATCAATATAAGATTGGCTGTATGATCATTGCCAGTGACCGGCACTGGTTCCTAACTTATACAGATTGAATTGATCGATCTGCAACAAAAAATTTCTCTGTGACTAAGTTGCCTAAAATAGTCCCAGCAGATCCTTAATTTGATCTCACCTTTTAAAATGACAAAGAAATGGCTTACCTTTCTTCAATTGAATCGGTGTGGATTTAAAGCTGTTAAGTCACACAAATTAGGTGTTACATTTTGTTGGTTTTAGTTATGCTATCACGCTTCCTCTAGCCATTTTGTGTGGTGGTTAGTGATTGGGACATAATTGGTTCTTATTCTTTTTAAGTAACTATATAAATCTGGATCGCCTCCCAACTTTGTTTCTAAAAAGAGAATTTTACTTGGGTTTTATGGGTTCTCTTAGTTTAGCCTAAACTAGTAGTGGGAAATCTTATATCTAATCTCTATGTCTATGTAACTGTTAGTTGAATTTAAATTTTAAAATGCATTCCAAGGATGTCAATCCGTCTGGTTTTGGAGAAAAAAACGTACATTTCAAACCTTGAATATGATAGTCAAATAAGACCTAACAATCTGCTACATGTAGTAGACCATAAATGGCTGATTAGTCTTGAATAGGCTTTGTAATGCTTCTGCAAAACCAATTAGTAGATATTCAATGGCTGATGTTACTAAAGAGAATACACCTGATGTTGAAGCACTTCGAAAAAAGGCTGGAGGATTCCATGAATGAACAACTAAACATCACATCTTTAAGCTCAAAATGATGTTGGGAGGCTTTTGGTTTATGCCATTGATGTTGTTCTCTCCAGCATTTGCTGCTCCATCTTGCCCAGGTGAATTTTATAAGCTCAGTTCATAGAATTAGATTCTTATTTTCTCTCCCTGTTATCAAAGTGATCGAATACCTCTAGCTATTGTCATTGTAAATAACCTCCGGTCATATTGCTCTAGGGTGAGTCAGAAGATAAACCCTTCCTTCATTTTCATACTGAAAATATAAATTTCTATCTTCCATTTACCACTCAACAAGAATAAGAGATGAGAATTTACATGACATAGGATTATTGATCAAAAGGAGACCTCCCATTTCCTACATATGTCTGTTCACTCTGAACACTAAAAAGTTGGGGAAAAGGGTCTTATCTTTCAAAGGAAACTATAAAGATTTCTACATCTCTTCCAACTTAAGCCCATTTAGCTAGGACGGACATACAACCTGCTCCTAAAAGAAGTGAGATATTGGCTCCAAACTGAAGCTTTCCATTGCTTTGCATCCTGCGACTCATGAAGTCAGCTGCTAATAGATCAACAAGTGCCATGTAAATCAATATTCCAGCTGAAGCAGAGTTGAAAATTCCTTGAATAATTAGCGCTGTCGTGCTGTTCTCGCTGTAAACGTTTGTTATACCAATGCCCAATGCAATCCCAAAGGGTGTGGTGAGGGAGAAAAAGATTGCCATAAGTGCAACTGCTCTTGACTTGAATTTCGCCTATCAAAACCAGGAAGCAGTATTTTAGCATATCAGAAGGCAATAAAGACACATTTTGAAAAGTGATAGTTGCTCTGTGCTAAAAATGCGTCCAAAATCCAAGTAGAGGAGTGCATATCAGGCAATTACATCTGGTTACAAAATGAGTACAGCCATCCTCTGAAACACCAAATGAAGAAAGTTTTTGAGTTTAATTATCCACTGAACTGTTCATCACCAAATCAAAAAATGAAACTTTGGTCCATCACCAGATGTTATCACTCCCAGTGAAAATTTAAAGAAGTACTGTTTTATTGATCTACTTTACAAGGCAATTTTCTAAAAACTAGATGATCAGTTATCTGTTTCTTAACAAAGACGAGTGGGGTACTCAAGCTATAGTCTGATTTGATTTTTTTTTTCACTTTAGAAAGAGCCGCCATGGTGGACCACAGGACAAAACCTCATGACTCTGGGATATCTGTTTTAGAAAGGTATGCATTAGGTCCTACAGCACATGAAAACATTAAAAGATGAATCGTACTATCTTTGCAATTTTGTTCTTCAGTGATGGCCTGTAATGGACCCAATTGAAAACTCAGAGAATTGATACAGAAAGAGCCTAAGGTGCTATTAATCATTCAAATAAAATTGCAGACATGCAAAATGAAAGGATGGAACCCCTAAAAAAAAAACAAAAATTAATCAAAAGCAAAGAATTTGCATTGATAAGCCATATTTACCTGGGAGATGCATCCACCAAGCCCCATCCCCTCAAAGAACTGGTGGAAAGTCAAGGCACCGATCAGGGGCCTTATGGTACTGGGGTTCTCAGAAGCACCCAACGAAATCCCAATGATGACTGAATGTACAACAATTCCCAGCTCCAACACCTACAAGATTCATAATTAATTAAACCCTTGATTCTATGAATAAATAACAAAAAAAGAAAAACTCAAAACCCTCATAATAAAATTGCAGAAACAGCAGAGAAGACAGGAATTACTAAGAGGGGAGGAGGTAAACAGTTAAACCCACTCCCACAGCCAAGCAAAACGCAAGTCATCTCCCAGAGAGAATAAGAGGGACGGATACAATTGAATTAAGAAATAAGGGAAAGAAACACATGAGAAACACATGAGAAACAGAGAAACAGAGGTCATTTCGAAAGGAATGAAGAAATAATAAAAAATCAAAATTCACACAATATTTTGAGGCATAGAATCTCTACCCAACCCTTAAACAAAGAGGGAAGCAGACAATTTATAGCAATAAAATACCTGTGAAATTACTCGATGCCGTATAAGGGTGGATTTGGAGTCTTCATGAGCGTGGCCATGAGCGTGACCATGACTAGCATGAGTATGAACGTGAATATGACCTTCATGTTCAGCTCCTCCTTCCACTCCTCCTCCGTTTACTACTACTACTTCCGACGAGTCATTGAAATGCAATCTCGTGTAGTATCCCGTGGCCAAACTGTCTACCAACAATGTTCCAATCGTGGCTAACATTGCAATGAAACCAGTAAATGGAAAATCCCAAGCTTCACCTTTGAGACACGGATTGGTCAAATCATCGAATGCATCAGGTAACACATGAATAAATCCAGTCGACAAAATCACTCCCGCTGCAAAAGCTTTAATGATGAAGAAGAAATTGTTTTCGGGTCGTAGAGCAGGAACCATCTTACCCACAATTGGCAAACAAACCCCAATGGCACCGGCAACAAGAATCGAAAAAAAAGCAGCAAGCTTATATTTAAGAGCCAAATTCTTATCTCCTTTTTCCTCATCTCCCTGGTCGCATGTACATTTAGCATGAACCAAAATAGGAGACAACAGTAAATAAAAGAAAAGGATTAACCCAATAACCCTTCCCTTTTTCATGATTGAAAAACAAGAGCAAGAGCAAGAGCAAGAGCAAGAGCAAGAGCAAGAGCAAGACCTGATGAGTGTATAATCTGTGTGAGCCGTGAAGGTTGCAGGTCGTTATATATATAGAGGAGAGGAGAGGAAGAGAGAGGAGAGAGAAGAATTATGACAGTCAAATACTGATCAGAGTCAGTTGGAAATTTCGGGGTTTTTACAGAGATTATGAGGTCATGGTGTGTGAGGAGTAGCTGAGAGAAGAAGGAAAACTTCACCCAATTGAACGAAGATGGAGGCGAACGGGGAAGTAATAGAGACGTATGTTGCCATCTTAATGCGTTAATAGTGGGGTTTACTGTTTACTTTCATCTGTTGGGGAGAATTTAGGGTTAAAATGTCGACATGGATTTTCATTTTGTAGCGTGTAAATAACAAACTGTCCTAGTTTTCTCATCCGGCTTTTTCTGTTTCCATTTTTACATTCCATTCATTTGTTATATGCGGAAGTTTTTCTTATTATTTTTGTTCTTTTGGTAGGAATTTATTATGGAGATTAGGGAAGGGCTGGGTGAATTTGCAGTTGATTGATTGAGAATTTCGATATAATTGATTAAGGGCCTGTTTGGTTACGTGACTCCAGAGATTTGAAATCTCTAGATTCACAAATGGGAGATTTCTACCTGTTTGGTTGTGTGAATTTCTAGATTAATGAAATCTAGAGATTCACTTTTTTACACTAAAAACGTGAATCTGTAGATTAATGGGTAAGAGGTGAAATCCAGAGATTTCACCCCTAGTATCAAAACGTTAAACATTTGAACCATAATTCAATAAAAAAAATTTATGATAAATCTACAAATTTCATTCCAAAAATTCAAACTAACCAAACAGTTAATATTATAAACCATGACTCTAGAGATTTGAAGTCTATAGATTTGAAATCTCTAGATTTTTGAAATCTACAGACTCAAGTAACCAAACAGGCCCTAAGAATTCAATTTCAAATGTGTAAGCTATGAAAAACAAATAAGAAAATTATTTTTGTTCTTTTGGTAGGAATTTATTAAGGAGATTAGAGAAGGGCTGGGTCAATTTGCAGTTGATTGAGAATTTCGATATAATTGATTAAGAATTCAATTTCAAATGTGTAAGCTATGAAAAACAAATAAGAAAGAAAGAATGGAATATAGAAGGATTGTGTGGTACACAATAGTCCCTTCCTCCGTAGAGAGTATAGAAACCACAACCAAACAATGACAAAAAAATTATTGTGTCATTGGAAGCATATAACACAAGTGCGTCCACCATGCGGCTTTGTTTGTTTGTTTGTTTATTGACTTGGGCGGCTATGATCGTCTATACTTTTAGAATATTACTTGAATAAGTACCAATGACATGCAATGATCATGGGACAGACATTGAAATACACTCTTTTCATGTCCAGACCTTTATGAAGACTTGTGGAGTCTTCCCCTTTCTTTCTATGGTTCTAAGTGCTTATCTGACTCTCAGGCTGGTTTCTCATTGATGAGTCTTTGTCTTTGAATCCATGTGGGATTGCTCATTTTGGTTGATTTGCCGTACTTTTCAGACTCATTAAATTCTTAAAATTTGACCTTTCCTAATGTAAACTCAATCACTTTTTTTATTCGTAGAGTCGTTTTTTGAGCTGGCAATAGGACCTAAGTGAGCTGCATGGCATCCTTGCAGGGTTAGAGGAACCTTTGGTGAGGTGTGGCGTGGCTTCATGAAGGTGGAGGTTAGGTTTGATTCGCTTAATGCGGTTCAGGGCTTAACGGTAGCTTTGTTGAATTGTTGTTCCCTCTTACGTTCAATCATTCTCTCTTCTCTCTCCAACCATGTCTCCAACCATGTCTAAAGAAGAAGGTATCCTCAGGACTCAAAAATATCTCACCAATCTGTCGTAACGACCAATGAAATAAACGATTCATCTTTCCCAGTTTTCACAACTAAGAAGACTATTAAAAGTATTGACAGTCTGTTAAATCTGGCAGAATAGGGTAATCAAGGAAAAATATGAAGAAAAAAAAATCACATCTGTTTAAGGCAATTAAGATTTCAAAATTTAAATTTCGTATAATTTAGAGAGTATAGAGTTTCAAATTCATGAGAGAAATGTTAAATTAAGAAAAGGAATATAGAAGTATAATAAAAGGTAATTGGGGTATTGAATTTGAAATCGGATGTAAGGTTTATAATCTCGGATGGATTTTGCCCAGATTGGCAAGATAGCATCGGCTAGGAGAATCAATTGATTGGCAGATTAGCTGGATTACTTCCAGCTAATATGATCAGAATAACTAAATGTCAGGTTCTGAGTCATGAAGCAGAGATTAGCTGTGCAGCAGTTATCAACAACGATTATTTGATTTACCAGTACTTCATGTTGATCAATCTGTTTTACATGTACATCAGATGATAGCTGTACACAAAAATAAAATAGACAACTGGGTATATCACAAAGAGGGCGTTTAAGTTACATGTTGGTCAAGAAACTCCAGTACTGCCAAACCTGCAGCCCAAATATCATCATCCAAAACATGTTCTGCGGGAGAGTGACTAATGCCTCCACGACAACGAACAAATAGCATGCCAACCTGCCCAAAATACTAGCATAACTAACCATGACAAAATTGTTTGTACTTACATGGCTGAAGAGACAAGGAAACAAACCTTGGTTAAATGTGACATGGCCATTGCATCATGCCCTGCTCCACTCATCAACAGGGGTACTCCATCTTGAACCTCACCTACCATCTTTTTCACAGCAGAGTTAGCAGCAGACTTCAATTTTGAGTTCAACCCAGAATCACATATGACTGCTCCTGCATCATGCTGAAATGGCAAACCCAGGTGGCGTTGATCAACCAACATGACACCAAACATTTTGAAGGGGATGGAACTATAGTACATTAATCAACCAGTACACCACTAAACATTCTCAAGGGTATGGAATACCAGACCTTACGTTCAATGCTGCAGGCTACAGAACGTCTATCACAAATGCGGTACATACGATTGGCTAATTCGACGATAATGGCTTCACGTGCCATGTCTTCCATTGCACGTAAATCTATGGTGAAGATTACCTATAACAAGAAATTTTATAATTTTATTATGTTATCATGATGAAGAGACAAGGATTAAAAGATGGAGAGGAATATAATCGAGATGCATAACAAGCAAGAAGTTTCCACTTGCTCTAGCCAAGGAAATGAAATTAACTAAATATGGGAAAAAGAGAACCACAAAGAATATGCCATTACCTGACCTGGAATAACATTACTTGCACTTGGCCAGCTGGATATCTCTCCAACCGTACAGACAAGTGATCCAGCAAGAACATCAGGTGAGATGCCACTACAATGGCCATCATAAGATAAGTAGCTCCCAGGATCTTTACAGAGGTTCTCTAACAATCCCATAAGTTCAGCAGCAGCAGCCATTGGATCCCGGCGCATAGACATCGGGACTGTTCCAGCATGCCCTTGTACACCACTCACTGTTACCTGTAAAATGAGAACCTGTTTACTGCCCTCCTTCTCTCCCCCCTTATAGACATTTCATATGACAACCAATTTGTTCAAAAGTTGATTGTGCAATCAGTTCTCAGAGCTCTGTAATCCAGAACAGAAAATGCTCTGGGGTTGAAATTTACTTGCATGAATTAGTAAATGGTTGTGTGTGCATGTAAATGAAATTTGAACACAAAAGCATAACCCCAATACTTTCAAATTTCTTTAAAATTCTAAGAGCCTTTGGGTCTGATGATTGATTCAGAACCTGAAAAGAAAAATGCTAGAACCCCAAGTAATAATTATTACCTTTGGAATTTAATGAAGTAAATGGGAGCCACGGTTGACAATGGATGTAGTCCTCTTAACACGATACAAATGACAAGTGAGAAGCTTCTTAGAAGTGCTCCATAATTGGATCCATATAAAACACTGCAGAGATCCAGCACCCTATATAGGGACCAATGGATACTCATATAAGTGAATGCATGAGATTCATCCAGATAGAATCCATCCAAGTGGGACCCAACTCTGATGGAATCCATCTGGTTTCACAAGCATTCACGTATGTGAACATCCATTAAGGTTTCCTGAAGTCCTTCATACACCGGTTGGTAGTAGATTACAATGTAGTACTTGCCATGCTCCAAGACATGCAACCCCACTCCCAACAAAAACCTTTAAACCCCCAGAGAAAGCCAGAGATGGACCCTCCTTGTACTCTTTTTTTTTTTTTTTTTTTTTAAATTTCTAAATCTCTTGACAATTTTTCTGTGAACGACAAAACCAAACTCTTCTAAAGTTTTAGAAAGATGGATCACTCTAAATAGAGATTTCGCATTCACCATGAGTTTTTTTCCCCCTTACTTGCAAGCTGAGCGCATTAATTTTCACAAACATTCTCCTCAATTTGTTGTCTTGCAGAAGGAATGAGCACTTGCATGTTGTTCCATAGAATTATCTCAAGCACTCCCAAGGCCTAATGCATCACTATCATATTTGGGAGCCAAAATAAAGGATATACATGGAAACATGTGGCCAAGGCAATAGAGCTGTCAGAAAACTAAGATACTATCACCAAATGACTAATTTACAGCTCTCAGTAAGAACTCCTGTGTTGATCGAGCAATTCCCAGGAACAAAGCTTATGTTCCCTCAATTTTAAGGCTTACATATACAAATAGTAATTCAACATAAAGAAAAAGAAAGAGGGAGGGGGGGGGGGGGGGGGGGTTGTTTGGTTGCAAGGCAAGAGAATCAATTCAAGAACATTCCTTTCTAATGGCTTTAGATACATCTTTTGGTCAAAGATCACAATGGAATGCAACATGGAAACTAATTGGACACAGTGAGAAATTGAAAGCATAGGTGTTTTAAACAACTCATTAGATGCTATATGGCAATACCCATCAGCTGAATGGTATCACTAGTAACCATCAATATAGGTAGAAAAATGACTGGTAATTTTTGTGGATACCAAAGGAACTTTCAGTGCTTGTATAGTTATCATATTAGGAGGGTTGAAAAATTATATGCATATGACAGTAAGGGCTCATACAAGGACTCCTAAACCCAGGTTCTCATTAGATGTTTCTTTCCAACTGATTTAAATGTCATTTTCAAATTTTGATCTACCTCTCTTTAGGTAAATACCTCATTGGGAAAATTAGAAAAATTCTGCCAGATACCTTTAGACGCGTCTGTCCAGCTATACCTTTTACCACTGCAAGGGGCAACCCTAGTGACTCTAGCACAGGGCCTTGCTCAATATGTACCTGTGGCAAGAAAGAGAGAATCAGGATAAGAGCCCTAAATTTAGGTGGAAAATATATGACTATAATTATGGTCAAAACATCACACAATCAGCCAAAAGTACCTCGATGTAACCCCATACTGATTGCGGGTCATACTTGAGCTGAGACAAGCTTTCTTCTGTAAATTCAATAGAGTTCTTCTTGAGAACATCTTGGACTGTTATACCACTGAATATGGTTCATTCATCAAATTTATGGAGCAAGAAACATAAATTCGTCGCAGAATATACAAATTTATAAGTTATTGGAGGAACCTCTTGTCAGATATCTGCATCACTGAAGGTGGCAAAACACCAGCTATAGCAGCACTTCCTAAAAAGGTTGATTGAAATCTAACACCCTCCTCATCACTAAATGCAATAACCTGCAAGTTACATAAGGAGGGACCAATCAGATAAACTGAAATTATTATAGATGGGCACAAAATAGGATCCAGCAATGTGAAACATGTAATTGACATGCCCAACAAAAGGAAAAGGTCTCACTGCATCATGTGCCAATCAATGAAGTTACGATTAGTTCATCCACTGTCTGTTTGAGTTAATGAATTTCATCAGTAATCAACATGTTGGCACGATCTTCATTTCACCTATTTAAATAAAAATTAAGTTTCGAATGTGTCTCAGTGTTTTCATATGCTCTGCATACATAAAATTGGCATCATCTTTAATTCTCAGAATGAATGAGAAGATTCATTAGGGATATCAGCTAATTTCTTCAAAGGTATGTTGTGCAGACACTTGCAATCAGTACTCATGTTCATTTCCATATGTCATATGCATTCAATGAAACAATGATGCATAAATATGAGAGCATAAGAAATATAATAACGTAACTCAAGGAAGTTATTATATACTAGGCTTAACAAAATCAAAAGTAGCTGAACAACCCTTCTATTTTTATAGTTAGCAGTAGCAAAATCTAAAGCTGACCTCTACTGGTCTCTTCAGTTTTTCCATGTTTCCAGTGACCTTCAAAACCTTCAGTGCAGAAACTGCAGAAATTATTCCTAA
This sequence comes from Hakea prostrata, assembly GCF_041222555.1. Taxonomy (NCBI): domain Eukaryota; kingdom Viridiplantae; phylum Streptophyta; class Magnoliopsida; order Proteales; family Proteaceae; genus Hakea; species Hakea prostrata. Next base: position 73,095,555 of record NC_142601.1, on the reverse strand, counting down.
TGAACCATCGTAATTTCCAGCATCGATAACTGTATCCTGTTTGAATCACCAATTAACAATCAGTTATCTCAGGTACCATACCCCAAATCAACAACAGCACTTTTTTCCCTTTTAAGCTCGAAATTATGTAATTTAGGAAATAGAAATTCGTGGGAGGCATCACCAAATGAGAACCAACTAGTAGAGCCTCTGTACTTGCATTCCTTCCATCAGTTCTACCGTGAATATTCCCCATCTGATCCACCCATCTGAAGTTCATCATCTAATCAGTCAAGTTACATTATGCTCTGCAAGAAAAGGGATTAGTAAGGTAGGAAGCTAACGTTCTCAAACCAGCATCCTCCATCCAGCTCTGAATTAGTTTCCCAGCTCTTACAGACGCAGGACTTAAGAACGTCCTCTCAAGATAACCATCAGCATCACTCACCTGTTGAAATTAATATCATATTTTGATAAGACAATGGTCTCAGTCTAAAGCACAAAAGCAAGTCAGATCAATTGCAATACAGGGACCTTAAGAGGGTAAAATTATGCAATTCTTTGGAGAAGTTCTGCAACGGGGAACGTTGAGGCAGACATTCTCAAACCCTCTACTTCACACCTACTAGGTTGTCATGTTTATTTTCTCCAATCAACACTATAGCAAGCTCCCTTCCCAAACCCAACCAACTTAGTAGGTCTAATGAAGGGGACTTAAATTAGGCCTGGAGTTAAGCTGAGATGGAGACAGATGGCCTGAAAAGGGTCAATGTATGCTAGGCAATCTAAGCCATTGGATCAGATTTATGAATAGATAGGATTGAAATTTGGCATCAAGGTCAAGCTGCGGTGGAAATGGATGACCTGAACATGGTGAAATTTGAAATATCAATTATTTAGATTCTTTCTTGTGCCTGTGCAAGTGTGCATTATACTGGCAGAGCGTACAGGGAATCAATTTTGAGGCCTGGGTTCAACTGTTAACTTTGTAGTCCCGGTCCCGCCAAAACATGAATAATAATAATCATGTAATCTTTTTACTACTGTAAGGAAATAAGTATGATATGATCGTGACTTCCACAAAAATTCAATTTTGCTCTACCCAGTCTCTCTATTTTCAAAATATAGACATCACCAACAATTGATAACCACAAGAAACCGTGATATTAGTGAGTGAAACTTGTTGCAGTACCTTTCCAAGCTCATTAATCCTGGCCACCGCCTCGTCCCTAAGAATTTCTGGGTATAAATCACTTCGGCCGCTGTCAGAATCACTCATTCCCATACCTGTTAATCATAAGTTCAACCAAGTATTTAATGACTAGATAACGAACAAATCAAGAATAATGGAAGGTATAGATTTGAACATACTTCAGTAGAACCTGTGAATCGGATAGACCATAACATTACCAAGTCATAAGAAACCGAATTACAAAATAAATATACTCTCCAGAGCAATAATCCATAAATGTCATGAGCAATACGGTAAGGCAGAAATGCAGAAAACAGTAACCACATCAATTACACGGTTAGTAGTTAGACTCCAACTCCATTTTAACGATCAACTTTGGCTTGATGGCCTAGAAACAACTATAAAATCTATGAAGATTTAATAGAAGTGAAAATATAGATGGACATGCAAACGATAAAAGAAAACCGAAAATCCCATATCTACTTCGAGGAACCACAATAGATAACAATAGCAACTCCATCAGGCTCCCAAGTCTACCGGAACAGCAGTAAAACGTCGAGGAAACCCTAGATTAACTCATTTTACCTGCGGACGAATAAGCTAGACTGGTGGCGGAACGAAGAGCGAAAACGAGAAACCAAGAAAGAATCAAAGAACCTCCAAAGGTTATTGTGGCTTCCGAGTTCCTTCTCACGGAGACATCAGCCTTATTGAGACGAGAGGCCATGTCTTCGAGAGCCTGAAACTCGATAGACCAGAGAGAAGACGCTGCAAAGAGCTTAAAGCTTCGAGACAAAGACAACTGGAAATTAGTGACTCTTTATTTATATTCTCCTTTTTTTTTTTTCTCTCTCTCTCTTTTTCTCTGAGAATTATTAGTGGCTCGCAGTGCGCTTCCCCCAGTAGGAAGGTGGCGGCACTGTGACATCTGGGCGTCAGTGATCCATCGTGGATTCATGCACCGATGGATTAACCTCTCTATGCAGATCCAGTCACGGGCGCAATTGTTTAATATGTTTTAATTTGATTGTTCACTTCTTCTTTATCCATAACGGCTTCACGGACGCAGCAAAAGCTTATCGGAGGGTTTTCCGCAATCGAAAAAAATATCGAAGGTCATACCTGCATAAACATGAAAATAGAAGGGCGCAATTGCGAAATCCAAAACAAGTTTTAGAGTTGTGTACGAGTGTATGAACTAAGTGGGGAAGGAACCGACGTGGCGCCGCCCAGGCCCACTTCAGGTATTGTTAATATGTAGCAGGCTCATAAACACAGAATCAGGATCTGGCAAGGTCACGGTCAGGAATAAGGTTGGCATTTGCTGATTCTACTCAACCAATCAACCGGCCAATGATGATGAAAATCAACGTTGCAATTGCATTTGTGAGTTTAACCTTGCGGCGGGCATATATAATATAATATTTCCATCTCTTTTTTTTTGTAAAAAAAAATTGTACTTAAAGAAAACCAATTTTTATAATCCCATCGTCTTCTTGGATTCTCCACACTTAGTTTTTCCTGGTGAAGATCTGATTCTCCAAGGTTGGCTTTTTAGAGTATCTTCACCACACCAATAATTGACAGGATTGCATTTTAAAATGTTTTCTTTTGACAAGTCCGACAAATTTACGTAACGTTTAGTTATTGTTTTCCTCTTAGGGGCAAGAGAAGCCATTGACCATGCCTTTTTGAGGACCACGTGTCCACGTGGCAACTTTGGTTTATTTGGCTGAGCCGCTGATCGCCAATCACCATGGCTAAATCTGATTAGGGTTTGTGTCCCATGGTATAGTCGTATAGACCCTGGACCACAGGGTATGGCCCACCTCGGCATGCATCCGGGAGTTGTATTTTTCTTGTAACACACATTCTATTTGGAATAATTACTATTTATATAGGAACGAATAATGCTATCGGCTCCCTTTTGACTTAGGGTTATAATGCAATTCTAAACCTAATCCTATATTTTAATGTAAACTCATTTCATTTCTATGAATGATATTGTCTTTGACCTTAAGCCTTACAAGGCAAGTCAAGTCCATTCTGCCCTGATTGGCCCTGTGTCTAGCTCTAATTGGTCCTACCTTTGATTGATCATATACTTGGCCTTTGTTCTAATTAACCCTATCTTTTTTCCTATTCTTAATTCATTAAAATCAAGCATTATGGACAAAATTAGGGTTAAGATTATGGCCATTATCAAGGCCAAAATCAATGCAAAAAATTAGAGATGGATAGGAACAGGTTTGGCGGGATAAAGAGTAATTTTAGGCCCACCCTCCTTGGCCCTAATCAAGGTCAGAATATTTTAGCCCTAATCCACCCTCAATGCCAAAATCTTGAGCCCAAGTCCTATTCCTGCTCAGGATGGGTCATGGCCGTTAGGGCCAAACTTGCACTATACTTTTGACGTAAAAATAACATATGTTAGATAACTTATATCACTTTGCATACATAAGATACGAAGAGGCCCTTGGATCGAAATCTTTTCATCCACAAAAGTTTTAAAACATAAGAGTTGTTTACAAGTATCGTGGAAGTTCCAGGCCCCATTTGAGACCATGAACCCGTGTCAAACGGGTAAATGGACCTTATGGAACCCCAAATTAGTGGGCTCGCCCAAACCTGACCAACACGCCAAAGCATTTGTCTGAGGCTATCATGGGTCGGGCCTGATTGGTGGAGCAAGCAGTTTGTTTATAACCAGGTCCATTAACTGGCTAGTCCACATGGGTCGGGCCTTATTTCAGGCCACAAATGCTTTCTTAAACGTGAGATTAAAAGAAATTTACACCTGAAAGTTTGGTGATTAGGTTAGATTAGATCAGGTGAGGAGAAGAAATAGTTGCCTTGGTGTCGAGAGCTGATCATATTAGTGTCAAACACACGCAAAGGAAGCATCTTTGGGTTGAATTTGAGTAATTTCTTCAGCATGACGGAGCAGTTGAGTTGATCAAACCATAAACCCAACAACCAAAAGCTATGAATCTCTTTACAGGCCTTCTCATCATTCATCATCAGCATTCCTTATTATTTTGTTTCATTCCATCACTGCATCACTCTACAGACTACAATTCTACATTATCAGTAAATTACTATTGACAAAATTCCTCAGTTAACAAACACATCATAACAAGTTAGGTATCATGAACAAACATCCCTTGAAAAATTAGATGCATTGATTTCTTATTCCAGATTGGTAAGACGACTTAGCATTAGGCTTGGCTGGTTCCTAATCAAACAGATTTGATCATAAATTTTCAAACTTGGACTAAGTGCGGTTTTGGCTTTGTTAACCAAACATGGATAAGCATAAGCTACAATCAAGAGGGTTCTAGAAAATGCCCCCTCTAATTAATAGTGTTTAATGGTCAGTCATTTAAGTCCCTTTAAACAGAGTCTGCAAACTGCAACTAATCTCTGATTAATGAGATTTAAATTTGATTTCTTCTTCCCCACAGGGATGAAATTACAGAGTTTTCCAATGAAGGTAGTTGTTGTTTTAATTGTCATCATAACTTCCATTGATCTACCAGTGGTGACATTAGTCATCTAGGTTTAGTTTTAATTGTTCCCAACAAATGAAATGTTTTACCATCTTCATGATAATAAATATTCACATGATTTTTTTTTTAAGAACAAAATTTCCCAAAAACGGATTACGTGAGAGTTTGGCAACACTGTGAGCCTCAAGGTAGTTGGCAGTTCCTTATTTTACTATCATATTGGCTGATTTTAGTTGAACATCTTCTTTTGTCTCTGACTTTAATTAATACATGGAAAACACTAGTGAAAGTAGTTAAGTATATGGTGTGGTAAGAAGCTTCATGCCCCAAATCTGGTGATCCACCAAAACCCATCTGTGATTGCTGTCATTGAAGACATACTACCATGTTTGAAAAATTAAACTTGTACATGTCAAATTAGTTGGGGTCCTTAAAAGGTGAGAAAGTGGGTACCAGCCAACTGTCTTATTCACGGCAGCAGAAGAACTCATAAACAGTAGGAAGAAATATAAATACAGTTCAAAATTGCAGAAAAGGTATGTTCTATAAGTTCATGATCTCATTTGGCAAAGCACGCCTCTCTGAGCTACTCTCTTACATAGCAAGTCTGGTAGGCCACTAGGCCCAGGTACTTCAATGTTCTCAGTTATTAACCCTGCTTCTCTTCCACAAAAATCTACAATTGCTCCTCAGAATTTCTCTCTGAGTTAATCGAGAGGTAAAGAAGAAGCAGCGGAAGCAACAATGACAAGAAAATCACTGTTGGCTTCCGTCCTTGTTGGGTTGTTTAGTTGTGTTGTTCTTCATGTTTCTGGGGAGAAGCCAAAGATGGGTAGTTTTCCCGAGAGTCCTTACCATGGCATGATGAAACGAATGGAGGGGTTTAAGACTTCATTCCTCCGTCCTGATCTGCGTTCTGTTTCTCATATCTCCAGTTCTCCTTCACCAAGCTATACCCCCACGGTAAAGTTTTATTATTATTATTATTATTATTATTTTTTAAAATTATTATTATGTTTTTATATCTGTTTTAAATGCAATGTCTTTTTCTGCAAATCTGTGTTTCACTGTTGAGAATCACAGTGGTCAAAGTAATGATCATGGCTGATTCATGCTTGCTAGTGCATATCAATAATAAAAGAAGAAAAGCATATAATCTTGAAATTTTGTGAAACATTTTGTTGCTGTTGTCACTTGAATATATGAGTCTTAAGTGATGATGAAGTTCTTCACAAAGTAACGGCTGATGAGAGGTCATGAGTCATGAATTCATTCTTCTTGCTCTGCATTCATCATGATACAGTGGATGATCTTATTCACTCGTGACAACAGCCATGATGAATGGTTTTATTCACTTTTGTCTGTTTACCAACAACAAACCATGTAACTTTTTTCTTGTCTAGTTCTTACTCTGTCTGGTTCTTCTATTCCCTATTAGTTCTGATTATACTTCTCTGAAAAAATTTGGATTCTTTTTTTTTTTTTGGCTGTAACTAATCAAACAATTTCATGATTTTGTAGATGTCATCAGGATCACAAATTTATCGTGTAACAGAGTATGGTGCAGATCCTAGTGGAAAAACAGATAGCACAAAAGCATTACTCAGGGCAATTTCTGATGCTTTTCAAGCCCCAAGTAACAGAGTTCTTATGCAGGGGATCACTGATCTTGGTGGTGCAGAGGTTTACCTTGAAGGAGGCTCTTACATGATAAGTCACCCCTTGCAACTGCCATCCAGTGGTGGGGGAAACCTCTTGGTAGGTCGCAATTTATCATTAATTTGTTTACTTTTCATTCAGTTAATAGAGAACTATAAAGAGAAGATTCTGTAATACCTTGTGTATAGCCTAAATTTAATTCTTGTTCTCAAAAAACCTAAATTTTCTTTCAACTCAGATTATCACTTCTCATTACTATGTCTTGATGTACCCGCACAGATTCATGGGGGATCACTGCAAGCATCCGACGATTTCCCAACTGACCGGTACTTGATTGAGTTGTCTACATCTTCAGCTAGTGCAGAGAAACAAGAAAAACCCAATTCATTGGAAGAACAGCTTTCCACATCAACCTATAGTTATGAATTTATCACCCTCAAAGACCTTTTGTTAGGCTCCAACTATAGAGGAGGAGGGATTTCAGTTATCAACTCACTAAGAACTACAATAGATAATTGTTACATTACTCATTTCACATCTAATGGAATCCTGGTTAAAGGTGGCCATGAGACCTACATTAGAAACTCTTTCCTTGGCCAACATATAACTGCTGGAAATGACCCAGGTGAGAGAAACTTCTCAGGCGTTGCAATCAACCTTATGTCCAATGACAATGCTGTCACAGATGTTGTCATCTTTTCTGCTGCCACTGGAATACTGGTATCTGGTCAGGCTAATACACTATCTGGGGTGCATTGCTATAACAAGGCTACTGGTTTTGGTGGAACTGGGATTTATCTACAGCTGCCTGGTTCGACACAAACACGTATCATAAATTCCTACATGGATTATACTGGCATTGTAACAGAGGATCCAGTTCAATTAAGTGTCACAAACTCATTCTTCCTCGGAGATGCTTTCATTTTATTTAAGTCTATCAAGGGTGTGGTGAGAGGGGTAAACATTGTTGATAACATGTTCTCAGGAAATGGTAATGGTGTCGAAATTGTTCAGTTGGATCAATCAAACGGGCCTTTCACAAACATTGATCAAGTCGTGGTCGACCGGAACAATGCAAATGGGATGACACCGAAGGCAACTGTTGCTAGAGGATTGAAACAGGGGAATGGAAGCTTATGGGACATTGACTTCAGCCAGATCCTACTATTTCCTAACCTTATAAATCATGTGTTATACACAATAAGCACAAATGACAGTTCATTCCCTAGCCATGCCTTGCGGAATACTTCTGGGAACCATGTTGTGGTTGAGGTGGATAAGCCAGTAACTGCTAGCATCTATGTTATGGTAGATCAAAGTCCAGCATGGGCTGGATGACTTGCTTTGTTATGAACTTTGAGGAGACAAGTTCAGAAGTTGGTGGGGTTCTTATAGCTTACAAAATTGTGACTGCTGATCTATTCCTAAAATTTGAGGAAGCATTGAACTGTTTCATTGGGTTTCTAGAGCATTAGACTAACAGGGTATTGACCAACATGTAAAATTAATCATACTGGATAGTCTCATATATGTATCCAAAGATGTACATAGCCCAGAATTTAAAATTGAGATGAGAACATGCTCCCGGAGTGAAAATGGTTCATTTTGCTCAGTTGCCTTACTTCTTTGGTCTTGATTCCACTCTTGTAAGAAATGCATGCTAAGTTTTCACAGTTGATTAGTTTAGCATGTTTGGACTAGAAAACCCTTTTCTTTTTTTCAGAGGACTGTTGGGGCGTTCAATTTGTCCTCACTAAATTCTACTATCGAAGTTGAACCTGGAATTTTTTCCAGAAAAAAAAAATAAAGAAAATGTAGAACCAGAAATATGATTTAGGTATTTTAAATTACAGTTATTCATTTCAATTGAAATGTTCAAAAAAGCAATAAGATTGAAATTGATTAAGCAAACTAAAATTAGGGTTTGTGGGCGCCCAGTCATGATTGAATTGTTTCATACAATCACATCATATAGAGTAATAGTTTTTACCAATAGAAAATATAGGGAGTAGTGGTTAGAATTTTTTTTTTTTTTTTTTGGATAAAAAAAAGTATTTTTCAAGTTCCAAAATTTCACTTCCCATGGGCTTAAACCAAACAAAGTGTTCGACATTTCTTTTGGCCCATGTGATAAATATGGGCATGGATCTAAAACCAGCCTCTTAGGCCCATTTATAAATAATAAGCCCAGCCTTAAACCCTGATTCATCTTCAATCTCAGTCTGTCGGGGTGAGAGTCTCTGCAACTGAAGGATTGCAGAAGTCGAAGAAGCAGACAAATTACGAGCCTTTCTTCTGTTGTTCGTCTCTTAGAGAACTCGGAATGGTTTCTCTGCAATCCATCTTTCTGCAGAAGCACCGGTTGGGGTTTTTGTCAACCGCCGCTTTTCATGTCCGCCTGGTTCACTTCAAGGTCAAACCCCCCAAACCATCAACAGCTCCATCTCCGCCTACGCCACCGAAGCCACCGAAGCCACCTCAGAAGCCCGTCTCGTTTACCATCCATGACGAGACATGGGAAGACTCTTATAGTTGGATGTCCAACCTAGGCGACAAGGTCGCCATGCGTCACATGGACGTCTGTATGGAGCAAGAAGAGAAGTACACTGAAGCTGTAATGGCCGACACAGATCGTCTCCAGAGGAAGCTACAATCCGAAATGGCCAGCCGAATGGCCACTGATCTCTCTACTCCACCCGTCCGCTGGGGTCCCTGGTCTGTAAACCCTAAACCCTTTTGAAAATTTTGTTTTTTCTTTGTTGTTTAACTGATCCTGATCCTAATTTTACCGTGTCAAGATGGGCTTTGGTCGTCGCAGGTTGTATTACAGGCGTGTCGAAGAAGGGAAACAGTATCCGGTTCTGTGTCGGAGATCGGCGAGCTTACACGAAGAGTTCATTTCTTATAATTCTCCTTTTGCGGGTTTTGATTACACGTCTGGGAAGCGAATTGAGCAGAAGCTACTCGATTACAATCAAGAAGCCGAGAGGTTTGGAGGTATTGCTGTTATTATATTTTGCTTGCTCTAATTGTTGAATTACAAGTTCCGTTTGATTTATCTGTCATTATCTGGTTGGTTTGCAGGTTATGCTTATGAAGAACTCTCAGAATTGTCCCCAAATCATCGTTTTCTGGCATATACAATGTATGACAAGGACAACGATTTCTTTCGGTTATCTGTAAAGGATTTAACTTCTGGTTCGTTGTGTAGTAAGCCTCAAGCTGATCGGGTTTCGAACTTGGCTTGGGCAAAGGGTGGGCAAATATTGCTCTACACTGTAACTGACCACAATAAGAGGCCTTATCGGTTGGTAGATTCACATCTCTGATCTATTGTTATAAATGTAGCCTTTTTTTTTTTTTTTTTTTTTTTGTTTTTGGTTCTTTGGGCATGCTTTTTTTGATGAATCTTCTTTGCTACTCTCTATTAGGATCTTCTGCAGCACTCTTGGAAGCAATGAAGATGATGTTCTGCTTTTAGAAGAATCAGATGAGAATGTGTATGTGAATATTAGACACACTAAGGATTTCCAGTTCGTGACTGTAAATACATTCTCAAACAGTTCTTCTAAGGTATAATCACTCCTAGGCCCTTTTAGATCCCTTTTTGCAATCGTGCCATGCTGCTCGCTAATTTTAGACTATCATTAATTCAGTTTTGCCTAATTTGTACAGGTATTCTTGATAAATTCTGCTGATCCTTTGTCTGGCATGGCATTGGTGTGGGAGTGTGAAGCACAAGCCCACTGCATCATTGAACATCATCGAGGATTCCTTTATCTGTTTACAGATGCCTCAAAGGGTGGACAACCTGTTGATTACCATTATCTGCTGTGTTCTCCCGTTGAAGCATCTAGTTCCAGATCTTGGGAGGTTAGCCCATTTGATTCTTCAAACTTTTTTTTTTTTTTTTGGCGTGAATATTCTTGTTCAAGTTCTGCTCAGTGAGTCCTACGGAAGGTGTTAATTAAATACAGTGTCCTTTTGTGGTATTTGATTTCTCTTAATAATCACTTTTTCTTATTTATACAGAGTGTATTTGTTGATGAACCAGATTTTGTCGTCGAGGATGTTGATTTCAGTGACAAACACTTGGTGCTCATCTTAAGGGAGGGCAAGACGTTCCGAATTTGTTCAGTTAATCTACCATTGCCAAGTGGAAAGGTGAGTTTTTGTATCTTGTATGATATTGTTTTGAACTTCTGTTTGTTATCACATTCTATAGAAATGGTGTATAACAAAGAGAGTGTTCCTTGACTTGAACGTATGACTGCTAGCTTGCAGTGGAGTAACCTTACTTTCGCGTCAAGGCTTGATCTTAGGTCATAAAAAGAGGCATATGCAGTGCACAAGGCTTCTACCAGTATTTGGGCAGTATTGGGGGGGGGGGGGGGGGGTCTGGGGAGGGGCATGATGTACATAGCCTTATTCCTTTTGCAGAGAGACTGTTACCAGAGTTGAACTCCTGACCACTTGGTCAAAGTGGGAGCAATCTTTGCCTTTGCACCTAGGCCTACCCTTTGTCTGCCCTGATGTCATCACATTCAATAGTTTTTACAATATTTAGTTCACAAGAAGGTTTTTATTTGTAATGGAAACCCACTTATGGTTGCTTGTTGTTTCATTTTGAATAACTGCTAGCTATGTGGTACTGAGCAAGCAATCTTTGACTTGTATATATGCCTTCAAATTCTTATTCGCAATGTCAAGATCCATGTTACCCTTCAAGTTCTTTAAATGAAACCAGAATTCCTTATTCATATGTGAGATATATCCTGATTCTCTCTCCCTATGTTTGGCAGGGGGCAGTTCATCTGAAGGAGCTCATTCCACAATTCCTACCTCTTCCAAAACATGTTTCCCAGATTTCGCCTGGACCAAACTATGACTACTACTCCTCAACCATGCGATTTACAATATCCTCTCCAGTGGTATGTGAATTGTTCGTGCTAGTTTTCTGAGTTGTACGTGTCGTGGAGTTTCTTCATCGCATAAAATGATAAAATATCTATTCAATGATTTAAATCCTGTTTAAGTAAGTTCTTATACAGACTTAGTTTATGTTTGGTAAAAAACAAATGTTATTTTGGTTCCAGGAAAAATTTAATGTATCTGTTAATCCATGCTATTTAAAGAGTTTTGGCCTCCTGGGAACCCATAAAATAAATAGTGCAAAACTGCCTTCCCTATGAACTTGCCTCTTAATTTCAAGACAATAAATGGTTGATCCCTGAATAGATTCCTAATCTACTCATGATCTCATAGCTTGACTACTTACTAGGTGTTGTGTTCTTTTTAAAATACAGAACCATTGGTCATGAATAGAGCTGTTCATTCTGTGGCAAACATAAGGCAATGGGTTGGTCTCTTCTCAGAGCAGGTAGTTTAGGTGGGGGAATCTTAGACAGAAAAGAAACTAGCTGTAATTTTTTTTTAATTTTCAGCAATGGGTTGGTCCTTGAAATATGTGACCACCTATTGACTCTCACCAGTTTGTGCAATTGGCATACTTGAGTAACACGGTAGAAAACATCTGGGGAGTTTGTGCAATTTGCTCAAGTAGTCTATTTTCAGATTTTGGATAAAAGTGAAGGTTATGGGACTGAGTACAACTAATGCTTTAGCAAGTGTTTGGTTGTTGGGTTCCATAGAATCTAGGTTTGATTAAAAATCTGGTTCTCTAGAAGCAGATTCGCAATAGAAAAACTGTTTGGTTATTCTGAGTCTGAGAACTAAATCTACTTGAAAAACTGTTTGGTTACAATGAGTCTGGAACTTGAATCTATCTGAAAAAGTTGTTTGGTTAACGTGGATTTGGACTTCAATCATCTAAAATAACTGTGTGATAACACTGATTCTGGATTTAACAGTCTAATAGTCTAATTTTCACCAGGTGCATAACCATGCATTAAAATATGATTTTTTTTAATAAGATGCACTAAAATATAAATTTAACTTTGTCACGTATAATCCAAATTCATCATTGAATCAAAAGAATCTGGTGGATTTGAACCACCATCTTTTGAAACAAGCTCATGTTCCAAGTGCTCTACCAATTGAGCTAAAAGATCCAAGTGCTTTACCCCCCAAAAAAATAAAAAAAGCACAGTTAATCCATGAAATGATTACAGTATGACAAGATTGTAGATTAGAGAAGCAATTTTACTTTTTCAGCACAAGGACAACACTAAGATCTTATGTCCAAGAGGCCGAGGTTAATAGATAGCGCAACATAAAAACTGTAAGCATCCTATGAAATAACCAAAAGGATAAATTCAATACAAATTGGCCTCAACTAGTTTTCTATCACTGAGACTAATAAAACAAACAAATGTGAAGTAGAAGTAAAGATTACATACTGAGAATTGCAAGATTTTCTTTGCTCTTCATTATGCCTTGGTGATGCTCATAATTTCTACTTCCTTGTTTCTGATGTTTAGAGTCTGCCATACCCTCAAGCTCCTGAGCAAGGAAAGACCCCAACCCATGGTAAACTTCATTCCACATAGTTTGCTCTGCTCCAACTTTAACGAACTTCAGTGCTTCCAGGTCCTTCCTTGAGTAACTCATCTTTGATCTAGCATCTCTTTTCAGATAAACATTTTGTGTTCAGTACCCACTGAATGAATTTCCAAGTGGGTTTGGTCCGCAAGATGCGAAAGAGCTATCTAATCATAGGCATTGAATGTTACAGAGTAACACTGAACGTCTTCAGGGTCTTGAAAGAGACTAATTTTGCTTTCAGTGCTTCCCTACCCATTGTAGACACAGGTGAAGCTGGTTATAGCTACATTTGCAATACTCAACTACATCCTAAAGAAAACAGGGTTGCTTGGCTACTAAAAATACATGAAGAAGAGAGGGAGCTATCCACAACTTCCTCTGTTTTGTTTACCAAAAGAAAAATTACTTTGTTTTCATTGTAGAATCCAGCAACCAAACGCTTGGTTATAGTTGTAGATATGATGAATCATCTGCTTTTTTCTCCATTGGTACCTAAAAAGGGCATGCATTTGGGGGAAGTCATAATGTATGCAGTCTTATTCCTACTTCCACAGATAGGCAGTTTCTGGACTCGAATGGATGGCCATTTGTTCACCCTCACTAACCTTAAAAAATATTGTTGACAGATGCCTGATGCTGTGGTGGACTATGACTTGTCAGAAGGACAGTGGCTAATTGTACAACAACAAAATGTTTTCCATGAAAGGACACGAACTTTGTATGGTACAGCTTCTTCTAGTAGCAACTTAGGAAAATCTCCCAGCTTAAAAAGTTTTGGTCACACAAATGAGGTTAACAATGAAGATGATTGTTTGTGGAATGAACTGTCTGAGTTCTATGCTTGTGAATATCATGATGTCTCTTCACATGATGGAACACTAGTCCCTCTGACTGTAGTATACTCACGCAAAAACAAGCAAGATGGTGGGAATCCTGGGTTACTTCATGGACATGGAGCTTATGGTGAGTTATTGGACAAACGATGGCGCAGCGAGTTGAAAAGCCTTCTTGATCGTGGTTGGGTGATTGCATATGCTGATGTAAGGTTCGTTTGGCACCAATTTTTCTGTAGTTCCAGCTTTGTATGGAGATTTCCCAAGTAACTCGGCTGAAAATCTATATACCCTTTCACTTCACTTCACTATGAATTTCTGGTCATTCTTATCCTCAGAATATTGAATCATACTTAAACCTAGTTGTTGTTTGCAACCATTTTGTCAGGGGGGGAGGAGGTGGGGACAAAAAATGGCACCATGATGGTAGACGTACTAACAAGTATAATTCCATTGAAGATTATATTTCCTGTGCTAAATTCCTAATTAAGGAGGAAATTGTGCAAGAAAACAAGCTTGCTGGTTGGGGATACAGTGCTGGAGGGCTTCTTGTTGCTTCAGCTATTAATTCTTGCCCTGATTTATTTCGTGCAGCAATTTTAAAGGTTTGCACTGAATGATAAATCTGCTTCTTAATTAGTTACTGTTCTCTCATTTTGTATGCCTTTTGAGCTCCTCTTTTGCTGTTCCATTTGTTTTATGGGGGAAGAGTTTCCCACAATGCCTGTGTAAGAAGGAAGCTGCCTCTGTCATAATGATGGTCTGGAGAATGGTATCACGTATATGGATTCACATGGTTTTTGTACAAAACTGTACATATAGATGCTCTGTGTCAATCAAAATTTTGGTTTCAACTTACATCTGATTCAGTTTTGAGTTGTTTCTCTTATTTTAGGGGAAACTGTTAAGAATCTGAGAATCTCAGATTTGGTTTTTATATGGAGTCATATAAATTTCTTGGTGGAACGAAGTGTTCAGGTCTGCTACTATGCATCAACGATGACTACTTGCTGCATAGATTTTGAGCCTTCATAGGATTCTGCGGCACGCTGACATAGAGTTGAAGGGGCAGTTATATTAATAAGTCTTGTGCACTTGCAGTACTTTGACATTTTTTTATATTAAATGGTTTTTCTTCTTCCTAATGCATATTCTAGTTGTGCTTCCTGATGCATATTCACTCCACAAGAATGAAAGCGTTGGGATACTACTTGTGTGCTTAGTCTAGCCTTAGTGAACCTATTCCTTAATCCTTATACCTATTTATTCTTATTCCTACCACACCATAGATGACTACCGTACCATATACCAAACCATGAATACCGGGAAATACCGACCATAACTGAGTGACGAATTACTGATCTTCGATCAACTATCATTGCAGTTACCGCAAATCGATCAATTCGTTACTTTTCATCCATTGAATATGTTGGATAATACTAAGTTATATGCAGACTAGGCCATGGTTGAGAAAGTATACACAGCAGGATAGCTTACACAACCAACCTAGTTTTGAAACAAAGCTACTATTTTGAGTTTGTTTTCTTACAATCTAAAGATCTCACTGTGTATAGAAATAGATAATTAGGGTTTTCTTGAAGTTGCAGGCTAAAAATCGCCATTTGTCCACTGAAATGGCCTGCTAACATGTAGAGTTTTGGTTGAAACCTAAATCTTGAACCATGGTATGGATGTGCATGCTTGGGTGCGGCAATACTTGGGAACTCTGGGTGTAGTCAGCTTTTGGTTAGTCCTGATCATATCTGAAAAAAGAATGCTAAGAAGTTCTATTGTCAATCTAAAAGTAAATGTAGTTTGGCATATTGATATCAATTTTATGTAATACTTAGAAATACATGTGATCTTTTCCATTCTGTGTAAAAAAATATATGTTTTTGGATTTATCTTTTTCCCCCCTCCTTGCAGGTTCCTTTTTTAGATCCCACGAACACTCTCCTCTATCCCATTTTACCACTTACACCTGTTGAGTATGAAGAGTTTGGCTATCCTGGTGATATGGAAGATTTTCGAGCTATACGAAAATACTCTCCCTACGATAATATTCAGAAGGATGTTCTGTACCCAGCTGTCTTGGTCACTTCATCTTTTAACACAAGGTACCGGTCAGAAAACTGATGGCTAAATAGTTCAATGTGTCTATACTTTCTTTCATTGAGTTTGAATGAACCATATCTAAGAAAACCATAAAATGGAATACAGTTGGTTATTGTAAGTCCTTGAGTCATGATGCATCTTTCAGCATTCAACAATGTGGTTAGCTGCTTATTATTTCTATGTTTTGTTACCATGGTCAAGACCTTGCTACTGATTGTTGTATAGTTGGAACTTGGAAATAATCAACTTTTATTGGATAATAAGGCTGGTGGGAAGGGTAATAACAAACATGTTGAGATCCTGGGGAGTGTAAAACTTGACTTGTTCTCCTGACTTAAATCCTTACTGGAATTACTCTAATGAAGTCAAAAGGAAAAGTGGGTTCTTTTTTTTTTTTGGGTTGGGGGGGGGGGGGGGGAAGTCTCTACTAATACTGGTTTCTTTCTTCTTTTGGAGTCAATAGTCATAGTTGTCAAGTCGCTAAGGTGATCCAATTTGGTGGAGGGGTGCTAAGTGCTCAGGTGATGAGGACCCGCCTAGGCAACCACCTTTTGATTGTTCTTTGACTGTCTGTCTAGCTGCATGTAAAACTCTTTTGGGCTCAAATTGTGAAGATGAAGAGACAGTTGGGCCCACCAGCATACCAAATTTGAGTTGTAGTTGAGCTGCCCCTTGGTAATTATACGTGCTTGTTTTAATATAACTTAGTCAGACCATTTTTCTGTGAAAAGTTGAGGGGTTTAAAATTTGACGACAGATCTCATGGATATCTTATTGCTTTTTGTTTGCTGAACAAAAAATTTAAGTAGACAATGGGAAGAAGAGCGGAGTGGTATATGCAGATGCTTTGAGCATTTCCTCTTCTTATTTATTTGATTGGCCAAGGCACATTTGGTGTGTCACTATTTTGGGAAGTAGGAAAAAGGGAATGTAGCAAGATTCATAAATGGAAAACAAAAATGTGGAAGCACACCAGATGGAGGGCTACGTTAGTTCCAACTGTTGGATTGACTGCTGATGAAAGGGGGAGCTGGTCTTCAATTTCATCTATGATCCATTATTGGGTATCCAATGGACTGAATATTTTGAGTATCCATGTCTGTCTTTTGCTTATTACAGTATTTCTTTGGGAGGTATTATGTATTAATTTTTTGCTTTCATTATACCTAGGAGGATCTAAATTTTTTTTACATCATCTGTCCTTCAAGTAGGGATGGGAAGCCTTATTTGCGCAACTCGAAAGGAGGAAATATGGATACAAGTGCCATTTTATGGTCCATCACGAGTATATGTCACCATGTATCTAGCTACTCCCATTGTATTTGAGTTGTATACATTTTCCTTAAAATTAGATGAAGTTCAACAATTAACTAGGGTGTACATTGTACCCCCATAAAAATAACTGGGTATGTACACAGATGTATTCATGTCATTGAGGACTCCAACTCCCTTCTTACTGGTAGACAGACCTTCAGACCAAAATTATGTGGAAAGTGGCTGCAGCTTCAAGTATAACACCTGAAGCTTCGAAGGATTTAAAAAGTTGTTAAAAAAGGGAATGATGCCTTTGTATTCTTAAGCCAATAATATGGGGCTGAAATTTTATTGATGAGATGTACGAAGGTGTCCTCTATTAGATGACACCCCATGTATTGTCATATGGCCGATACTGAAACATTGAATTTTTGAAGTATTATTGAAGCTTTGGATGATGCTTTGTCAGATGACAAACCATCTATGGTGATACTTCAAAAAATTTAGAGAGAGAGAGAGAGAGAGAGAGAGAGAGAGAGAGAGAGAGAGAGAGAGGGGGGGGGGGGGGGAGAGAGAGAGAGAGAGAGAGAGAGAGAGAGAGAGAGAGAGAGAGAGAGAGAGAGAGAGAGAGAGAGAGAGAGAGAGAGAGAGAGAGAGAGAGAGAGAGAGAGAGAGAGAGAGAGAGAGAGAGAGAGAGAGAGAGAGAGAGAGAGAGAGAGAGAGAGAGAGAGAGAGAGAGAGAGAGAGAGAGAGAGAGAGAGAGAGAGAGAGAGAGAGAGAGAGAGAGAGAGAGAGAGAGAGAGAGAGAGAGAGAGAGAGAGAGAGAGAGGGGGGGAGAGAGAGAGAGAGAGAGAGAGAGAGAGAGAGAGAGAGAGAGAGAGAGAGAGAGAGAGAGAATTAAAAGGAGAAGGGGGAGGGGAAATCCCACTTTTTTAATGCTTTTCTCCATAGACTGATAAAGAATGTGCCCAACTTAATTCTCTCTTTTTTCTTGTTCTTGTTACTTTTTTGCCGCCTCTTGAATCATAAGCTCCGGCCGAAAGTTTTGTGATGTGCCAATATTTGCTTTGTAGTAGCAGTTTTAACTTGGAGTTTTGATTTATATTTCAGGTTTGGCGTCTGGGAAGCTGCAAAATGGGTTGCACAGGTCCGCCAATTTTCTATTTATGACCCTAAACGCCCAATTCTGCTGAATTTAACTATAGATATAGTGGAGGAAAACAGGTATTTGCAGTGCAAGGAGTCGGCACTTGAGACTGCTTTTCTTATCAAGATGGTAGAATCCTAATCAATGAATGCCCAGAGTTCCAACCCCCTGAAATTCCGGACACGTCAATCGAGCCTGTTGATATATGGCTAGAAGTAAATTGAGGAGATGCATCTGTTGAATGCTTTGAAGGGGAGCCCTTCAACCCTCGGGCCCAGCGGAGTCCCATATATTCAGTGGTTCGGTGGGGAGTGAATGCTGGAAATGGTCTATATTTGATATTGATCGGGTGTGGCCAGATAGTGGATCTGCTTTTGGTTCACGAAGGAGCTTCTAGCCTATTTAGTGGTTCATTCGGAAAACTAATAGGACAGTGAGGGGAACTTAAAATGGCTGGAAGATGACTTTCTCATATTTTGTAGACGTGTTATAGTTGTTTATTCCACTCTCCGCCCCCCAAAAGAAATTCTCCCACTGTTCTCTGATATTGTATGCTTATCAGTTGTGACCTGTGTATATTAACTCAGCAGTGTTTGCCTATCACAATATTGCTATCTTTCTGTCAGTGTCTGAAATCAATTGGTTACAGTCCAGTAACTCATGGAAATCTCATGCTTGTCCATCCTTCAATGTTTCTTCTCTTGTTTTGATGGTAGTGAATAACGGTGGTGCAGCATTCACTGTGGCTCTAATAAAGTAAACAGATGGGGGCAGATAAACCAATACGCGATGGTTCTGTGATCCCACATAGGACCAATGCTCATTTTGCCTAGTACACCTCAACGGATGGCTGAAAAGTACAATAGGAAAGTCCCGTACGGTGGTCAGCTAGAAATTTTAGATTTTGCTTGGTAGAAGCGTAATAGATGATGCACTGCTGGCGCAACCGATGCCCATATTCCTGCTAAATCTGGACCGTTTAATTGTTCAAAAAATCATTTAAGTTTGAACAATTTTCATGTGGGTTATTGACGGTCTAGATTCAAATTTGGATGAGCAGGGAATCTGGGCTGTTGGTTGTACAGTGCAGGACATTAATTACACAAAATCCCTCTAGTATAATTGTATTTTATTCAATTTCTTACTTTCAATTGGACCATTCAAACTTTTACAGCTTAATGAATTAAATAAATAAAAAAGTAATACAATATTTGTATCCAAGGATCCGTGGCGCAATGGTAGCGCGTCTGACTCCAGATCAGAAGGTTGCGTGTTCGATTCACGTCGGGTTCAATACCCGAAATCCTTTTTCTTTAATTTTTTTTTTTTTTATTATCTTCGAGATGAGCGTGGGTTTCAGAAGGAAAGCATCCCATTTCCACATCATTTTACAATCCAAAAATTCCTCCTTGAACTCTCTCAATCCATGGTTTCAGCGTATCCATAGCGTCCAAAACTTCAAAGCCTACGGTTTCAACACGCTTGTTCTCGACCAAACTCCCAGAATACGCGAGGCCCAGTCACTTTAAGGAATAATTCAAAGCGAAAGGAGAAGTTGGTATCTCGCGTTATCACAATATCACCAGAATAATTCCGAATGAATTTGAGCATATCGAGTTATCGTCTACGAGCGAAGTGATGAAGGAAAGAGTTGAGTTCCTCCAGAAGCTGGGGCTAGCTAACCATTGATCAAATCAATGAGTACCCGTTGATGCTAGGGTGTATGTAGAACACGAACCTTGTTTTGGGTTTTCATATGGAGAAGATTGGTATTGCAGGATTTACAACAGATATTTTGTCAAATCAATCCTTTCAACCTATCCGACCTTAGCTCAGTTGGTAGAGCGGAGGACTGTAGTTGTATGGCAGAAAATCCTTAGGTCACTGGTTCGAATCCGGTAGGTCGGAAAGTTTTTCTTTTTCACTAAGATTTTTTCCCTCCCGTTCTTTTTTTCTTTTTTTCTTTTTTTCCATCGGTCTATCATTTTATTGAGATTGTTTTTTGGTAAGCCCTTTATTAAAATTGAAGAATCATAACATGACCACTCATACTTTTGTTGTTTATAGACACACTTAAGAGGTGGGGTTTACAGGAAAAAAATTATTTGTTGTGCACAACAATGCATTTTTGTACCAAATGATTGGCTGAGATTAAAAGCTTAATTTTAAAATTTAAAAATTCTCAATAGTCTTGTATTTACTTTTTTTTTTTTAAGCAAATCATTTGGTATATATGTGAATTGCTGAGGTTGGGCTGTTCACTTCATTGATTTGACTTCACTTTACTTAAGATTAAAGATAGGGGCCGGGCGGGCAGTGAATGCTCGTTTAGTAGACAGCGAGCGAGCAGCAAGCTACGACGAAAAGCAGCGAGCTCCGCTTTCAGAAGCGAGCCAGAGTAGCGCGCTAGCTGCTCTACAACCGTAGGCTACTCCGCTAGTTGTAGCGCGCGGAGACTCTATCATGATCTTACGAATCTACAACTCTCTTTACTGAGCGAGACTCCATCCTTACGCTCCGAGACAACATCCGAGAGAAGCGATAGGTTGGTTAAGCGGGCCCATGCTTGACTCATATACCTCCCCCGACCTCCCCTCTATCCACACAACAGATGATATTTTTACGAAATTTACATTTAACATTGGGTTTAATCAATTCTTCACATTTTCGTGGAGAAAAGAAATTATTATTGTTATTAAATATTTATAAAATCTCAATTATGGACACAAATATGAAAGATGATTGATGATGTAACTTATTTCACAAAATATGTATCGACTTTCTCTTTGTCATGATGCAAAAAGTTCAACTAAACCACCCATGTTTTATTATTGATGTAAGTCTTAAGAAAATAATTGAATAAAGATTACTTTAAACCTAATTAGTGTGCAAGTCATACCCTATTATCAAAGAGCTCATCACAAGATATCAAATTGTAACAAAAAATTATTTCAAGAAACTAGATTATCAACATGAAAATTTCAACCAAAGAAACATAAAAGACGTCTTTAGATACATTATCAAGATAAAAATACCAATTAATAATAAAAGATCATACAATAAATAAAAATTGGCATAAGTTGATTTGATTTAATTTCTGATTTATATATCATATATTTTAAAGAATACTTCATTAGTGTAGAGCATAGATTACTCTTACATCTAGGGAAGTATCTTTCACATCATTGGAAGGTTGCTTAGTCGCTAATGACAGACATTTTAGTGAAGAAGTCACGACTTTTCTTGTGGTATATTTTACCCAATTTCCCAAAAACAAACAAACAAACAAAAAAAATTGAAATAATTGTTCTTCATTTACCCTCAAAAAATTAGTGTAATGACTAACATCTCTTAGTGAAAAAGTCACTATTCTCGTTAGTAGTATATAATAATCCCCTTACCTCAAATAATCCGTTACTTAACCGAAAAAAAAAAAAAATTTGTTTATATATACGTGAGAATAAGAAATGGCAAGTGTCATTTGTTTTCAATTTTCTTCTTTATTAAAATTTTAATAACATGCCAAAAACTTACTATCTGATCGGACAAGAGGAAAGCCAAAGATATTTGTGTTTTTTAGTACTTGAACGTAAGCTGTTACCTGCTTCCCTTAGTTTATATTTGTAGAATTGCTAAAAATGGCGTAGATGAACATTTAAAACATCTACATTTAAGATGAGTTGTTCTATATAAGGACATGGTTGCTCCCTAAGTTCTTCAAGATAAGAAGCAAGATGAAAATGGTGGGGGGAGTTCGTACTGATTCCCTGGACTATAGAACAGAGCTTTTATCTCCGACTCCGGAGGAAGAATCAGTGATCGAACCGATTGGACTGTCTTGGAAGCTCAACTTCGATGACTTTCGGTTACCGGAGCAACAGTCATCAGCAATTGGTTTTGGAAATTTATTTTCTCTAAGTATGTTCTTTTCTCTCTCTTTAATCATATTATATTTACTTGTAAAGATGAGGAGGGAAACCCAAGTTCATATTTGCATCTTCTTCATGATCTGCAGGGAAAAGAGCAAAGATTGCAAAATACTACAAGAAGCAAGAAAACCTTGTGAAAGGTTTCAATGAAATGGAGACCATGACAGAATTGGGTTGTTTGCCTGGAAGTCTCACAGAGGTTTACAGCTCTCTTTTCTCAATTTATTCTATATATCCATCTCTCTCTCTTGTGGATCTTTCTATTTCTATCATAAACATACCAAACCCACATGAGGAAGTAACTATTTATGCCAAATATGAGGAGTATCTTTTTTACATATAACTAAAACATCCTCAGGGTGAAGAGAAGGAGCTTGCAAAGAGTGAAAAGACAGCAATATATGCATCAAACGTAGCAAACCTGGTGCTTTTCATTGCAAAAGTGTTTGCTTCGATTGAGAGCAGATCCTTAGCAGTGATTGCATCTACTTTAGACTCTCTTTTGGATCTCTTATCAGGCTTCATTCTATGGTTTACTGACTATTCCATGAGAAATCCCAATCAGTATATGTATCCAATTGGCAAGAAACGGATGCAGCCAGTGGTAAGCCTTGGATCTCATTCTATATTTATACCTATATATAAATATATTCATTTTGGATCTGTTACCCTCTGTGTTCTCTCTCCAGGGCATCGTTGTCTTTGCTTCAATAATGGCAACTCTAGGGTTCCAGATATTGCTAGAGGCTGTGCGGCAACTCGCTGAGAAGGTTTTCGATTAATTTTTTCCAATCTTATTTTGATTCAGTTTGCTAACATATCATGCATGTATCCATTGTTCTAATTAAAAAACAACTTGGGGTTCGTGCCTGTGCAGTCTCTACCCTCTTTGGACCATAACAAGGAGAAGTGGATGGTAGGGATAATGGTTTCGGTTACAATCGTTAAATTTGTGTTGATGCTATTTTGTCGAAGATTCAAGAATGAAATTGTTCGAGCCTATGCTCAAGATCATTTCTTTGATGTGATTACCAACTCAACCGGTCTAGTATCAGCTGTCCTTGCCGTCCGATACTTTTGGTGGATTGATCCCAGTGGAGCTATCTTAGTAAGTATAAATTGAAGTATATTAACATCTCAACCCAGTATTTAATTTGTAAGCCTCATATCTTCGGATCTTCTACCCATCAGGGCAAAGATCTATGCTATCTTCACACCTCTTCACTACATATTAGAGGAGATTTGCTAGTTTGATTGATTTTGTCTGTACTTTAGAGATTGATTCCACCCCTACCTGTCATAGGCCAATATGTGATCAAGATATGTGAGAAGAGAATAGGCCAAGAGGTGTGAGGGAAACATAGACCTCTACCTGTCACTCCATATCAATTGTTGTTGTAGTAACTTAATTATAATCCATATACTACTATTGCAGATAGCTTTATACACAATGGGAACATGGGCGAAGACGGTTATGGAGAATGTTTGGTCATTAATAGGGCGAACGGCACCACCAGACTTCATATCAAAGCTGACATATCTGATATGGAACCACCATGAAGAGATCAAACATATTGACACAGTCAGAGCCTACACATTTGGAACTGACTACTTTGTAGAGGTAGACATAGTTCTATCGGAGGACATGCCTTTGATTCGAGCACATAATATTGGTGAGGCACTTCAGGAGAAGCTCGAGCAACTTGCTGAGGTGGAGCGAGCTTTCGTTCATATGGATTTCGAGTTCACTCACAAACCAGAACATAAGACCAAGTTCTAGCTTAGCTACTGATGAAGATGAAGTGAAGATGCATACATGGTGCATGAGAGCCCTTGTTCTACGGGTGGGCAGCTAGTTCCATTATTTGAATATATAGAAGCAGCTTTAAGTTACAACTTCATCATTTGAGCTTATGAGAATTGGAGATCTCAAACCAAATGAGATACATCCTTTGAGCTAGGCAAAATAAATGACTTCTGACTGAACAAAGTTTGCGATTGCCATATTTATGGGGTTGTACTGCATGCTTTCCTTCTGTTGTTATCTCATATTGATTGAGATGGTTTCTTATGTTCTGAAAATAATGAGTTTTTACTTTTATTGACTTGACCCCCAAGAAATGGAAATGAGATCAAGATTTTGATCCCAACCACTCATTTCGCAAAAGTTATTTTAAACCACTTATACGAAACAAATGGTATAGATTTCACCCCAATTTCGATTTCGATTGTACTCAGCTCCCAAGTTGAACTCCCAGCAAGATGCTGCTAGTATGTACACACAAATTATTGTCACTAGAAAAGAAAAATTAATATAAAACTAGTGAATAATGTCTGCTTCTATTTCAGCTTTATCTTTACAACATAAATCCAAGCAGGTGCAGTAGAGCTAAATGGAAAGTGAGCCACACATAAAACACAAACGCAGAAAAGCAAAATAAAGGAAGGGATCATATCTCTACGGTGGTGGCCTTTTCTCCATAATTTTTTATGCAACTTTATAACAAATAGCAGAAAATTATCACATCCTTTAGACACAGCACAAGCACAAGGAACAGCTGGGACAATAATCCATCTTATCAGAACCAATCTGCTTAAGTGATTTTACACGTGGCACTATAATCAGATAGATATGCTACATAAATCATCTCTTGTGTATCATATCCTAAGATCTATAATTAAGCCACATTTTTGCATGGCCCAGCTTCCCTAATAATGTCTATGGGGGAACTTCAACTTAGAGCTAGCCTATCACCCTACTTGATCCATCCCTACTTCAGTAGCACAAATCATGCGCTGTTCACCCAGGAAATCCACCTAAGGAACAACTAATGCATGCACCAAGCCAAATCACATCAAATCAACTTGCTCTTATTGAAGAGAGAGGAGAGAGATCCCCTACAACGTATGTATGTTCTTCGCCACCTGACAGTTAAGTTGGTTAAAATGGCTGATGAGGAAAATCAAATTTCTTTTTTGAGCTCAGAATTCCTCATATAAATTACTACAGTGTCTGATCTGGGTTTCCTTAACCAATGACACGTCCATATTTGTGACTCTTTTCGCGCAATATGCAAGAAGAAAAATGCCTCAGCTAAGTCTGAGAAGATCATATGACTTGTCCACTTATCCTTGGTCACTTGTCATATCCTTAGCTAGTGGTGTTGGTTGTAGCTAAAAGCAAATCCTTGTTAGCTTTCTAGAAACCCATTAATGTCTAATTTACTTAATAGCAATTCTTTCCGAGTGAAGCTTGGGGTCTTCCTTAAAACTTTCAGTTTTGTATCCTTCACTTATCAGCAGACAAACAAATCCCAAAGTAAAGTAAAACCCTTTTTCCTCTCAACGGCCTGGTTAAGAGGTTGGTCTAGTTGTGTGGTAGTAGTGAGAGAGATTGGGATTTGGAAAAGGTGAGAAGAGGAGAAAAGGTGAAGGAGAGGGGGTCCTCCAAGATGCTAATGGCTTTTGATTGCACAAAGAAAAAGAAAAGGGTGGCAGTGGGTTATCACGCAAGCATATCCCAACCCAAAATCTCATTTAATCCACACAGTCCCTCTCTCCCTCTCTCTTAAGGGCTGGTTTTCTGGCCCTTGCTGGTGTGTGTTCCTTTTGAGGGTGCGATGTGGCCACCCTTCTTCTCTCACTCTCATATCCTCTTCTTTCCCTTCTTCCTCCCCCTGTCTCCATGGATAGATTCTTACCTCCAACTCCAAGTCCCAGTGCTAGCATCTACTCAGTAGAAGAAAATGGAACGTCTCTGGATTTCAACGTAATCGTCATCCTTGCAGCCATGTTATGTGCTCTAGTCTGTGCCCTTGGCTTGAATTCAATGCTTAAATGTGTAGTTAGAGGCACCCATCATGTAATAACCCAACCTGTGGTGTGGGTTGCCTCACGCCGCTTGAACTCAGGACTCAAGAAGAAGGACATGGTAGCCCTCCCCACTTTAACCTACGCCTCAACCTCCGGCGGCGGTGGCTCGCCTAGTTCCAGTACTTGCAATTGCAATTGTGCCATTTGCCTTGTAGACTTCTCGGACGGTGACCGGATTCGAGTACTACCCAAGTGCAACCACAGGTTCCATGTCGCTTGCATCGATACTTGGCTTCTTTCTCACTCTTCTTGCCCTACTTGCAGGCATCAACTTAAGCATAACGATTCCGACAACCCGGTTGAGATAGTGACAACTACATGAACTTGTATTGAATTAACCTGCTTTATGCAGATGATTTTGTATTTTTGAGCCTTCTCCAATGATGTTTTTGTGGCTTACTTCTCTAGTAACCGTCGCTTTATTAATTCTCTTCAACTAGCTTCATATCTTTTTCTTTTGATCTCTTCATTTTGAATTGAGCTCTACAAGAGCATCATTCTTGTACGAAAGCTGTAATATTCAGTGATTATGGAAGAGTATAGCATATGCAGTTCATCACTAAGTAATTATGTACGTAATAATTCTCATTAATGAAGATTGAGAAATGGAAGAGAATGTCTTGTATTGGGACACATAAGAACCCTAATCAATTAGGACTCACTGATTACCCAAAAAAAAATATTTAGGACTCACTGTAATATGTGGAGGGGATGAAGTGAAGCATGGGAACCACACACTTAGCTGATTCTCCTCCTCTGTAGATTCATGAAATTGACCTCCAACATCGAACAAGTTGAATTCGGAGAAGCCTGGCCACGATAATGATTTATCTTGAGTCGTGATTTATCTCTAAACCTCATCCTTAGTGGATTAATGGGTGGGACATCATACACCATTTAAGCGAGTTCAACAGTCCTCTCCACCCATCTCGTCAATTTATAAAGGAATCCCAAGCATTAGAAGTCTCTGTTAATGAGACACTAGACATGATTACCATACTCCACTGATTGGTTCTCAATAGTGCATCTGATTACCTAATGCCATCCCAACGCTTAATTGCTTATGTTGATTCTGAATTCAAATCCATGGAGTTAAAATTCATATGTAGATAGTTCATTGAAGTTCACTATTTGAATATCTTCATCATACGAATTGATTCATTATGAAAAATGTCATGATTATATGAGTCGAGGGTTCCTTTACTCAGAGTAAATTTGGAGGAATTCATAGATTTAACAAAAAAAAAAAAATTTAACTTCAAACTGTGAAATCTGAAATAATTTTAACTTTTAGGTGAAATTCATAACTCCACATGATTTTTAATTCTGATGCAAAGTGTGTTAACAAAAATAAACAAACGGTTAATAAAAATCGGATTCATGATGAAAATCCATTGAAATGGAACCAAACACACTATTAGAGATTCTAGAGTTCGGATTCTAAGAGTCTTCCTTGAGTAAAAGTTGCCTAATTTTCCAGATTACGCTTCTAAAGTCCCAATGTTTGAGGTGACTATGGCCCCAAAGATTGTATTTGGCTCATCTTCTTGAAGAAGATCTCCCGTCAATGAGAGATAAGTGTTTCTTTGACCTTTCTCCATCATATAATAGAGGTGGGGACACGGCTATCTTTGATTTATTTTGTCAATATTTTGGTGAAGAAGTATAAAAGAGCACATATCTTTCTTTGATGGGAAAGTGATTCAGACTCCCAAAAATCCTGCTAATGGCCAGAAACTTGTCAAACTTGTCGAATCTCCTTGAGGCCAAGGGCGAAGCTTCACCTTATATTTAAATTATATGCAATCCGTGATTATCAAGTTCCTGATTCGATTTGCACTCTTAAGAATGCTAAAAGACTAGTGGCAAAATGTCAGCAAGCTAGGAGTTCCTCTCGAGCAGTGAAGATTTGGTTTTTTATTTCCATCTCCCTCACTTTGATCATGGTGGCAAAGTGGCTACTTGGGTTGAGGAGTAGTGGTGTTCACTAATGCATCGTGGGATGCTGCCAAGTGGCCTAGAGGAAGGGCGATAGTGGTTAGGAATCTCGATGGTTCCTTTCTGGCTGCTAAGTGCAAATGGGCGAGGTCTCTTTCGGCAACAATTTGTGAAGTTGAGGCTCTCCAAGATGGTATTCTTCTGCCTACGACATTGTATTGTAGTATTTAAGAATTTTCTCCAATTGCTTATAAGTGGTGCAAAGCTTCAATAACCTTCCCATTTCACTCGATCATCTAGCTCTTGAAATTATTAAGGTGGCAGCCCCTATGCTATATTTATTTGCTGGTTTGTTCTTTCTGATATATTAATCTTCGCTTGGAGAATGAAGAGGCGAATTTTATCTCTTGTGGTGCTTGTTCTTAAGATTTTTTAGGGTTTGGTGGTTAGCCCCCCACCCTTTATTTTAAATCCAAGTTTGGCTCTCGATGTGTCCTAGATGCCTTTTATGGAATAAAATTTTCAGTTGTTTTCTTTTTTTCAAAAAAAAATTATATATGTAATAAGTAATAATTACTACCTTGAAGAGTTTTTTTTTTTTTTTGGCCAAAACAAAAAACCTTGAAGAGCGGTCAAAATGTCCTTAAACTGGCCCGGCAAGCTTTAGTTAAAAAATTAATAATAATAATAATAATAATAATAATAATAATAAATTAATATTAATGTATTTGAATCCTTGAAACTGTGGACCCAAAAAATCCTTCTTGTTTTTGGACCATTAGATGGTATGTTTTAACTGACTACGTATTCAGGTAGTGGATTCTAATCTGACGATTCCTGTGCGGGTACAAGATTACTAACCGCTAATCAGCTTCTTCACCTCATTGAACCCCCCGCCCCCAGGTGGGAAAAAAATTTGGAATATCAAATCATTTTTTGACCTTTACTGGTTCCGGGTAGAACAAAAATCAAATCAGTGCAATGTACCCTAGTGGAGGGAGAGCTGGAGGTCAATTTTTTATGAGCTATCGACAGAGAGAACTCGAACGTTACAGTTCGTTTTCTCTCTGGTTTTGAAGTATTGACTGAGTTCGGTCCCTCCTCTCTTGAAAAACTCAATCGGTTTTGGCTGTTAATTCGCTCTTCAGCAGCAGAAGAGGCGAAAAAAATTCTTCTCTTTCGGAAGGTAAATCACCTCGCCTGAGTCTTTCTTCATGATTTAATTTGTTTCCGTTTGGAATTCTTCCGGTTGTTGTCCTTTTTTTGGTTGTAGGTTAATCGTGTAAATAACTTCTAGTTGCATGATCAAATTTACGCCAATCGAATAGCTTTATTAGTTTTTCTTTTTCAGAAAATAAAAATCCCGAGTCGTAATCTGACGACTTATTCTGTTTCCCTATTACACTGGATTCATTTTTATTGTAAGCATTGAATTGTTTGTTATGAGGGCTAGAAAGATGTCAAGGATACGCTTACTGCTTGTTCTGTGACTGAATTTGGACATTTGAGTGTATCGAATTTGTGGTTTCAATGGGGTGTTATTGACTGTAAGAAATCAATCGAGGATCAATATGCACCATAGAACATCTTAAATAGTTTGTTTAACTTATTAGTTTATTAGTCAGTTCATCGGTGTCAAGAGCAGGCATCAGTGCAGCACCAATGAACGGCAGCCATCAATGCAACAGTAAGCTTGTCACTGTGACCTACTGGTTTTAGGTTTGAACCAGGAAAGTGCCTCTTCACAAAGCTGGGAAATAGTTTGTTTAAGTTATTAGTTAATTGTTGGTTTGGTGGTTTTGGGATTGACCTGAGAATATAGGACATTTGCATACAATGATATATTAATGCCATTATACATATCAATGTAGAATCACTCACTTTACCTTTGTTGAATTTGTAGGTTCTACACGATGGTGTTACACAATGCAGGTACTTGTGCGATGTCTCTCTCAAGTTACTACATATTGGTGGTACTACTAATGTCGTTCAATTGATTTTTGGTTGGGCCTCTGGTAGTCGGGCCACTCATAATATGAGACAAATATTCTCGAGTTTTGAAAATTGGTAGTGAAAGAAAGTTTTTACCTCAAAAGCATGTTCTTTGAATGACATTATCTGGAGTCTCATGTTGTATCTGTTGATATCTCCCAGTTATGGTAAATTAAATAGAAAGGGAGAACTTTGTTGTAGATTTGCCCTTCCCTACCCCCCCCCCTTCTCTTTTTTAATATGGTATCACACTGTGAGTATGGTTATTAAATTTTTACTTTCTATTTATGTTCAACTGTGGCCGCTTAGTTGTCCGACTAAATGATAAAACTTTCTCTTTACCTTTACTGCCAATTTGATCCCCAAAGTTTCACTCTTTCTTCTAGGTCTGCTCAAGAGAGTAAACAAGCTCGAGCTAAAGGGGTCACAATGTATCCAATTAACTCCGGCATGTTTGTCTGCACTTAATGATCTTCTTTATGATGTTTATTATGTCCAATCTCCCAGACCAAGCGACTATGATAACAGGAAAGAATTGGTTCGTATTTTTAATGTGATGGCATCGCATACATTTGGTAAAGTAGCACAGTTACTTTTCTTGCGAAACCCAGTTTACTGTTCCTGCATTATAGTCTTGAGTAAAGTATTATGCTCTTGTATGGTAGCTGGATCTTTTATTTGTCAATTAAATACTAGCTCAAAGTAGACATGTGGAATCATACTATTAAGAACTTGAATCCTATGATTATAATACAATTATAGATGAAAGTATTAATTTGTACTGGATTTGTCTCAGATATTAATTTAAAATTTATTCTTAAAGGAGAAATTTATTGTCACAAGAGCCTGTTATTTTCCCTAAGGCTGCGTTTGTTTGCAAAGGTGGGGTGGGAAAAAAAAATATGTAGGCCCCATGTATAGTGGGGTGAGGGAAAAGGAAAGGAAAGGAAAGGGTTTTGTGGAAAAGTGATAGTGGTGGGTCCCACTTTTTACTTTTTCAAACTTTTCCACAAAATCCCACCAAATTTGTGGGGTTTTAAAATGGCTTGGGGTGGGAAAGTTGGGCTGCCACATCACCAGACAAGTTTCCTTGATTCAAGGAAGCTTGTCTCTCACTTCCCCACCCCAAGCAACCAAACAATCTACAATTTTGGGATTTAAGGGAAAAGTAAGAAATCTACACTTTTTTCAAGAATTTTCCCACCCCACTTTTATTCCAGCAAACAAAAGCAGCCTAATGTCACAAGACATGATCTACCATGCGGATGGATGATGTGTCCACTCAGGGCATTGGAAATATTCTAGAGAGGACATGGTCTAGATCACTGACATGTCAAATTTCAGAATCTGATTCAACCAAATATACACCTAGTGTTGGTAAGCGTCTCTTTATGGATCTCCATCACTATCCTCACAATGCCATACACTCTCCCAACTCTAAGTGAAAGTAGGTGGTTTAGATTAAAGAAATCATTGAAATCAATGAATTTGTCTTCACATTCCATTTTTACACATATAAACTATATTTGAATGGTGGAATTGATAGATCTTAAAGTAATTTGAGTCATAATGATTCATATAAGCCAGCTAAACAGCTTTGGCAGTTTTCTTGTCAGCTGTGCAGCTCCAATTAAACAACTAAACTGACTCTGCGGTTGTCAAAAAAGAAGTGCAATTTTGAGAAATTGTAATTACCATCCATAACAGAGAGTGTTGATGGGGTTTAATAGTTCTCATTCAGGTTCCCCTCTCCCCTCCCCTCCCCTGCTTACATGTTTAATAAATTGGAATTCATGCAATGATCAACTTCATTCCAAAACCTAAAGAAGTTATGGGGAAAAAGAAGACCTTGTTATGATGCCATTGTTTTCTTTCTTGGGAGTCGACATTATTTGTGTTGGTTTCAATGTTTTCCTTTTGTTCTCTTCTACAAAGTTAGAATTATTGCAGGCTATCAATATATCATAATGGAATAACTGGGTAACTACTATTTGGAGTGCTGTTAATCTAAAAAGCATGATGGTGCTGAGGCAAAGAATTTTTGCTAATTGCAATTAACTGCCTCCAATGGTTCAACATCAAGAAAGAAGTGGGTTAGGGAAATCTTCGGTGGTCTAACATTAAAAAAAAACTTAAAGACAAGATTGACATCTGAATCTAAACTCATAGAGAGGTTTTTTGTTTCAAGGAATCTATAAAACACAATGCTGCCCGGTGCTGTCCTGTAGCTGACATTGTCCGGACACAGGGATTAAGCCAGGGAAAGAAGACAAAATCTTCTAATCATTTTGAAAGATAAAAAGAAAGCATACCTTGTTATATTTCTAGTTTCCCAGCTTGATGTCTTTGCGACTTTGATGCAGATACATCTGAAATGGCTTATTTTAGTGGAATGAAACTGTGGGTTGGATAGTTTACATGTTTGGCCTGTGGACCAATGGGTTTTCTTTGTAACAAGTCACTTTGACGGAGATAAAAATGGGTTTAGAGTCCCGTTTTGATTTAGTTCATTATTTTATTTTTCCTTGCTGACAGCATTTGAGAAAGGGAATTCAGACTTTCTTTGCATACCTTTGAGGAGGACCCATTGTCTCCTTTCCTTTTCTTATTTATGGTGGCTGAAACCTGAGTAAGGTGTTTGTACTGTCTAGACATGGGCAAGGATTGAGGCTTATGTTACAAGAGTTTAAATGCATTCTAATTCAACCTTAGTACTATCTAGGCATAGGCAAGGATTGAGGTTTATTGTACAAGAGTTTAAATGCATTCTAATTCTTGGTGTGTCAACTGTTGTTTCACCTTAGTCTACAATCTACATTCATTTAGCTATTCTCATGCTTCTTTGATCATCTTTTTGACATACAATTAAGAGTCTGTATTTATCAATTCAAAACCATACTGTGTTTTGTTTATACATCCTAGATGAAGTGATTTGAACTTGCTTCAATGGCTGTTCCTGTTCTCCTGGGTATTTCTGCTTCTGTTGTGTGTAGATCTCTTACTGTGATACCACTCGTGTTTTCTTTTCAGGTAAACATAGTGAAGCCCTTGTTGTGCAACCTTTTGGGTCTTTCTTGATGGATATGTTCAGTGCCGAAAGTGATCTGGATTTATCTATTAATTTCAGCAATGATACGGTTGAATTTTCCCGACAGAAGAAGATTGAATCCCTTCAAAAGTTTGCCAGACTCTTGTATTCTCTTCAATGTAATTTCCTGATGTTAGCGTGTCACTATTTCTCATTGTAAATATTGCATACTTTTTATATTGGTACTGCCATCTTGATACCGAAATAAAACCATTAGCGAGAAATTGTCTTCCTAACCTTAAAAGTATTTGGGTTTAGATTTTCACAGTTATAGTTCAAAAACTCATATTTCAGTGTCATTTTGGTCTGACAATATTGGCCAAAATTTGACCAAAACAATGCACTTTTCTGCATTTAAGTTGACCATTTCAACAAGGGGGGAGGGGGGAGGGGGAGGGATATTGATGTCAAAACAACTCAAATGACTAAAAATGAGTGAAGTTTCAGGGAAACACTGCATTTCCTTCCCTACAATTTAGGCATACTGAAACGAGTGCAATTTTGACCTAATCAATGCCTATTCTGGGATTTGCACCTACTTTTGGATCCCCCCCCCCCCGGGGATTTCTTCTCAGCCTAGTTAAAATTAGGGAAAGTTGACAAGTTCTCCAACTAGTTAAGAATCTACTCAATATATCCTTGTTACACTAATCTGTTTGGGCAGGCAAATCTATTAATGTCTTTTCAACAGTTGACTCGCAAGCACTCAGTTTCAACCCCATAAATCCTGGTAATCTCCCACCCTTACCTGCCCTTTCACCTCCAATTTGGCTCACATCACTGCTTCCTATTTATACACCCTCTGATCGTAGTTATACATGTCGAAGTTATCTCAATTTGCCTTCCCTCATCCATTCATCCACTGTTAATATTCTTCTGTTTTCTCAAGTTTATTCATTTTCTCCCCTTCCTTTGGGAAATAACAATTTACTGAATATATCAATGTAAAGATACTGTTTTCAAGGAAAAAAAAATGTAAAGACACTAGTAAAGTTACAAAGACAACAACAAAGCTGACACTCCAGCATCTCTAACTGCACAAACTATTGCAGATCCGAAAATGCATGCATTCATGCTATATCTAGCAACAAATAACAAAATCAAAACATATTGATCGAACAGCCCCTTCTCCGTTCACAGGTTTTCATTCAACCAGGTGAGACAAAATCTCATAGTTTTCATCCTTTATTGATCTGGATTCCAATTACCTTTTCCTAACCCTCCTTGCAGGAGAATCCAATCATGTTAATTCTTCCTAAAAGAACCAAGGTATATCATCATCATCATCATCATCATCATTATTATTATTATCGTTATTTCTAATCAACCAAGGTAGATTGCAAGAAACATAAAAACTGGAGCTGTATTAATTTATTAGGATGATAATTAGAATATATGTACCCCAGAATTATAAACAAATCATTATCTTACCACACAAAATCATCTTCCCTAAGCTTTTGCTTCAGGGAGATTCAGTAATTTTAAGTTAATTTTCCAAGATTATATTTACATCATCATTATGATGGGGTTCTTCAGAACAGTTAATGTTGCATTATTTAGAATCAGGGACAACAGCCAGAAGCCAAACCACTGTACTACCATTCTAGGATAGATGTAACATTAATGCTTTAATATGTTCACTCTTCCAACTTTTCCTGGACATCTTCAAAGTTTTCTTCTGTGTCACCTATACAAGTTCTGCAAAGTGCTGGTACAGGTTCTTTAAGGATATGGTTTCACTTGTTTGAGATTTTAGAGCTTCAACTTTGAAACCTAAATTCCCTGACTCTGAACATTGCAGTTCTCAAGGGATTTGTTTTCAATGGACCTTATTCCAATAGAGTGCATTTCTTTTGGCAGTATAGCCTTTGATATCATCAATTATTTGCTCCCATGTTTCAGCAAAAGGTCATGTTACTGCTGTCCAGCGCATCTTCAGAGCTAGAGTGCCTATTCTGAAAGTTGTGGATTGTGGAACTGGAATTGAGTGTGATATCTCAGTTGAAAACAAAGATGGCATTTCCAAGTCACAGATTATTCACATTATTGCTGCAATTGATGAAAGATTTCAGAAACTATGTCGTCTGGTAATTGTTTTCTTCATAGAACTTCTTATCCAGTTCCTTTCTTCATAATAATATGGAATTTCTAAAAATGTCCTCGTTTCAGTAGCAATTGAAATTTTTTCCTCAGCAGGTACTGGGAGACATCTGAGTAATCATTAAATGTTCTTCTTTTAAACTTGTTTGTGGTTATGTTTATTCCATTAGATTCTTTGCATTATGGACATGACTTAACATCATTTTACTCTTTTTATAGATGAAAACATGGGCTAAAGCACATGACATTAACAGCTCTAAAGATCACACTATGAACTCCATATCTATAATATCATTGGTTGCATTTCATTTGCAGGTTCGTTTATTTAATATCAGTTCCCTTAATGTCAATTTTCTATTCTTTTTATTTATTTACTTTTGCTTTATAGATGAGTTGAGAATTTTTTTTAAGAGGAAAAGCCAGACTGCAATGTGATAACAAAGGGAACAATGTAGTGTACAAAAACAGCAACAAGAATAGAGGCCTAAGGCTACAAAACAGAAGGAAACTACATCAAAGGATAAACTCATGTGCAAAGACTTTTTACCCACTCCTTCTGCAGCCATCCATTTGCAATTGAGTTTGCTATAAGCGAACTTACCTAAATATGTGAGATGATATTGACTATATGTATTAATATCCATCTTTGGAGATTCTGTTCCTCCCAAATATATGAAATGATTGCCCTGAACACTTGTTTACTGGTTGGATCATATATAGAGTCGCTTGAAACACTCCTAGACAGCAGAGTCAATCCTGGTCAAAGGGTTCCACTCTCCTACAGCAGGTCCAGATGAAAAGTGAGGCTCTCTTTCAGATGGGATTAAGATTATTTTGGGCACAGTCCTATTTTGAGTCGCTTCCAAGCCATCTGGGGAGTTGATATATGCTCCAATTATATTAGTGGATCACCATGATCAGTTTCCAATTGGAAGGATGTGGTTATCTAGTGAGCATCAGAAATATGATGGTTGATGTGAGATGAGCTGGGGTTGTTGGCCTATCAAAGCTGATGATCTTGGATGTTGGACGAGTAGTATGGACTTTCTCTCTCTAATGCAGTTTCAGACTGGTTTCATTGGTTTTGGTTCAACTTTGAAAGGACTGATCCAATGGGGTTTGGCCCCACAAGAGTTGGACTTAAATTCAGTATTTTATTTTGGTCTTTTATTTGTTCTATGATTCTTACGTAAGAGTGGGTTAGACTTTGGTTAGGATTCTGTTTTGGATTTCCGCTGTTACCTAAAGAAGTAGGAAAAAGTGTCCCACCGGTAGCCAGGTGCTAGTAAGTCCCAACATCCATGAATGTGAGGATTTGTCCATAGAGTATTAGTAATCGTTAATTATGATTTATAATGATAGAGTATATAATTGACCAGGTCTTTGATTTCTATGATTGTGAATGCAAATTGATTTAACAAACCTTTATTTCTGGGTTACCTGTAGCTTTTACTTCAGTAGTATTATTTTGTAGTAGGAGATAAACTCATCTTCTGCCTAATGTTCCATTTTTGTTCATGCAGACTCGCAACCCTCCTATTTTACCGGCATTTTGTGACCTATTTAAAGGTTAGTAACCTTAAAAAAATGTATAGAATAAATGGAGAAATTGTTTCCATATTTATCTATGTGCATGCTAATTCCTGTAACAATTCTAGATTGAAATGTCTAGGCAATGTTAACAAAGGTGACTAAATTCCTTGTGCCAACATTACCAAGCCGAAACCTGATGATCTTTATCTCCACATGATATAAATCATTATCATTACTAATCCGTAGCCTATGATTCCATACCCAAACTTTAACCTTCTTATCTTCTGCATTTGGGCTTTTAGAAGCATACATCTTTTGTATATTTATGCCTATAAGATCACAAATTCCTGAGAAATATGGTCTGGCATATTAGATATGGCCCTCTCCTTGGGCTTCTGGGCCTCAGCTAGGCATCACCCAAATGTAAAGCACTTAGGACAGCTAGCCTTGGTGCCATAAAACGGGAAATGACAATCCATCCCCCTGATCCTTCAAGTTTTGTTTGCCTGTTCTGCTTGGTTTTCTTTGTTTTTCTTATGCTATGATCCCTTTTGTTCTTTATGTGGGAGCACAAAGTGATTTCTAAAGAAGTAAGGAAATAGGACCCGCAAAAATAACCTTGGCATTTTACCTGTCAAAATATTGGCTTGCTAAGCTATACACTTGCTAAAGCTTGAGTGGTTGGCTTGAAGGTGATGTTTTTAAGGCTTTGAACTCTTCTATTAAGCCCACTCCCAAAGCCTCATTCACAAGCTTGATAACTTCCTGTGGCCTCTAGCTTTTGGAGCCCCACATATAGCGTTCGTTAACTCCCTAACAGCCTTGGTGTTTCTATTTGATAAAAGTACGCATCTTTATAGGATTATAGGTTTCTTTTTTTCTTTTTCTTTTTTCTTTTTTTGGATGAGACAAAAGAAAAGTACATAGTTTAAGTAGAGAGTACCAACTGATGGTCCCATACAAAATGAGGATTAAAGGTTTCTTTTTCCCCAAACAGCATATATTTATATTTAATTTCCTCATAAATTGAGTATCAAATATTTGTTTTCGACATTATGACCATGAGGAAAAGAACCGTGTTGGGGGCATCCTTAGCTTGTCACATGGAGTGATCAGTAAATCCGACTGTTGGATTGGACATGTGTAAAAGTTCAAATATTCAATCAAATACCCTTGTTAAAGTGAAGCTACTGTGGGGATATGTCTCTTAAGCAGCTTAGTTTATGATCTTTTCTATTCCTATCGAATGAGACTGGAGCCCTTCTTTGCTATTGATTATTGCTGATATTGTTATTGGTCTATCAATAACTGAATCGGTGCCCCTGCTAATTTATTGCTTGTGAGTTAATTTGGATTGACTTGCTTGCTGCCAAAATCCAAGACAGATATCAAATTTTCTTCTATTTCCTTTCTCCTCTGTTGAAGGTGACTGGCTGTATCAAGGAAATACTGGTTACCTCTGGCTACTGTTACCGCTATGAAGGAGTTATTGGTTAACACTGGATGCTGGTTTTCCCTGGAATCTCATGGTGCCAATTTGCTGCAATTTATTTCCCTAGTTTGTGCCAGGACGATTCCTTTCTCGACTGCTTTTGTGCCCTATGTCTTGACATACATCCCCATGCATGTCCAGCATGCTCACTGGTACTCGGCGAAGTAGTTGATACCTCCTGATTTTTTATTTAACTCTTTTTGGACTGATATTTGGCATGTGAACAGGGGACCATGGGGTCAAATTGTCAATAAAATTTCAGCCCCATCTGACCTGCCATGTGGCAGATCTAGGTGGCTATGGAGGAAATTCTTCTATTGACACCCATGTAGGAAAACCATGTCCATAAAAGTTACACATTTTAAGGAGGAAATTGTTTTTTGGATGAATACGAAGGAAATTATTAATGAGTAAATATTGCTGCTAACAGAGGAACCTTATCTCTAACTTTTCCACTTTTTGTCCTTTTCTGGCTTTGATGTTGACAGAAAAAAATCAACTATATGAATTATTATGATCTTAAGACCTAGTTGGTATTGGCATTTTCAGATGGCACTGATCCTACATGTGTGATGAAATTGGTCCATGGTTTTCTGGGATATGGTAAAAGAAATAAAGAATCATTAGCTGAACTCTTTCATACTCTGTTGACTAAGGTAATGTTTCTTACTTCTCATCAGATGATACCAGGACAAAAAAAAACTTAAAACAGAAATGCTAAAGCAACATTTACTTACAAAATGGAACCATCATCAGATGGTACATACTTAAGTTTTCCTTCCACTGGAGGAGCTAAAAACACTTCTGAACTTCTCATGGTAGCTTTTTACTGCAGCTGGTATTGGTTGAGACATTATGGCCTGAAGGTCTTTGTGCAAGTACATATGAAGGATGTTGGATATCTAAAACCTGGGATTCTAAAGCTGGCTATATAAATGTAACTTTACTGGACTACTGCACAAACTTCTACCAACCCAAGTCAATTGGAATATCTGACAATTTATCCTATTTGCTTGTTATTTCTTCCAGATTGAGGATTTCACTGATAGGTCCCAGAATGTTGCAAGGTCAGTTGCAGTGGAAGGGTTCCAGAAAATCTACAAGTGCATCCATGCATCTCTTCATTACCTGACAGCCTTTGTGGAAGGTAGGATTGAAGCTCCCAAGTTGGAAGGACTTTTTTTCAGGTCTGAACCTCATTCTACTAAAAAAAATGATGCTGTGGTGAACCTTGAGAGAAGCTTTCCCCTCGCTGATCCTGTAATGGTGCCACCACACTTCAACCCCATCCCAGAGGAAATGGATGCTGCTGTGTATTTTAAGAGAAAGTTTCTCTTCTCTGATCCTGAAATGCTGCCACCGCCCTCCAAAAGGATGCGGTTTGAAGGTGTTTCAGCAGGAGAATTTGAAACACATGGTTGGATTCCATGGGATATTCATGATCAACATCCTCCAATTGTACCTCTAGAATCTCATTACAGATCAGAGCAAGCCCCTTCCAGTCCTGTGTGGTCAGGTGGCGCTTTGCACATCTCTTCTGTTCCGCCACTACATGATGGAGGATTCCAGCAAAGACCCTGGTCTGAGGGATTTCAAAATATGAATCCCATGTTTCATGGTGAACTGCCACATGTAACACATGAACGTCCCTGGCAATACAACTACCGAAGATAAGCTGCCATTCTCTTTATGTGCTTGGCTACCTTCCTTGAGTTCTAATTCTGATGCCAAATGGTCATTGATTTCTTCCCCACCGGTTAGGTGTAACTTTTGCTTATGGGTATCATCTTCACAAAGATCGCCTGAAGTGACAGAAATGCACCGTTGTTTGCTTGGAAGAACATAAACATGTTATCTAAGGATAGGTACAGTCAATGATAGAAACCTCTAGGCTAACCCTTTACAAAGATATGTTGATCACTGAAATGACTGACTGGATAAATTGTGGTCTAACTGCTGTCAGATGTGCAAATTTTCCAATTATACCTGTTTTGTTTATCTAGCTGCACACTGGTGCATACTTTTTTGTGTTATTATAGATGATCATGAAGCAAATTGGTTATAGTAAGCTTCATTTTCATAATTATGTTGTTTTTTTCTATTTCCATTTTCTCATGTATTCCAAGTTGTATGGTGCACCATCTGTGATTCGTAAATTGGGCTATGTTACATGGATTATCTTGATTGGTCTGTGTCTTTGTTCTAATAATCAGAATAATCTTAGTATCTTCTGGCCCTATCAATGTACTGTGTTCAGTTTTTATTTGGCTTTCTTTGAGCCAGTACTTTCCAACAGAGGCTTTACTTAGCACTGTCGGTGCTACCTAGATAATCCACCAGAGGAGGTATTTTGGGTTAATTGAATGCAGAAATAATTCGGGGTATTTTTGACGAAGGTGATCAAGGATTGTAACGAGAGAGTAAGCTTTCCTGAGCAGCCAAATTTTGTGAACAAATAGATTCCAGTGTATGTTAAACTCAGTAACATAAACAGCCATTCCACCAATCCCATCCCAGTGTTTGCTTGATTCTTTTCATGAAATATACCTGGACGTTGAAGCTAGGGTACCGAGCTTTCCTCGTCTCTTCTATGGCTGCCAAACTTTTTGCAGACTGGTCTTTTCTACACGAAGAATTCTTGTATCTAAGCGCTAAAACTATTACTACAGCTGAGTTGATTTCCAATTCGTTAAAAGACATTTTGTAATTCATGGTCTCTGCAAACAGACTTTGATCGCGTAGCTCTATGCTGATCCATTCTCCCCATAATAACGTTTCCATAATAACGTTTCATTTACAAAAGATACCGACAGAATGTATCAGTCTGTAACTCCAAGATATAAATGCATGGTCTCTGCAAACAGCCTTTGAATCGCGTAGCTCTATGCCGATCCATTCTCCCCATAATAACGTTTCATTTACAAAAGATACCGACAGAATGTAGCAGTTTGTTATAACCTATTGTATAGTACTTCAAGAGGGGGAGGGGGGGAAGTTCTCTACTTTTTGTTTTCTTTCTCATCCTGATCATGGAATTCTTCTTCTTCATCCCCAATATCATAATCATCATAGAACTCTTCATACTCATACTCATCCTCATCGTCTTCACCATCGGATGGCAGATACATCAGTCCCCTCGCCTGTTGTCCTTTCAATCGCTCTTGAATACTGTCTCTGATTGCAGTTCCCTAATTTAAAAGGAACAAAATAGGACGAATAAACATCACAGTAAGGAATTGGCAAAAAATCTGGAACTCGAAATGCTACACACAAGGAACTAACCATTTTGTGGCAACCTTCCTCAAACATCTCGAGGAAACCAGCAACCATGCGATCTGCATTTTCCACCCACATATTACGACGCATCCCAGCAGTTTTTGCCACAGTTTGTATCTGCAAAATTAGGGAAAGCAGGCATTCATTACATTGTCCACAGCTTTATCAATCATGAAACCAATAAATAGGCCACCTTACAGATGGAACATTAAAGACTTGACCGACTTGTTTCTATACAATGAAGGTTTTAGAACTCATCCAAATAGGCTCTAGAACCAGCATAGTTTGGGTATCTGATTTTCCCTATAAAACCAGCCGCCAGCAAGGTAAGAACAAAGGATGTATGATACCAGCATTAATGAAAGATGTTTTCATTGAAACGATCCGTTGTATGGAAATATCTTTACAAAATAAAGTACTTAGTAGGATTACTTCATCCTATTTTGCAACCCTACTTGCGCAGCATCTCAGCACCCAACCGTGTCAAAAAGTATTTTGACGTGTTTACATACATTAGAACCATAGACAATTAAACTAACCTTTTCACCAACCTTTTCTTGTTGTTGCTTCACAGTCTCCTGTAGTTTCCTTAAACCCATGTTCACTCTCAGGCGTTTCTCCTGATGATTAGCAATAACGAGAAAATATCAGTTCCCTCACTCAACAAGGACAAATAGCTGGGAATATTTTCTAGAACGGCATACATCACCAAGTCAAATACTATGGATTTAAGCCATAAATTATAAAAATAGAGACACAAGTCATACCTTCACATAACTAACTCCCAGTTCCTTCCTTGAATATCCACGGGCCAAGTTTCGCATCACATACTGGTTGTAATCTTTGAGGATCCTCATTATAATGTCTGATGTTGAGATCCCCTCAGTCCGCTTGGTTTCCTTAAACCTGCCAACAGCTTTAACCTGGCAACATAATATTTCCAGCAACAGCATGTGATATATATGAGAGAAGACACAGATCCAAGTTGGTCACTGAAAGCTTACAAATTCGTAGACATCCTTGCCAGCTCCACTTGCATCAGCATAACTGCATAAGTTTCACACCAAGCAAGATGTAATCAGCTACGTATGTCAACAGAAAAGCAGAGGTGTTCAATATAATGGTAGTTGAAAATTGGAGAAAAGACCAAAAAAAAAAAAAAAAAAAAAAAAAAAAAAAAAAAAAGAAGAAGAAGAAGAAAAGGAAAAAGAAAAAGAACGAAGAACTGATGTATGTATAAAACATAAGTGAAGGCACTTCATTTATAGTTTACTTAATAGGAGAGCACAAAAAGAGTTCTTATGGGTTTTTATGTATTGGAAAAGGGGAAAGCAGGGATAACAACTTGACACTCTTTGTTTCTTAAAAACAAACCACAGAATCATTATGTATGACGTTGTGTAAATGGGACGATTAACCTTACGGAAGAGAATCGTGGGCCACATAATCAATTTTATGCTTGTCAAGGAACTCTTGATTTATCACCCAGGGGGCATCAGGAATAACTTCATCAACCCATCTGCATCATAAAGACGAAAATACGCACATGCAAAAAAAAAAATTCAGATTGCTGCAAGAAAAGGAAGTTGGGGCCAATTAAAAGAAATTTACATACCTTGCTAAATACATTTATCTGAAAAAAAAAGCTTCTCGAATATTAATTAGAACTGAAGAATCGACACCATCTTGCTAAAGGAACTATTCACTCCTGAAATTTTATAGAACAGGAAGAAGACAAAAACACAGACATACAAACCTGCAATGGCGAAGAGATTCATAGCGCTCAGCTTCAGTCATGACAGTTTTGCCTTTATACTTATGTGTGGTCTCATCATTGCAGCATCCAACAAGTAGGTAGGTGTTCGGGAACCTGTATTTTACCAGTTCAAAACAAGGGTAAATGTTGATAAACTTCAGTATAACATAATGCATGAGAAAAAGTGCTCCAGCTTAATGCACATGAATGAAGTATGCCACTGCAGAGCGGGTAATGAATCAATCAAATAAAAGGGTCAATGGAAATACTACAAAGTGAACTTAAGATAACTACTGCTACCATAGAAGTTTTCATGCAAAACATCAAATTGTCCTAACATGTAATTAAAGGTTTGGAGTAAATAGTAGTCCAGGCCAATGGTGGGTTTGAATCGTCCGTTTTATAATTCCTGAGTTTGGTGGGAGTACATGTATAGGAATTGCCATAAGGAAGGTCAGAAGCATGATTAATAAGCTTAATGCAGATGACTTGATCTAAGCTCCTTGTTGTTTACAATTTTAGCTTTTATCCAACTCATCTAGACCTTAATGACAACAATTATCCTTTTATGGGGAGATAAACGAAGATTTTCATAAGTTGGAAGAACAAAGATGTAAAGGAGGGCCAGAATCCACCCACAAAAGGTGGGACTGGGAGAAGGGAGAAATTCATGCATTGACAAATTTAGCCATCTCGATGATATGTCCTGTGTGAACCGGAATGACCCTCTTACTACTGAGCCAGGAAACTTCAAGTCCAGCCTCATTTTCTGGTATAAAGGAAGGAGGTAGTTAATTCATTTCATCAAGTTTGGGCGTGTATATAACATAGGATTTATATTGATAGTTTCTCTTTGAGATGTTGACTACACAAAAAAGAATTGGAAATTAAATAATCTAAGCAATATCTAAATACATATACTACTGAAAGAAATCCTAATTTGATCAAATAAACTAAAAGATTATATCTACAAGTCTCCTTTCAGATCAGGAAACCCGGGAAATCAGAAAATAATTAAAAATAAATAACAGAAGGAGACGAAAAGTTTCATGATACCATCTAATCACAGAATCCCTGCTTAGCCACAAGAAGAGCTAGATCAGCTGGAAACCATAAGATCCGCTTAAGAAGCTCATAATTATACTCGGAGCCTATATGAAGGGATACAACGTTTGTTGCACAACAACCAAAATGGAGACAAGATCCCAACTCTTAATTATAGTAGTTTGGTGCCCTAGAACTGCCAACTCTGACACAACTTCCCTCTCTTTTCAACAAAGCTACAACCTTGTCG
Organism: Hakea prostrata; assembly: GCF_041222555.1. Taxonomy (NCBI): domain Eukaryota; kingdom Viridiplantae; phylum Streptophyta; class Magnoliopsida; order Proteales; family Proteaceae; genus Hakea; species Hakea prostrata. Next base: position 73,051,092 of record NC_142601.1, on the reverse strand, counting down.
CCTAATAAGACATTGCCCCATTATAATGAAATATCCAAGAATTTGATGGAGGACATCAAGTTTGACGAGAAAGACCTTCAATTTCAGGATCAGAAGCTCCCGAAAGAAATCTTCCAACCCAAAGTGGTATCGACGAAATTTTAGGTCGAATATGTACCCGACGACATCCATCCCCAACCCCACACCCCTGTGGGAAATCCCTCAAACGGAAGGATAAAAAAGCGGAACCGATGAGAACATGTAAATTATAATAAAAGATGTTCCTTTAAATGAATCAAATCATAGAATTCAATAAAAGGGACAGACAAAGAGAAATCTCGGATATGAGAATTCAAGACAGGTAAGATTCTTACGATTTCTTGGCCTGCTCAAGGGAGCGCGCATGACCGAAGTGGAAGAGATCGTAGATTCCATCCGCGTAAACACGCACCGGCCTGTTGGCCTCTGCAACATCGCCATTCGTCTGGTTTTGATTTTCCATTCAGATAATCCACCGCTCTCCCCTCTCTCTCTCTCTCTCTCTCGGACCAGGTAAATCCACCGCTCCTCTCTCTCTCTCTCCTCTTCCTCTGCGTTTCTCGATGCTTCGCTTTCTCTCGTCGGTTGTCAGCATTACTCATTCATAAGCATATCGGATTTTCGGAACGCTACATTCAAATGCCAAAGGAAAATTGAAATACACAATATAATATAATAAATAAAGTTTTGCTGGGTCCCATGACTCCCATTGCGTCGGTAATCTAATTCAGAATTCAAAAAGACCAAAATACCCTTTTAAGTTGTTTAATACATATTGTATCAACTAAAATACTTCCATGCCCTACTGTTATCAACCATATACATACCCCTTCTTTAGTTCTTTTACCCAAAAACGAAAAACCCATATAACCCTTCTCCCTACCGGAACCACTGTGGAAACCACTCCCTACAGGGGAAAAAAATGTTCAACATTTGCAGTCTCAATCCTCAAAAACATGCACAACAACAGCCAAGAGTATATAAATAAATATCTCAATCATACCAATAATTCTTAGCTGTTTCTCTGTTCTGAGTCCATGGGAAACCCATTGTAAAAACATCTCATGTCTTTGATATTCAATCTCAGAACAAATTGTCAAGAACTAGACTATTGTCCCATCCTCTGCTCTGAAAAACAGGCTGAAGAACAAAATGCCTTTCAGACAGGACTTAAACTTCTTAATACTATTTGCAACTGAAAATAATCAAGATAAAGTCTGAAAACAAAACATGGGTCAATGGTCATGTAGAAGATAATGGAAGAAGAGGAAATGAATTCACCAAAAAAAAACCCCATTATCTTTTCTTAAAGCCATATTTCTTTCGCTCATAAAAGAGATCAGTTTTGGCACTGCCCAAATTGACGATTTTAGGACACCCATCCCTGTCTTTCTCCTGCTGTGTGCACTCTTTGCAGTAGTAGGCATCCGATATACCAACCCCTCCACAAATCACACATCTGCCTTGGAATGATCCATAGTTGCATTCATCACATACACGAACGAGCGTACAGGGACGCACATATGAGTCACAAATCACACACTTGCCATCACATTTCTCACAAAGCCGTCCAATAGCAATTCCTGGCTGCTTCCTACACATAATCAGATCTGGGTGATGCTTAGCCATGATTCTTTAGACTTCTTATTGCTTCACCTGTCTTGTTTACCTGCAGATACTCCATAAAATGTTGCACATCGGTTACAGTGATACCGACTGAAAAAAATACAGAAACATCAGAGTGACAGCCCAACAGGTCACCAAGAAAAGGAAACAAAGAGAGAGGTTTGGGGAGTAAGATGGTGGTGGTGGAGGTAAAGGGCGGGCGGAGGAATTAGCAACATTTGATAGTTCGCATCCAGGAATGAGGGTAATCCTAAGTCACCATTGTTTTTCAATCATATGCACAAGTCATGTAAATTTGTCAAATTCCGAGTATTTTTCCCACATTCTAAAGAATATAATCAAACTTAACACCACCAATTCAGATAAATTTTTGGAGAATGGAAACAACTGAATGCCATTCCGTGGCCCTCAGCTGTGTAACATTTAAAGCTTTATTTCAAGGCCCAATAGAACTATGCCAAAAGATGCATCTATTAGATGGAGGAAACCTTCTTGCTTGTAAGCCAAAGACCCTCCTCAAAGCTGACCAATACCGGATTGGGAAGAAAGGAGACTGAGTCACTTAAATCTCCCCCATTCAATCCTTGATGCCCTTGCCAGGGGAAGACACATTGCAGTGCCACCAACACACATCCACAGTGTCTGTTACAGCACACTTCTTTCTCCCTTTGATCTCATCCTTGCTAAACCACTTATGATTCAACCACGATTTGGTCAGATCAGATTTGTCTTGTTTCTGATATCTGATTTTCTCCAATGTCCAGTCTTGTCTATTCTTCCACACTGTGGTTCTAGACTCTCTCTTAGGCTCCAGTCCCCAACATTTAGGTTATAAGATAACCAACACTAACTTTAGCTAAAAAGATTATTCCCTGTAAATACTCTTTCTCAAGTTTTATATTGCACATTACATGGTACAGAAAACACCATTTGTATAAGCATAAAAGTTCATTATTATCAAGGTACTATGCCTTTTAGTGCTCTAGTGACTGAATATTCATACTAGCAAGTCTGAACATAAGAATATGTGCTGGGCTCATCAACTGTCATCATATATCATATCTGCTGCATTGAAAGGCAAAGGACTGGTGCATCTCAAATAACCATCCAAGGGAGAGCACATTAGCATTAATACTTCAAAGAGGAATCGATACTCACCACAGTAACTTGACCACCTCAAAAAGATTATTCCTTTTCAGTATATCAATGTGGCTGGATAATCAAGCCAAGAAAGTTTAGAGTTGCACCTAGTGTTCACTTCAACACAGAAAATAGAAAGGAACTAACAATCCTGCCCCAAAAACAAGCATAGGAAAGAGTGAATTTCTTAAAACAATAATGATAAATTGGCAGGAGTCCAAATAGCTCAACCAGGATCTGATGCAAACAAGTAGTTTGGACGGGTCAAAATAGTGAATCAGGGCAATTAAGGTAAGGTTTTGGTAGAAATCTCCAACAAAATAACAATCCAAACCGGTCCTACTTTCACATGGAACAAATAATCCACAGTAAACAACCACTGTGTACATCTTCCAAAAGAACAACTTTCATTACCAAGTATTAATTTCAGTATTTAAAGGCGATAGATTTTCAGCGTTACAAAGCTAAGACATATAAATTCAACAGGTCTTCAGCCAAGTTCATAAAAGAGGCCTAATATTTAGAATTTAAATTGCAGATTTTTAGGTTAAGTTCAACGAATACAAGGTTAAAAAACCCACTTTTCCTGAAGCTTCTAGTGATGAATCTCATGCTTTCACGCCATTACCAAGGTCTCCAACCACTGAGGCCAGAATACCATTTAAAAAAATTGGGTCTGACTCAGGTTTTCAGGAATTCAACAGTGAATGTTATTCAAACCACTATACATTTGCTGCCTGGGAATCAGGCTGGATGTAGTCGAAGAAATGCATGGACATGTGGAGTTGCGAACTAATAGGTTCAACCAGTCGGTATCATACATTAACAGAAAGCTTCTCTGTAGCCCCTTTCTTCAAATCTCACCACCGAAAAAGAACAATAGCATGGAACATCACAAATGGGAATAAGGCCCAATACGATAATCGTATGATCTTAGAAAAATTGCTTAATCCGAAGTGAACTAAACTGTTTATAGAACAGAAGAGCGATTATCTTTCCGTAGGGGAAGAAGTTCACTGTTCACGCAATAGTAAAGTACAAACTCAGGAAAATAGTAATGAACTAACCAAGGAAAATTCTTCGGTTGCCGCTGCAATCAACTGGGTTTGACGGTCTGGAAACAATGCTTTTATCCGGGAGCGGAAACAAACGATAGGTCAGAGCGAGGTGCAACGGAGAAGGAATAACACGTTAAGTTTCAATTTGGTCCCATCATTTACCCAAAAAAAAAAAAAAAAAATTTGGTCCCATCAAAGAAACGAATAAATAAGTTTTGGATCATATTCTGTAAATTATTATTATTATTATTATTATTTTATTATAAATGACCCTTATTAAGCCGGAAGATGCGGATATTAATAAAGTCGGGATCAGCTCCCGAAGATGGCTTCCCAGGGGTCAAATCTATGATATATCACATAGCAGGTTGCATTCCCAAGGGTCAAATCTATGATATATCACATAGCAGGTTGCATTCCTCTCTCTTTTGCTTTCTCGATCACAAATCTTTGATGACATAAATGGTTGTTTTACAATATGGGTATGTGCTGTTTCTGAGAATTAGAATGATCGGACCAAATTTTGGTTATCCTTACCCAAATTGACACCCTAGTATATTGAATTGCAGTGGTACCCATCCGTCTGAGAATTTTTCTTATGTTTCTTTTGAATTGGTGTTCGAGTTTTGGGTGTTGTGGTATTCTTGAATGCTTGTAGTTGCAGGAGTATCAAAATGCCAATCAACTCATGACCTCAAGCATCAAGGGTTCGTCAGTATTCTCACGGGTTTCATTGATTTGAGTGGTCTTTCAATTTAAGCGATGATATGAAACATTATTTTGCTCAATGGATCTTTACCTTGAGCTTGAACTGCTTTGTCAGATTGAAAGTCATTTTCTGATATTGATTGTGAGGTCAGTGGTCTTGTGGCTCTGTTTCAAAAAAGATGTTAAGTATTTCCTGCCTCGAACGACGAATTTAATTATTTCTGATTCTCTTTCTTCTGCTAATTTACAACCTCTACGGTATAGTTGTTACCCTGTTCTGGGTTCTGCTTGGTCTTGGTTGTTTGGTTTGATTAATCCCGTGGAATTAAAAATGAATACCCATAAGCTGATTCGTTCCGAGTCATATTTTTATTATACATGAGATCCAAACAAATAAGTGAAATCATTAGCATGTGATAAAGTGTAGGCAATCAGCATTGATCTTAGTAATACCTTTTCCTTGATTCAGTTTTTTGGTTTTTAATTTTGGTATTTGGGCATGGATTCTTAAAAGGTGTCTTAACCCTGCTGCTTTGATCTCCAATTCATCAGTGGCCCAATCATAGTGACATTGATGTTTCAAAATGATTATTGCAAGTCAAATAGTTAGGACACTGAAATGAAATATGGACACCAGGAAAGATAAGGTACAAAACCCCAATGTCCTGATTTTATTTCCGACACCAACATTTACATTCTAATTACAATCTCTTGAAAATTATTCTTATGTACCTATATACCAGACCTAAACTGATGACCTACACACTAAACTACCAGAATACTGCTTACCTGCGACCACCAGATCTTGTAAACCAGCTTCTTCACCGTTACTTTCTACATTGAACAGTCAACCAATCACATCTTCTTCACTCTGTTGGGTGGGAGTCTTCCAGTTATAGCATAGGCACCACTAAGTTGAATTACAGGTCATGCTTTTCCTTTCCTAGTTTTCTCTGATGAATTCTGCTCAGGCGGCGGACCTGATGTTATTGGGTACGAGCGAAATGCATCCTTCACAGGTTTCACAAGTTCCACATAGATTACCCTGCCATCAATAGACTGAGAGAAACAGACGATTAGTCCAAATTTTGATACTGGAAAAGAGTAAAGAGTAGAAAAGGGCAGATTATGACCTTGTGATCCATGCTTTCTAGAGCAAGCATGGCCTCATTTTGAGAACTATATTGTACAAATGCATATCCTTTTGACCTTTGAGTGGCCTCATCTTTGACGAGGTTAACTGCCATAAAATTGTACTAAGAAGTTTAGATATCTTGCACAGTACCAACATCCTGAAATTCCCCACTATGACCAGATCAACAAGATAGAAAATGGAATAATGGATAAGGTCTTGTTTCAGATTATACAAATTTTAAGTTGGAAACACCCTTTTTTTCTCCCTTTTCGGGATAAGGGTTGTCCCCAACACCACCTCCTCCTACTTGGTAGGGGTGAAGCATGGCCAATCTTGGATTAACCAACTTAACATGTGCCTATCCATGTGAGCATATAACCAAGCACTTGATTTCCCCTATCAACGTAGCACAATACAAATATCACCCCTAAAAATTTCTAAAATGTCAAAGGGAGTTAGAACTCACTTCTAATTGCCACATGCACCAGACCATTCAGTTAATACTCTCCATGAAAAGTCTGACGGTTTATTTTCGACACAGGAAAGGTTCTCCACAACAGATTCAGGTCACCCAAGCTCTGTAACTAATGACCCGCCAGAAATTTCCAAGATACAGAAAAGGGGGGGGGGGGGGGGAACCAACTCTACTCCTGCAAGGATTACATACCCTGTATGCTTTGGAAACAATTTTCAGGCCCACTATCTAACAGTACACACACACACAAAGTGAGAAAACAGCCTGGAAAAAAGAAAAAAAGAAAGAAAAAAAATGAAGAAGAAAGAAATTTTTGCCTTTAGTGATGATAGTATCATCAGATGGCTTTCCATATATCTGTAGCAGAAACTCTGGTACTTAACCAATGCTTATGATCAACAAGAACAGAGCCCAAAACAAAGTGGAACTGTAGGAGAGAATTCCATGTAACAAACCCCAAGCTGTTGGGAGGAGGATATTTTAGTTCTAATTGAGTTGAGTTACTATTTGTCTCATCTGAACTTCAACGTGCACCAAGTAAATTATATGGTTTTAGTGATAAGGAGCAGAACAACACTTACATTCAACTACCCGACCAAAATTCGAAAATTTCTGTTTCAAACCCGTTTCACTAATAGAGTATGGCAAATCTGCAGCAAAATACAAACATATTAAAAATTTACAACTATGAAAGTGAAGCATCATAATAGAAGGATAAAGTGAAGCATCTGTAACCACGAAAACTATGAAAGTGACCTGGCTTTCATGTTAACCAAAGGTAATTTCTTGTCGGTCACTGCTGATTTTAGCTGTGAGCAGCCACGGCCAACCTTTATGATGTCTAATTTGGAAGGGCAATAATTATCCTCCTTTCTGAGCAAATTGTGACTCCAGTACAGTATAGAAGTTCAACATTGCAAAAAGAGATTTTTAACGTCTGAGGGACTAGCAACCTTCATTGTCCCCATTCCCATTAGAAATCACAGATTTTATGCAGCCAAGGCTCAACCATTTAAAACAGCTTATGATCTAGGCTTCCAATATCTAATTAGGAAACAAATTTCTGTCTCACTGATTGTATTGGATCATGGACAACGAAAGCCTGCTTAAAATCCAATGATGCATGCAGCACCAAGTGATAGAGTTGTCATGCCAGAAAGGCCTTGTCGCCAAGATTCAGGTTGATTTGTTATCTTCTTATTGACAGAAGTACATACCATTCAAATCACATATATGGAGGAACAAAAAGAGTCTGGGAAGATGGTTGATGCATATGATTCACATACTAAGCCAGCCCCCCAGCCAACCAATCGGTGGTTGCAGGTGCATTTGGAGCACTCCGAATTCGGGACGCAACAAGTAGAAAGCTTTCCAGAAAAAAATAGAAAAGATCATTGAACTTCCGAGAACTTGGTCTCATAGGAAATGTGACCATAAAATAGCAATATCAGAATCATGCTAACTCGATGAATCTTGACCTATCAAACATAGAGCAAGGGGAAAGCGACAGAAATTGAAGAACTGGTCTCTCGTTAAGGTTAGAATCTTAATATATATACTGAATGATAACATTACCAAGGTTTACCTAAAAAAGGATAACATTACCAAGAGGAATTTATTAAGGTCAAAAAATATGTTGATCACGGAATTCCATCCGCAAGTACTAAATTTTGCAGGTTAAAAAAACACCCTAATTTCATAGTGGTGAGACTAAGTATTTAACTGCAGCTTACGATAGATGATTGCTAAATGGATAACAAAAGCATTTAGTAGCGTTACAGACACAAGAGGAGGAGGACCCACCACCCCTTCCCCAAAGGAAAACCTCCCCCCCCCTGTTAGAGGACAGTATATACAGATTGTGTGTATTTCCACAATACAACGATATTGACAACCATGAATATATAGTGTTGTACCCTTGAGGGGAACACAAGCATCTAATTTCATCATCAACAGGACCAGAGCAAGTGTTACGATCTTGGATTTTAGGTTTCTCTCTCTGGCGATTCTTGGTCTCTTCTCCAACGAGTCTCCAAGGCATGCCTTTGTGGGGGGGCTCTCAAGTGTTCATGCTCTTTGTTTGTGGAGGTTCTGCTCAGGCTTTGTATTCTGCGTTGTGCTGATTCTGATTGCAGAGAAGATCTGGAAAATCTCCTGCTGTTCTTCCTTTGAATCGTTTCAGTTTGTGTGATTCTTCTTATCACTGATCTCTTTTCTGTGTCGTCTGGTTTTTGAAGAGCTCTTGCTCTGTTTTTCGAGCGCTCTTCTCTGGTGTTTTTGGTGTTGCAGCTCTTCTGCTGTTTTTCAGATCTGTTGAAGTTTCTACTCTCTTTTTGGAGCTGTGTTTTTCAGATCTGCTGTATTTTCAAATCTGTTTTTTGAACTGGTGCAGATCTGTTCTTGCGATTCTTGTTCTGTTGTGTTTCTTTCATCGTTGCTTTAGTTCACTTTGCAAACGGTTTCTGCTCTGCAGCTATTATTTCTCCAATTCTTCAAGAGATTCTTCTTGATTGATTTTCGTCTTCTGGTTTCTGAGATGGCTTCTTCTTCCTCCACCTCTGTTGATCCTTTCTTGGCTGATGCTACCTCTTCTTTTTCGGTGTCTCATGCGCATCACTATCTCCCTGTTAAACTGCATTCCACCAATTACTTGGTTTGGAGATCGCAATTCATTCCTGTTCTTCGCACTACTGGTTTGATGGGATTCGTTGATGGCACTAATCCTTGTCCCTCACCTTTTCTTGATTCTGAGACTACATCACCGACCTCTAATCCTGCCTATTTTACATGGCATAAGCATGATCAAATGTTGTTATCTTGGATCTTGGCTTCTTTAACAGAGTCGACACTCCCAGGTTGTTAATATCTCCACTTCTCATGGTGTTTGGTCTTCTTTGCTTCAACTTACGCATCCTCTTCACAAGCTCGCATTATGCAGCCAGGATGCAGCTTCACAGCTTGCGCAAAGGCTCTGACTCAATTTCAGCTTATCTTCTACGGGTCAAACAACTTACAGATTCTTTGGCACTTGCCTCTCAACCTGTTTCAGAACCTGAACTTGTTCTTTTTATTTTGGGAGGCCTTGGACCTGAGTTTCAAGCTTTTGTGACTGCTGTTACACACGTGAGACTCCCATCAAGCTTGCTGATCTTCAGGGTCTTCTTCTTTGTGAAGAAATCAGATCTGCACAGCTTTTCAAGATATTACCAACACGTACGCTAATTTAGCACACACCTCGTACTTCGAGCATCAAAGGTCTGCATCTTCGCACTCCCAGGAATTTTAGACAGAATTTCTCAAACAGATCTTACACTGCTCGTGGTCGAGGTTTTGGTGGACGGTTTTATGGTCGAGGTTTTGGCAGAGGGGGTCGCACCTTTATTGTAATATTTGTGATCGCTATGGACATATTCCTCGATTCGTATCACAGGTCTCAACCTCATGACTCTCCCGGCTCATATTGCCACCCGCTCCTTCTCATAATGTTCAATGGCTTCCCGACCCCGGAGCATCTCATCATCTCACCCCTAACCTGCGACACATAACTACTCCTACTGAGTATTCTGGAACTGATTCGGTGCTGATAGGGGATGGTTCAGGTTTGAAAATTCAACATATAGGTCGTTCTGATTTTTCTGTTAATCATTCGGTCTTCAACATGCCCGATGTCTTACATGTGCCAACCGATCTTCTAATTTGATGTCGTAAGCAAATTTTGTGATGATAAAGGTATTTTTGAATTCTACCGATTGCTTCTATGTAAAGGATCTGTGCTCGGGCCGTATTCTTCTCCAAGGCCCTCTTGAAGGAGGTGTGTATCGACTTGATTCTGTGGGGTGTTCTTCTCCTCCAGGTATCGCTTTATCTGCTGTTAGACAATCTTCTAATGTTTGGCATCTTAGACTTGGACATGCTGCACCTGCTGTGGTTTCTAGAGTGGTTTCTCGTTCATTTACCTTGCAGTAGCTCTAAATTTGTTGGTGTTTGTTCTGCATGTCAACTTGCCAAGTCTCATAGATTGCCATTTGTATCCTGCATTTCTACTGCTACTGCTCCTCTCCAGCTTATATATTCTGATTTGTGGGGTCCGTCTGATGCAATCTCTAAGGAAGGTCATCGTTACTACATCTCTTTTGTTGATGCTTTCTCCAGATACACATGGTTATATACTTTAGCCCATAAATCGATGCTATCAAGGTTAGGAAAAACCTGTGGAGAATCATAATTCTACATTAAATGTTCAACGATTGGGGTGGGAATTCAAGTTCCAAACGACCCGGGGATACTCATAGACGCCCGAACCCGAGCAAAATGGAGTGGTTGAACGGAGACATGGCAAATTGTAGAAATGGACCCGGAGTCCGGCTCGCCGTGTGAAGCATACGCGACAATGAAAGACTCTCTTCGCGACAGCTTGACCCCAATCATAAACGGCGCCAGACTATACATTTAAGGTATGGGTGCGGTACCATGACCTTATATGCCATAAGATGGCACAGAGCGCATAGTGGACAGCCCTACATCATGGTTACAAGTGCCATCCCACTGAAAGGTAATATTAGACATGTGATTATCGATGAGCTATTGTTCCATATAAGGACAGGTCTTTTACACAGCGCACGGTACACTAGACCCACAACAGGGGGCAGTACATGCCAGGATGGCAAGGAGCGCACGCCCACTAATGTTCTACAAACAGACCTATAGTGCTGAGAATAAGCACAAAACAGACAGGAGTCGGCTGTACCAAAAGGACATTGGACGCACCGATGGAAATAGCGCACAATGCCTCACAGATCGCCGGATGCAGTGGACCACCTCCATGCGTGACGCCACCGCACATGGGCCAATAATGGGGCAAGGCCAAAAATGCTGTGGTCAGGGCCAAAATGTGCTGCTGGCATGGGCAATAAGATGTGATGTATAACATGGGCATAAAGACGTGGCAGGGCCCTTCCAGCAACCCCGGTAATAATACTAGTAGTGGGCCACACCCCAATGAAGTTGCACCCAGCACCGGTCCACCCATGGCACGATCCCAAGATGGACCGACACCACGGCCCAACAAGCCAACGACAGCACCCTCATGAGTGCGCATCACCGAAGAACCCACAGTTACCCAAGCATCAAGCACACGGCCACAAGAATGGATAACAAAATGCTATAATCACACGGACGACCCACCGGGATCGAAAATCGGGCAAATGGCACGCAAAGCGCCCGATGGGTCAAGAGCGTATAAGGCCGAGCGCAAGGCACACACAGGAGTATGGCCAGATAACCGAGACTTTAGTCCAGGGTCAAACCTACTACAACCGCATGATCTCGGTGCCCACGGCCTATTCGCCACTGATGCAATAATGCTCATGGTCATTGTCCAAGACATAATGCACAACCCCGGCATGTGACGCCACACATGTGTAAGCTCAAAGGTATGGCCAAGCCCAGGGCATGGAAGCTACATACTAACCCGGCGGGCAAGACCGATTCCAACCGCATGCAGGGCCATATGCGATTTATGTTGATGAAGAACGGCGCGGCCAAGATGACCTTACCACCCTAGTAAGGAAGCCAAAGGACTTGGTCAGAGGAGAGCTACCCTCTCCAGGGGGATCTCAAAAGAAGTGGGCCCAACGGGCGGATCCGATCAAAACCCAAACCCCATGCCCCCACCACATCAAGACGGAGGGAAATGCCACCCAACTGACCGAGGGCTGGGCCAAGATGAAGACTGCCGAGAGAGCCACGCAATAAGCGGGCTCCCACCGAGGACAGGTGGCAAGCGAACGGTATCCAAAGGCAAGATGGAAAGCGAACGGAACGAGGGAGACGAAGTCAAGGAGGGTATTGGAAAACCGGGCACACGCAAAAAGACAGACAGACCGAAAGTGAGATCGGCCGGGGCACAGAACTACGAACAACACGAGGAGACCCACGGAGGGGATAAAGGGCACCACGCAAACGCACGGACAAGCAAGAGGGGATTATTGAGAGAAAGGCCAAGGAGACCAGGGCACCTACAAGACAGTCGGATACACCAAAGCCCCCAACACGATCCAAAGCAAGCACCCCACTTCGGGAGGGTGTTAGAGACTAGTATTATACTATGTATTTGTTGTGTATTTTCCACATATACTATATCGTATATTGTACTTTATACCTATGATATATATATGTGTTGTACTCTCTTTGAGGGGAACACAAGTCATTCTAATTTCATCATCTAACACAACCAAATCAATCCATTCCAGAAACAAAGCAAAAGAAAGTCGAAAAGTACAGTTACAACTTGGAATCAACCAAAGCCACTTCATAATCGGTCGAAAAGAGAAAGAAAAGGCAAAAGAAGGTCGCGTCCTCAATCGAGTAAAATGATAAACAGAAACCCAGATGGAAAATGCATTAAAAACATGAAAAACAAATTTGACGGAAAGAAAACTGAAGAAAACAGAGGGTGATCTGAAAAGGAAAAAAACCAGTGACTTACTCTTAACGAGGATTCTGCTTGCGAGAGGGAAATCAAGGAAAGACGCCTTGATCTTTAAAGCTTTCATGTATGTTGGCTTCATGGAATAACCCAAATCAGATCCCGATAAGGTCCGAGGTTTTGGGAAGGACGTGAAGGAAATTGCTCCCAACATTATCGAGTTCCCTGCGAGCGAAATAAGTTCGAAAAATATTTCCCAGTCACAGAACCTAAGATGTCCGAGTTGCCTGGAGACCGTTACCAAAATAACCTACATGCCCTCCTCCTCGACTTGGTGAACCTTCACACGTTTACCCTAAAAAAAGGTTGAACCTTCACCAGCACGCAACGAACGGTTCTGATCGAGCCACGTGTATAAATAAACAAATTTATCTAACGGTTACGAGAGAAAATGTGAAGTTATTTTTGTTGTAAATACAAAATTTTTTTTTTAAATTGAAAGGTTTACGATTTTATGAATTTACAACTGAAATCCCAAACACAATTACTGAATTACATAGTTTTCCACGCATGAAGAAACCTCTCTTTTCCCTCCTGGTAACACTGAATCCTAATTTTTCAATGCAAAATCTCTCTATTTCATCTCCTAAATAGATTTTGATCAAATCCGTTGCAAATATTAAAATATAATTTATCACTCGGGGCGAAAAGGTGGGGTTTCTCTAGTTGGATTTCTCTAGTTTTCGGATTTTTTGAATCTCGCTGTCATATTCCATAACTACATTTTAACTTTCGAGACTGATTGTTTGGATCTATCCACTCAATCAAATGAACCAAACCCCTTCTATTGGAGGAACAAGATAGTAAACAAAGTTAAAATATCCAAGAAACAATTTTTAGATTTAAATTCTTCTACAAGATGGCCAACATGAAAAGGAATCACTACTGTTTAGATTAAAAGGACCTCAATTTTTCCTTAAAAATGGGAGATTTGAAGCAATATAAAACCCTAAAAACTTGTTATTATAGAGCAAAACAACAGATTTAAAGTTTGAAATGGAACAATTTTAAATAAGGTTACGTTAGATGATGTGACCCTCTCTCTCTCTCTCTCCCTTCATTTTCTACTTAGACTTGTCAATTTTCCTCTCTCAAATCAGTTGGCAATCTACGACAAAGCCTTCGAAATGTTTTGAGAATTACTCTAGAATCTATCGAAACTCTTGATTTCAAATCACAAGAAGACCCCTCCAAGCTTTCCTTTTAATTTCCTCAAGAGCTAAGATTCTAAAAAACTCGCCATGAAATCTTTCCGAAAGTCTCGATTCTCTTCCTCATGCACTAGTGTTACTTATTGAATGACCAAAATGCCTCTCTGACACATCTCCAAACTGCCGAGATTCATGTGGATTCATTCCGATCCAATTCCAGTTCATATCAATTCCATGTATCTTGAGCATTTCCTCAGCAACTAGGATTGGATGATTGCGGATATGAAAGAAGATGTATGTCAAAGGAAGGAAGGAGACGAAATGGAGAGATTTTGTGTGGAGAGAGGTCACTTCGTGGGGTGTATTGGTGTAGGGGTTTCATTTTGTAAAATAATAAATTAGTAAACCTTAGAACTTAAACAAAAAAGAAATTTATATTTACATAAATAACCTCATTTTTTCTCTCACAACCGTTAGATCTATTTTTATACACGTGGTTAGATCATAACGGTTCATTGCATGCTACAACAAATAAAAATCCGTCAAGTTGGCCTCTCACCACCATGTAACTACGTATAAGTTCCAAAGGATTACTTCGCCACTTGTCACTAATCAGTGGGAATCTCATACTTCTTTTTTCCTTTTTTAATGTGGGAATCTTACAATCTCTTTTTTTTTAAAATTGGGTAAGAAACGATTTTATTCATTGGGTGCTAAAGGCATGGTCAAGCATAGCTCTAATAACAACCCATTGGAACATGGTCATTCAATGGCACTCTCCACATTGGCTGTCTTCTTGGCTAAGAGATCCGCTACAGTGTTAGATCTCGTAGAAACATAGATGGTCTGAAAAGCCCAAGAACCTTGATGCCATATTTGAATATCTTGCACAATGGGCGTACTAGATAAAGGGGTGGGGCCTCATCAGTTAACATTTGCACAAGGTGCTTACAATCGGTCTCCACATACTTGTGGCAATCACTGAAAGCTTCCAAGAGGCCAAAGTGAGCAGCTGTTGAACATACTTAGGGTTTGCTTTTGGATCTGGGCAGTTTGTCCACTTATGATGGTTTTCAACTACTATGTGTCTAATGGGGCTTAATTTGATGTACAAATACAAAATTAAATTTGTCTATTATAAAATAAGTTGAAAGGTTTGATTTTACATGTTCCATCAGCTTTAGAGCTTTTGACGCATTGTTCAAAATAGGTGAACCACCTGTAGGGTTGTGAATCACGTTTTTAACTATGTCCTTGACAAAGACTCACTCACACACGAAGCTCGAGGGAAGAAAAATCAGTAAATAACATTCATGTCTCAATTAAACAGGTTCTTCTATCTTCTGTTTTTATCTGTTTATTATATATAATATGTAAAAGTTAAGATCAAACAAACAAGACATGAAGAGACAACTTGACCAATAAAGATTCGTGGAAGAGAATAAGAGAATTTTAAATGCAAGGCTGAGCTGAAAGAAATGAAGACTTAAGAAAACAGATAATAAGTAACTTACATAAGAATGCTAAAGCCAAAAGGTAAACTAGATGGAGTTTGATTTCCAACCGCACTTAGGGAAGAACCAAACACGAAGAAGAAGAAAATATAAAAATGTCTAGAATCAGTGTTTTTGGTTATTTTTGAAAATTCAAAGTTGACTTTAGTAATTTTATTAATTGAAACATTGAGCGACTAACTTTGTAAAGTATAAGACGAAAGTGATTAATCATTTAATTTTTGAAAATTGCTAAGGAGCAATGCTACTCCCAGCAGCTGACCACCCAGATGAATTTTTGGGTCAAGATCAAATCTGAACCACTTTAATTTAAGTATTCCCTTAACATTCAGATTTGATCTAAACACAAAAGTTCATTTGGGTGACTAGCTGCTAGGACCAGCATTGCTACTAAGCATAATCCGTAATTATTCCAAAAGAAATCTATTACCGTCTTTCGTTTTCTTTTTTCTTTTCCTTTTTTGGGGATTTTTTTTTCATCTATTGTATTTTTAAAAAAATTATTTGATAAATTGTTTTATCTTCATGAGTTTTGAACAAATTTTAAATGGCTAGTTTGGATTATTATAGTCAAAAAATTTATCATTAGGGCGGGACAAGCAGTAGTAGAATAAATAGTAGGCAACGTTCATTGAGGAGCGAGAGCGTGTACCTTCCCATCTACTCAACATTTTGAACGACATTCTATTTATTCAAAATCAATTCGTAACTTGTTCATTTACTTTTGTTCCAAGGAAAACCAATTTTGTTGTGCATTCCTTGTAGGAAGGGTTGTTGGTTGCGTGTCCAACTTTTTTGCCTATCTCCATTCTATGATTGCAAGACCTCATGTTGCCTACACACAAGTTTTAGCTTGTTTTTAATGAAATGCTTCTTAGCAAAGGAGGAAAAAAAAACCCAAATATTTTTAAAATTAAAACCCATTAAATGAAAATTTTTTTTAAATAATCTTATCTAAGTAAACCTTTTTTTTGTAAAATAGAAGATTGAAGAAAAAAAAAAATTTAAAATTTTTTTTAATAGAATTAAGATCAGTCAGTTGATTCATACTTAGAAGGCCTAATAGATATTTTATGCTTTTAACCTTAAGGGATTGATTTGGGGGGAAAAAATCAATACTTCAGAGTTCATAGTGTGAGATCTTCTGGGAGAAGCCTTTATGATATCCATAAAAAAAAATCAGGGTTACACAAACTGACCAGGGTAAATCTCAGATAAAAAGTGATGTCCTTTTATTTGGCCTCTTTTGGTTTTTTTTTTTTTTTTTTTTTTTTTTTGGCTAGGGGGAGGTTGGCGGGTGACATAAAAATGCCCGAATCCAGATCATCTCTGTGCTTTCCAATGGTTTTTCCACCACAAAAATGGTGGGCCCTACATCTAAAAAATATTAAAAAAAAAAAAAAAAAAAAAAAACACTCCCATCACCATCCCTGGCCCCCCTATATTTTTTTGGTGGTAAGCCGTCGGGGAGCACAACTGGGTCGCTGATCTGGACTCAAAATGCCCCCAACAGCAATTAGCAGCAATAAATGTCTGGCTGCTGCCGCCCCTTAATGCAGCTCAGCAGATTCCTTGGCCAACAGATGCTATGCTATCACATCCTTTTAAACTTGTTGGTTTGTGAGAGGAAGAACTATCAAAGATTCTCGTCTCCACACACAAATTAACAGACCTTACCAAACTTAAAACGAAACTAATCTAAATGTAAACACTAAAAGTTGACCTCATCATATCCCTAGTAATGGCACCAGATCTAAATCTGTCAATTTTCAACTAAAGCCAATATGTGTGCCAACCCCCATGACTTATTGGTAAAGAAGATGACAAAAAGTCAGTATTCTATCTATTGATGTTACCCAGGGTCCCTCCATCACTTCATATTCAGCATTCATCCCCTCTTTCCGATCCAAAACTTCATCTAGAAGTGTTGCCCTGATCGAATCATTACCAGAAAGAAGAAAAAAAAATGTAGAAAGAGATTCTCTCTTTTTTTCTTTCTTTCTTTCTCTTGTTACCCAAGCTAGCTGAGTTCTGTTCCCACTTCCCATGAATGGATTCATGATTCTAGAATATAACCAAATGCAATGGTGGTCATTGGTCAAAAAATATACTGACCTTCATGAAATTCTAATGAAAAATGGTAAAATTGAGGTATATATGAAGCTTTAAGGGGAAAAAGTCATACTTACTTGTTGACCACGGATTTGTGTAAACAGTAAACAATACTTGGTTTAATCAAACCGGAAAAAAATGATCTGAAAAAAAGTTAGACCAGGTTTTCCTTAAAAAGAAATAAACACACTCAAATGCAAAGAGATCTGTAAACTCAATCTTGATAACATTGAAATACCCAAATAAAAAGAAATAACCCTACTAAAAGAAGAAAAATTAGAACATATGTATATATTACTACTGGGCACGATACCATATCAACTATTGCCGTTGTAGAGAAGAAGTTTCCAAGGGAGAGGAGATAATATTTACATGAGTCAAAGCCAAGAAAACCAGGCCTCTTGTTGTCGATTCCTATCTTTCCTCTTTCCTTCGTCCTTCAGTAGTCTCTTTCACCGTATGTAACAATTTGCTCTCCTTTTGGGTCTGTAAAGAAATAGCCCAGAAAGCACCATGGTTGATCATCATTGGTTGCCATCGCCGAACCTAGGACGAAAGACATCACTTGCACTTTTGTTCATGGAGAGCATATACTGTAGCTGTTGCTGTTGGAATTGCTGTTGACGTTGCTGTTGCTGCTGCTGCTGCTGCTGCTGCTGTTGTTGGAATTGCTGTTGGGGATGTTGCTGCTGTTGTTGAAGATGGTACCCAGGTGCTGTTACCGGAGCTGGTGCTGCAAAATTGAAGTTGGTTGCACCAGGTTGAGGTCCAGTTGTGAAGGGTGCACTAGGAACTCCAGTAAATTGCTGAACCATGGCTCTAAAATTGGTGGTGTCCGTGTTGAGAAGAGTAGTAGGAGCTCTACGAGAAGCCCGAGATCGTCTCCGATTTGGTCTCGCCACTCGCCGGCTTTCTGGGTTCAATTGAAGGCTGCTGGTACTACCAGTAGAGTTCCCAGTCCCTGGAGTGGTAACTGGAGTGACAAGAAGAGGATCAGAGACTCCACTAAACATTGGTGATGATGATGATGACGGCGGAGAGGGCGATTGTTCTTCTCCGGTGAGGTTTTGCCGGTAGAACTGTAACCAATCACTAGGGCCAGCCATTATGATTTGGTCACATACGGCCATTGATGAGTAAACTGAGCACACTCATCTGTATTCTGTGACGATTTTTCTGGTGAGAAAATTTGAAGAGGGGAAGCAGCTTCTCACCAGAGAGACGTATATATAAGGGCAAAGTTTAGTACGACTCTATGGTCAAAAGTTGACTGACATTAAATCTGAGCCGTCGATCTTGAGATGGTGAGTAAGACGCACGTGGACAAATGGGAATCTTTGACTTCTGTGTGGTTCTCGTTCTTCTGGAAGAAGGGAAGAGGGCTCGAAGGCTCGAAGGCTCTTTCGCTTTTTCCTGGAAACAACGCCAGCTGACTACACTAGTCTTTATCGTATCGCACTACGTGACGTCAGCCGCCGACTGGTCTTTGGTCATATCGCAAGGAGAGTAACTCATGAAGTTTCCACAATTGGATTCAAATTTTTTCTTTTCATAAATGATTATGATTATTATTATTATTCCAATGGAGGGCTAGCGTAGTTGTTTTTTTTTGGTAGAACGATTTACTATGAAGAAAGAGGCACATGGACTGGATAAGGAACAGACTCCTTTAACGAGCAAGTGGACATAGGTCAATCTTTAATCCGCCTCATGTGTAAAGGGCGTGGGGAATGAGCCAAAAAATTGGCTAGCGGAGTTGTTGAGAACCACATGTTTCTGTGGAAAGATTGTGGGTTCAATCATACATATATAATATCCACATCCCTATTCTTCGTATATATAAAGCGTCTCGGGAAGACTCGAAGAGCCCCTCGGGAGGAGTTGAACCATTCCGAAACGTGGGGAGGTGGATAATGGAATAATGGCCTATTAAACCCACTAAAGAAGTGAACGTGCTTCCTAAGACAACTCGCCCACTCTTCAACTAAATGGGTGAAATTAATGGAGACGCCGCCTCTATAACATCTATCCTAAGATGAGAAATGTATGAAATTCAACTTACTATTAGTCTCTACACTTTGAAGTTCCTCTTAAGGCCTTCTATTGTTGCCTAGACTAACTTGGGCGTCAAAGGCGGTCCCTCGACCAACACAAGGTCGGGCCGCTCTAATTTCCTTTGTGAGTGCAAGCATCCTACCTACTCATATTCAGTTAGAGAAGCCTTCAAGAGGTCGTCCAACTATCCGGCTGACGTGAAGAAGGTCTAGACGTGCAACAGTAACAAACGATTTTATATATATCCGGGGTAAAAATGTTATATATGCGGTGACTTCATGACCTCTTTGCTAATAATACGTATAATATTCTATCTTTCATATATAAAATCTCCCTGTACGAGACAAGCCAATTTGCCACGTGTCTTTCCATCAACAACTTTTTAATTAGGGATTGCAATTCCATCAGGTACTAATTAACTCCATCGCCAGCCCATTTTAATTACTTTTGGTGTTGGAAAGTCTGATACTTAAAGCACGTGAATATGATCGCCCTAATTTGCCTACGTGTACTAGATTAGGGCGAATATTTTGGTGTAGGCCAATATAGAAGCATATATTTATACTTGGATTACTATATTGTTCCCTACTATTATTATTGCATATCGATCTGATAATATTTTCTAAAGTACCATATAATGGAAGACAATACGTGCTGTCTTCAAATACTAAAAAAAGAAGAATTCTTGATTCCATACGTCTTAATTTCTATTGGAACGTTCATTATTGAAATAAATCTTGTTTGCTTCTGATC
The DNA here is from genome assembly GCF_041222555.1 of Hakea prostrata. NCBI lineage: Eukaryota > Viridiplantae > Streptophyta > Magnoliopsida > Proteales > Proteaceae > Hakea > Hakea prostrata. The sequence continues at coordinate 73,030,860 of NC_142601.1, read as the reverse complement.
ACGGATGGCAGCACCTGGAGTACTGTATGATGCATCGAATGCTACCCAGTTATTGAAACGCATCGCTTAAAGGGCGAATCCAATACCAAAGACTTTTACACAAATAGATTCTAAAGGAACACTACTCAATCTTAACCATATAGTAATAAATTGCACAAATATTTACCAAGAGTTTTCTTTAGTCATACACGTTTTTTCAATTTGTATAGAATTCTCTATCATCCCACCTAAGAAAAATTACTAGATTAGTTAGGAATCACATTTTAAGATTAAAAAGTCAATTCAAGTTACCCATGCATTGACAATATTTATCGATTTTTTTTGAACTTTTAAACATTTCAATTATTTCCAGTGTTAAAATAGAATTACGTACCCATTCAAACTTTCAAAGATACGACCACGGACCACCAGATTTCTTTGACCGAATCATACGGGCAGCCAAGAGCTTGCTTAATTTGCGGAATGCATGCATTGACTTTGACTGCTCGAATTCAAATAACTTCCAAATTCCAATTTCATCATGATATTCTATGATGGTGGGTCATGCTCCACCTGTTCTTTGAGATTTTATGGTTCTCACTTCTCATCAATTTGTATAATGTTTTCACCTTTGAGCTATCACAGTTTTTTTTTTTTTTTTTTTTTTTTTTTTTTTTATTTATTTATTTAAATTATATCAATTATAAAATGTCTGAAAGAGTTAAAGAAACGGATGTGTCCATACAAAGCAAGAAAAACAAACAACAATAAAGAAACAGACAAACCAAGAAGAGACAAAATAGGAGAAAGAAGCGGTCGCATCTAAAACCGAACGTAAACCACCTAAAAAAATATATATAGAAGAAAATCCTACACCTATAGAAAGCTTCACCTCTTCCCTGCTTCTTTTCCTTAAATAATTAAGGTTGCACTTACAGAAATAAATCCATATCGCGTTGCTATATTCAGAATGACTTCAATTCGCTTCTCTCTGGTATTCATTTTATTGGTATTAGTAGCATTGTTGGCTGAATCATCATCCTTATCGCGTGGTGATGCCTACTGGGTTGGCATGGTTAATGCTCCGAAAGAATGTAATAGCCTAGTTGAAGAATGCAGTGTCAATGTAGATGAAATGATGGCAGAGTCAGACTCGAGTACACGAAGAGCCTTAATGGTGGCTAAAGGAAATTACATTAGCTATGCTGCATTGTTAAAAAATAGGGTTCCTTGCAAGAATAAAGGTAAATCTTACTATAATTGCAGGAAGAGTGGACGAGCTAATCCTTACAAGAGAAAGTGCACCAGGGCCACACGTTGTGCAAGGTTTCTCAAATAAAGAATGAATGAGATTGGAAGCAGAATTTCCCAAGTATAATTGTTGGTTTCTTTAGCAACGAGAAATGGATTTAATAAATTATTCCCTTTTATTTTTATCGTTGATTTCCATTTGATAGCAACATATTAGTTGTTGGATATTGCAACGTTAATTGGTATATATTGCATTTGATTATATTATTGATTGAAATCTTTGTCTCGTACTGTGGATTTAAAAATTTCTCCTTGTATAGGTTTTCTTCCTTAAGTACCTTTGCCCAGAAGTGCCCAACGAACTACCAGGTTTAAAAACTTCACACATAAGAGAAAAACCAAATTAAAACAGAAAATGTCCTGGTTTAAGCTAGCATTTCTGGTTCTAATTAACGAGTGGCCATCTTTTCACTAAAAACTTCAGTTCAACGCCATCCACGGTCCACCACCACCACTAGTCTCTACTGTCTCTCTCATTCCATGCAGCAATGTCGACGTCCACTGGTCCTTTTTTCTTTTTCTTCTCTTGAGGTGGTTTTTTTCCGCCACAACTGATCTCTCTCCTCTATCTCTTCCCTGGCCGTGTTTTGCTGGGAGAGACTTTGAGAGACAAAATCGATGTAAGAGGAAGAAAAACAATGCAAAGCCTCTATTAGAATCAAACGTGCATGGTGGTGGCATTTCGGTTTTGATCCTTCTCTTCTCCACCTTGGCTCTTAAATATGGTGGCACTGATGGCCGAATCGTCTTCACTCTTTGACGGTGCTGATTCAATCTGGGTTTCTGTTATCTTACTATTCTTGCAAGAAAGCTTGGAGGAAACATGTTTAATTACAGAAGAGCTTGCACCATGGCCACACACTGTGCTAGAGATCTCCGTTAATAACAAAACCAACCAACCAACCAACAAAGATACCTGGATCTCATCTTCATCGATCGTCATCCCCCACCAGAATTTCCCAGATGAATCTTTCTTTTCTTTATCATTTGAATTTTATCAGTATCTAATAAAATGGACCACCCTTAGTTCCATCATTCCACCTGATCTGCAAATTGGCCCTTTCAAGAAATTTCATATGTCTCGTAAGCATAGGCACTATCCAACACTAAAAGCCAGTTAAAAAAAAAAAAGTAAGAATATCGATACCTTATTCGTGGTGTGCTTACATTTTTCTATTTCATTAAATATTTCAAGAGTTTACGCCTCACTAAGATGACCCATATGTTATATTTTCAGTCTCTGTCGTTTGTCATCTCTCTTCTCTGATATTGCAGCTAGAAATTGTTTCCTTTTAATTTGATAGGAGGAATCTCTTCTAAATAGCAAACATCGATTATGAAGTAAGTGGAGAGATTGAGTTCGAAAGGAAATGTTTGATGAGAATAAATTAAGATGGGTTTTTATAAACGCAATGAGGTTGCAGAGGATACTTTAGGACTATGAGGAAGGATATATCATAGGAGAGCAATTGGAGGGGATGACAATGAGGGCAGCTTGGAGTTTTGATATTAGTTGGAGCCCCCCCAAAATGGAGAGAGTAGAACAATCAAAAGGAGAAAAGGAAAGTAAATATCATAACATCACCGCCATGGATTTTTTGTCTTGCGTCTGCACAAATTTCTGATGACGCTGGAGTTACGGCATGACGTGTTCCTAAAGAGAATTGTAGTGTTTCTTGGCTAGTAACCAACACTTCTTAGTGGAGAGGTTATGGGTTCGATAACCACGATTCACAACTTGATAAATTACCATTACCCAATTGAATTTGAACCAATTTTGTGTTAATTTGTACATGAAAAGATGATTTTTACAGCATGACTCTAGAATGAACTAAATGCCCCTTCTCTCTTACTCACTTGCCATCTTCACCTACGAATCTTTTCTATTCATCAATCATCTTCATCACCACATCACATCATCTCTGCAACTCCCTTTCTCCGACAACTTCTGTCAATGACAACATTTGTCCACAGGCTCAACCCTGAGTGTCTAAACCTTCAAGTCCTCAGCTATGTTTGTGAATGGAAGAATTGATTGGAAAGAGATCCTTGAATCCCACATCTTTGAAGCTGATCTCCTTGGGCTGAACAAAACTGCTATGTTTTAAAAAAATGGATATAGGGGATCACATATGCCTCAGTGAGAGTCGTATCTATGACCTCTTCATTAAGAGGTGTTGTTTTTACCACTAGAACAAATTTTGACTCGTTCCTTTCTCTAAAAACACGTGTTGGACTTTGATGCATACGGGGTACACCACTACTACCATGCACCATCATCAAAGAGTTCACATTTTCTACAATTTTCACTCCCTGCAATTCCTAGTAGTTCTTACAACTAGGAACCGAATCTAATAAATTCTTAAATATCTACCAATTTCATCACTTTTATTTTCTTGAGGCTTAGTTTTAGGAATTTATTAAATTCAGTTTTTAATTTGTTATTAATTTTAATCTTTGAATAATTGCCTGCCACCTATCGCAATCCTAAACAGATTGAAATTAAAGAGAGTGAAAATTGTAGAAGATGTGAACCCTCCATCACAAGTGTCTTTCTCTCTCTTCCCATGAATGCTCCATGAATGCTGCACGATGATGTGTTTTCTCCACCGCTAGTCCCTCTCTCTCTCTCTCTCTCTCTCTCTTCTCACTTGAGGGTTTTTTCCCCCTCGAGAGGCAAAAATTCGACATATAAGAAGAAAGCAAAGCCCATTAGCATCTATCAAACGTGGTGGTGGCGGCATTCCCATTCTCAACATCTTAAGCATGGGTGCCACTCGCCTCTCGCGTTTGATCCTTCTCTTTTCCGCCTTGGCTCTGATGGTGGCACTGATGGCCGAATCGTCTTCGCTCTTTGGCGGTGCTGATTCAATCCGAGTTTCTGATCGAAGAGCCTTAATGGTGGCTAAAGGAAATTACATTAGCTATGATGCATTGTTAAAAAATAGGGTTCCTTGCAAGAATAAAGGTAAATCTTACTATAATTGTAGGAAGAGTGGAAGAGCTAATCCTTACAAGAGAAAATGCACCAGGGCCACACGTTGTGCAAGGTTTCTCAAATAAAGAATGAATGAAAGAATCATGCATGCATGATGCATCATCATCCCCAACAACAATATTTCTCTTCTTTTATCATTTGGATTTTATCGGTACCTACTACCTAGCTAGCTACTAAAATGGATCAACCTTAGTTCCATCATTCCACCTCCGAAAACAATTAACCCTTCCTTATTCACCATCCATCCGCTTCAAAAGAAAAACAAGAAAATGTAGAAATGTTTGTATTCTATTATGTTTCGCTTCATCATATGTATTCCACAGGTTTCTTATGAATAAATATATATTTATAAAATAATAATAATAATAATCTTGTGTACTTAACTTGGTTGGTGTGCTCACATTTTTTTTATTTTTGAGTATATATTCGTAGTGTTGGATGTTACAAACAATTAAGTTATATGTATGTTATTTTTTATTTTTGGTGTCTAAGTTTCATCCCGGCCTGTTTTTTTGCACCTCGATTACATTCTTAGAGGAAGCTTTGTCATCCGCAAGGGTCAAACCCATGACCTCTCCACTGAGAAGTATGAATTGACAAAAAAAAAAAAAAAAAAATGAATGAAAAAATGCACATCCAAAGTTAATATTTTACCACATGATGGCTTTCACTTGAAAGATTAATAGAAATTAAATACTTGGGATGAATACCAAAATCAAAATGGTTAGACAAACTCAAAGGCTCAAAATGATATGTCCTTGTATTCTTGAAATATGCAAATGACTTGTCTTTGAAGATGAGGACACTATCATTAATTGGATGTTGAAGGTGTTAATGATTAGGAGGCATTCTTTGACATACTTTATGAATTCCTCACAAGAATTAGCAAATATTATTTTTTCACTCAAGATCACTATATGCAAATGACTTCTCTACCTAACAATTTTAGTGTAAATAAATAGATAGATTCAAGACAAGATTCATGTGTTGCAAAAATGTGAAACAATTGACCAATAAACTATATCTTCCATGTGATGTGGTTTCACTATTTTAATAGCTTCCATGGATAATCTATATCATTGTCCCCTCCTCTCAAATCTTTTCTTCTTGTTCTTCCTCCTCACAACTCACTGACGTTACATGCACAATTTCACTTTTCTGCTCTCTCCAATACTATTTTCTAGGGATCCAAATCCTCTACATTCAGGCAGGGCATGCATCTATGCGCTTGCCTGTGGTGTAGACACACCCACCCAAATACCATAGGCATGGCATTGTCCTGGTAGACACATGCCCTGCTTGCACATAGAGGATCTATGTGTGTTAGTCATTTATCTTCCAAACCATGTTGTATTGGTTCACCTGTTTTCTTTACTTCTTGGACATATAATCTCGAACATGTTTGTTGAGGATAAGACTACTAAAATGAAGAAGAAGATCACAATCACCATCAAAGTGGACAAGTTTTCATGAGAGATGATTCGCAAAGGTGGAGATAACCAGTTTTAATCATTGATGTAACAAGGTGAAAAGCATAGATCGAAAGAAGGACAAGAAAATCAGAAGAGATTGGAGTTTCTAATATATAACATACATTCATCACAAAAACCACAATGGCTCTCATAAATTGCTATAAATTTATTTTATTCTCACAGATTAGGAAAAAAAATATTACAAATCGTAACAATTACTAAACATTAGCAAAAACCAATATAGTTAATGAAATAGGAATCCAATTCATTCTTCTACCAAAAAAAAAAAAGAGAGAGAGAGAGGAATCCAATTCATACAAAAAGAAAACCCTAAAATGGAATGATGTCTCACGTGTGACCCGCATGTGTCAGATGGAAATTTATTATCGGATTTGGTTCGGATTCGGGGCGATAAAGTGGCATTGGAATCGGAACAGGTATCTTTCCTTCTTTAGACCGGCCCGATTAATGTCAACCATTCGGTTTCGAACAAAATCCATCTTCTTTTGTAAAGGGTTCTCAAGAGCTGGGGCCCAAGGCCCACTCGTTGTTTAACCCAGAAAAAAAACAACACAAATTGGAATAGTTGTGGGGTCTAGTCCTTTTTCAAGAGGTAGGGGCTCAAGGCCCAAAGGCCCATTCGTTCTTTAACAAGCGCGAATCGAAAACGGAGGTGGGGCCCACCACGAACTTTGATATTCTCTAAACACTCACTCCAAGACTGAAAAGAGGAGTAGAAGAATCTGAGTTGGACTTTAGTGGCTATAAATATGTGATGCCGACGGCCCATTAGCCCAAACGCATAAATCGCGTTCTTGCCCTTTTTCTTCTTCTTCTTCTTCTTCTTTAGCTCCCGCTCTTTCGCTGAAGCTTGAGCGATCACCAACATGCAGATTTTTGTAAAAACCCTAACCGGGAAAACTATCACTCTCGAAGTCGAGAGTAGCGATACGGTCGATAATGTCAAGGCCAAAATTCAGGTCTATTTCTTTTTCTCTCCTCTTTGTTTTCGTATTTTCTTCTCAATTTTTTCACTGTTTGTTGGGTTTTATTTTTTGTTCTCCTGATCATTTTGTTGGAGATTGTCAAAAGAATTTAGTTTTGCGTGATTTGTAGAATATCTTTTTTTCTTGGTTTGCCTTTACACGATGTTGCTATAGGGCTTCTCTGAATTCCTTCTGTCAGTGGTGTTTTTAGCTATAGAGCTGAAAGGTAGTTTTAGCTCTGTAATGCTTTTCCTGCTTTTGGAGAATAATTTTTTCCCCTCGGCTCGAACGGTGCTCGAGATAAGTTCTGGGCTTCCGTTTCCTGTTATTGTGTTGTTCATTACATATTTTGGGTTTGTTCAACTCACATATAATTTTCTTAGGCATCCGTACAGGCTTTATATTTTCTTTTCTGGTCCTATTGCACTCTTGATTAATCAACTGCGCTGGTCAGTTCTTAGTTCTATTTTTGAATATTTCACTATTATTTCGTCAACTTTGATTCATGCGTCCCTTGGGCCAAGACTTGAGAAATTTTATGACATTCTTGTGTATTTAATTCCGGGCCTCTCTGTTTGATTGCATGGATTGTTTCTGGCTCCTTTTATTTTATCTGTTGGTTAATATCCGAACATTCTTTTGTCACTTCACTTATGATTCAAAATTAATCCGTTTCCGGCATATTTTATGGCAGTGGATCATGGGGTTCTCTTAATTTTTGTTTGGGTAAAAACACAAAGACGAGATTGTTCCGGAAGCTTTAATAAATATTCACCCATTTTTAATTGCAATTCTTTCTTCAGAATGGTTACTCATATTCTATAGAAGCTATGATCTTCAATGTTTTTTTTTGTGTGTTTGACATGTTCTGCTTTGGATTCTGACACCATTGGAGTACATATACACCTACTAAAATTTACCATTGCCATTGCCTACCTTATTAACATACATACAAACAAATTACATAATTTGCATTCATTTAGTAGACTAGCGGAGACAAGTACACAAAGACAACTTGTGTCGAGAATTCTGTATGCATGTAGTACAGTGTGGGCAGTTGCCATACTTACTCATATAGTCGTATACATACTTTAGTAGTTGGCATCTATAGGATCTTTGTGATGAGATAAGAAGTAAATGTTGGCCATCCCAAGCAATGTATTAGAAATATAAGCACCTAATCTAGTTACAAACATAATGATGCAGGTATACAACATAGGACTTACCCAAACTAATTTGATGCGAGTCTTGAGAGTCTAGTAGGTTTCTAGGATGTTTGTTTATTGCGTCTGAATTTTATGTTTATTTAGTCTTGGAGGATGGTAACTTGGTAGTTTCTAGTTGGTTATATTTCCATTTTTTTTTTAGATTACGTAAGGTATTTTTCCTATTTATATTTATGTTGGTAATGGTCAATGAATCAAGGATTTTTGTTTTGAAAAAAGAGTTTTTTACATGTCATCCACTATTATGGGACTCGGGAATCCCCACTATTATGGCTAAAAGTTACATGTCATCCAGTTGCAATATTATAAGCTACCCACAATTAGGTTTTCAATCAAGATTCTGTTAAGTGATAAGTAAAATGATCCTAATGCCCTTGGGCAATTAAATTACCCTCATATAATACCCTCCCATACCCAACCCTTAGGTGGGTGAAGGGATTCTGCCTTCATCCATCTACCTACACCTCGCCGGAATCTGTGTTGGAAACCATCACACCCCTGCCAAAAATCTCTCTCTCCGTCTCGCCATTCTTCTCCACTTTTGAACTCCCTTGCGGCTAACGCGGTGCTCCCTGACAAATTAGGTTACAAAATGAATTGATCCAAAATTTTCATAAATGTTTAGTTGTAACTACCTCATCAGGAGAAACATGCCTCAATTGGAATTAAACAAAGTTTTCCAACTTACTTACTCGAATTCTGACTAGAATTTCAGTACATGAGATTTGAAGTAATCGTTCATGACCTTGGCTGTAAGAGGAGTCCAATCGATTTTTCAAGAAACCCTTGAATGACGAATGAGGAGGGGTGGGAGAGAGATTTCTGGTAGGGAACGATGGGTAGAGAGTTTTCTTGCGAGTGTGGGTAGGGTTGGGTATGGGAGGGTATTAAATGGGGGTACTGCCCAAAGGGCATTAGGGTCATTTTATTTCTCACTTAACAAAATCTTGATAAGAAAAACCTAATTGTGGGTAACTTGTAATATTGAAGTGAGTGACATGTAATTTTAGCCATAATAGTGGGAAACCTTGAGTTTCACCCCCTAAAAGTGGGTGACATGTAAAAAACTCTTTAGAAGAAAATAAAGTTAAAGTTGAGTTTTTAAGCTCTTTCTCTTTTTTTTTCCCTTTGCATCATTCCATTGTTTCTACAAGTCATGATTTTTGTTCCAAACAGATCCTTAATCTTTTGTTTCTAGTATCCATCTTATCATTATTCAGCCACCTTAGATTCATTTTAATCACGAACGTGACTGTGGACTTCTTTTCTTGTTTTATTAAAGTTTTAAGAGTGCACTTGCACCAGAAAATTTGCTGCTGTGTTTATTAATGGAAGGCAAAGTTACAACTTTTCGCCTGATTTGTTGTTGAAATGCTCTTAGACACCGGTCAGATAATTATTCACTTCGAGAATTATGTGTTGATTTTCTGTTTGCTTATATGTGATGGTGCATATTGCGTTGTTTTGATTCTGTTCACCACATTATGAACCTAGTTCGAGAAGTTGGAAGAACAAGAAGTCATTGTTAATTGATAGAAACTTATACACCCCCATCATGAAGTTTTTCTTCCGGTGATTTTCCTGACATGGATACACCTCAAAGGCTAATATTTGGATTTTCCTCAAGTTGTAGTCATGGATTCTATAGCCCACTAATGCAAAATAGGTGTTGGATAGATTAGGAATTATTTTAATTGTTTCTTTTCTTTGTTTCAGCTGTGGAAAGAAGAAGATTTGAGTTCACAATAGAGTAAAGCTTTATTGCTGTCCTAATTAAGATGCCTTTGTGTCAGTTTTAGGGTAGGAGACTCTAATTTTTTTCTTTGGATACCATCATAATCAGATGATACTCAGATTTAATTTGTGCCTATACTCACTTTTGGTATCGCTGATTCTTCTTATTTATCCTTTTGTTTCCTATCATCTTATTTAATTGTTTCTGTCCTATCCATGGAGTTATTAACATTGAGGTTGTGAGAATTCCTTTGGCAGAAACCTATGTGGTTTGATTTTTGTGTCTTCGGTTTGAGCTTTCTGTTTGCGATTGGAATACTAGGGTTTCTATTGTTGCTGCTGCTTGTTCCTGGTGGTTTTTGGTGATGGTATTGTGGTAGACATGTAAGTCTGATTCTGGAACCTAGGAATGTTGGGAGAGTGGTTTTCTGGCCATATGATGAGATACTGTTGACCCTTGATGGAAGGTTGAAGACAATCACTTTCCTGTTTTACCTTACCCTTTTTCTTCTGACTACTATCCATATTTTGTTCCATCCTGTAACTGCCCCTTTTATTCATATGTTACCTTTCCTTTACTTGTTCTAGTGTTTTGTGCTTTTATTGATTGCAAATCTATTGTATCTCCTGTACAATTTTGGATTAATTATGGTACTGCCACTCCGGTTATTATTTATTTATCAGTCTTTTTGTTATATCTCGCGTAAAACTTCAAATTACTGTTTGCCCCTTGTGCTCATGAATTGAGTTATATAATACTTGGGTGGGCCTGTAACTGTTCCAAGCAGGTTTTCAAACCCCAGATTTGCATGACTCTTCATGAGGTAACCTATTATCATCTGGTGTATTCAAATGTGGTAAACTATTATCATCTAGTAAATTCCTCAAGATTTTCTTGTGAAATTTCATGATGGTTTTTTTTCAAATTTTTTTTTTTGGGGGAGCTTTCCTTATCTGGTAAGAAGTTAATCGTATGGCTAAAAGTCCATCATAATCTTTTCCATACGCATAAATATCAAGTCAATGAAAGATCTTGTGTTGTATAATGGTCAATTGTGCCTGACACCCCCCCCCCTCTTTTAATTAGTTGTGGCCATAAATGACAAGTAAATGAAAGATCTTGTGTGTTGTATGATGCTCAATTTTACCAAATACCCCCCCTGCCCCACCCCTTTTTTATTAGTTGCAGCAGATCTTCGTTGGTATGATCTAAGCCAGCATCTGTTGCCATTGAGAATATGCCTTAAGCCCCCCCCCCCCTCCTTTCCCTTTCAGTGTCTTAAACTAAATAAAAGTTGTAAATACTTTTTCAGGATAAGGAAGGTATCCCTCCTGATCAGCAGAGACTGATATTTGCTGGGAAACAATTGGAAGATGGTCGTACTCTTGCAGATTACAACATCCAGAAGGAATCTACACTTCACTTGGTTCTGAGGCTTCGGGGAGGAACCATGATCAAGGTGAAGACCCTTACTGGAAAGGAAATTGAGATTGACATTGAACCTACTGATACTATTGATCGGATCAAGGAGAGAGTCGAGGAGAAAGAAGGGATTCCCCCAGTGCAACAAAGGTACTCTCTCTCTCTCTCTCTCTCTCTCTCTCTCTCAAACACGCAGACACACACACATATATATATCTTTACATATTCGTGCATGTGGATGGTTATTTTGAACTGTATTTGAATGATAAAAACAGTACCAAAACCGGACTTTTCTTAGAGAATTAAATCCAGGTCAGGAGAATAATCAATAGAAACAAACCTGATGGTCAGATGACCACTAAACTCTAATGAGCTTAGTACAGATGGTAAATCAATTGCTGATATCCTGAAAACCTCTGGTCCGATGGATCAGAAATTAAGAGATGCCACTAGTAGAATCCTGATATGGCCCATCTAAATCACTCTGTAACAATTAAATACAGAGGAGGAGAAGTTTCATTATTAGTTTTGACACCAAACTGGTAGAAAATGGATTTTTATTTGCTGCAGCGCTTGCTGCCTGCAACAAAAGGTCATGATGATGCCACATGGACAAAAAGTGATCTAACGGTGTTAAACAAACTGGCAGGTAGAGTCAAGGTTTCGTATTGTAAATTTGTAAAATATTAAACATTTGAATGTAAAAAAAGAAAGTTATATTTACACATGTATCCCTGTCAGTTTAGTTAACACCGTTAGATTGCTTTCGGTCCATGTGGCATCATCGTGACCATTCACTGCAGCCTCTGCAGCAAATGAAACTTGAAAATGACAAATTGGGTTCTTTTGAGAGCTCTATCATGACTAGCCTGCCTGCAGTTGGATAAGGTTGCCTAAAGGGGCTAGCCTACCTGTGCTGCAAATTGGGTGCTCCAGATTCGTCGCCATGGGGTTGTTCCAGCGACCATTGCACACATCCCATTGGAATGGATAATTATCTGCGTCTGTCTCTCTATATGTGTTGGTCATTGACAGTCTTACATGGATTTGTTGTTCACTTCCTTAATCGCAGGCTCATTTATGCTGGTAAGCAGCTTGCGGATGATAAAACGGCCAAAGACTACAATATCGAAGGTGGCTCTGTCCTTCATCTTGTGCTTGCTCTCAGGGGTGGTGGTTTTTGATGATCTTCTCCATTCTCTAAATTTTTCTACCTTCCCTGTGAACTTGTTTTGGATAGGTAGATTGTATTTTGGTGTAAAAACATTTGGGGTTTTGAAGGAAAACAAATTATGACAAGTTTAGTGATCTTAGATTATATTTTGGTGTAAAAACATTTGGGATTTTGAAGGAAAACAAATTATGACAAGTTTTGTCTAGATCACTTTCATCAAGAGTTTGTGTTTTCAGGTGGCATCTCATTTCTTTTAAAACACCCCCCCCTCCTCTCCTCGGGGGGCAATTTTTAACCCCAGGAGTGCATTGGGCTTACTTTGTCATTGGCTTCTTCTGGAAGTATGCTTGTGGTTTTTAGTCTTTAAGCAATGCTATGTTTAGGTCCATGAATTTTTCCTTTTCTTTTTGCAATGCATGGCACTCTCTCTACGTGTCTACATGTAAGTAGGAGAGTAAGTAGGGGTGTAAATGGATGACTAAAATTTGCTTCCTTCACATCCACATCCGTTTTGAGATATCTGAATTTGTCCGATTACTAATATGATGCGGGTATGGTATATTCTTTTTTTATTGATTATTATCTGTCCAATGAAATTATCCGATTATGTTAATTATTTAAATTTATTTTTCTTATTTTTATCAATTTTTACGTGTGATGTGACTATTTTTTTTATTTTTTTTTTACTAAAAGTAGCTATTAAAGTTATTAAATTCTTAAATTTCAAATTTAGCCCTTAAAAATAAAAAGGTAAATATGAAAATAAGTAGTCTGAAAATTTATATTAAATCTGTATTCATGCCCCTTAAAAGAATCTATTTAAAAAATAATTCTTTGATTATCATCTGAATTTGACTGAATTCCGTTTGAAAATTAATAGGATATTATTATCTGAATCTGTCTGAATATAATAGAATGTGAATATGGTATTATCACTATTCGATCTGAATCTGGTTCGATTATGCCCCTACTAGTAAGTAACCCCTATCAGCAAGGTATGACTTGGAGAAGATATGCATAAGGTTATTCTGGTAACCTGGAACCGCACCAAACGTCATTTCCATCAAATAGGAAGCGAAAACGCATGGTAGAATTATTGTGAAAGTGATTTTGAAGGGATGGTAGAAAGCAACATTGCATTAATCCCCCATTTAACTGTTTTTACCTTTTTCCTCTCAATTGAAGGTGATGCACCACTTTGCGTGTATTAGGTTTTAGAGAATAAATAATTATTTGGGTAGTTGTCAAACTTGAAATTCCTTTGAAATTTCAATAAATGGGATATTTATTCATAGTTTTCTTGATGTATGTCTGCAAAAAATGGTGTTACTTTCGGATATTATAACCTACAAGACCTAAATCCAAGGAAGTGGAGCCACATATCTTGCTCTGGTCATTTGAGTTTGCCTTCAATGCATCAACTATTATCTTTTGCAAGAAATCTGAGTAAGCCAAGCCATGCTTTGTTCTGTTTAATGCTTTAAAATTCTCCCCAGGTTGGGGTGACATGGAATGCTCTGTAGGTACCCTCTCAATTTTTACTGATGAAGAAATTTGCAATTGATTGATGGCAAAGTTTTCCAGAACAAATTTGCAAGGGAAGAAAGGGAGATTTTTGACACACGTAGGACATTTTAATCAGTAATGACAAACAACATTACTAGTATCAGTGACATCAATGATCTCAGACCTTGGCCTGGTGTTCTGGTTTATGAGAACACTCAAAATCTATATGCACAAAAGCTCTTTCCACCTCTGGGAGTTGCTCTAGTTTCTCTTGAAGTGTCTCACCAATATTATGCGCTTTGTTTAAGGGCATGTCCTCTGGAAGAACTATGTCCACCTCTACAAAGTAATATGCACCAAATGTATAGGCCCTCACTGTATCAATGTGATTAATCTCTTCATGGTGGTTCCATATCAGATATGTTAGCTTTGACAAGTAATTTGGAGGTGCTGTTCGACCAATCAATGACCACACATTCTCCTTTACTGTTCTTGCCCATGTACTCATTGTGTACAATGCTATCTGCAACCATATGTAACAACATTGTTTCAGTCAGAGATTTGCCTAGATTTTTTCGAAAAAAAAAGAAAACTTGGAACCCAATTAATCACCAGTATAGCTCCAGTTGGATCGATCCACCAATAGTATCTAATTGCAAGGATTGCTGTTACAAGACCAATGGAGTTGGTAATCACATCAAAGAGATGGTCCTTAGCATAGGCTCTAACAATTTCATTCTTGAATCTTCGGCAGAGTATCATGAGCCCAAATTTTACTACTGTAACAGAAACCATGATGCCTATCATCCATATCTCCTTGTCACGGTCTAAGCTGGGACGAGACTGCAACGGCCATTAATGGTGGTTACTTATACAGAAATAATCAAGTTAACTGGTAAATAACAGGTGCCCAGAGATCCAAGCTCAGAGTTTAATACCCTAGTGATAAGCTCTCGACCAGATTCTAACAGTATTTGGAATCCTAGAGTTGCCATTACTGAGGCAAAAACAATGATTCCCTGTATGTAGGATGGAGAAACTCAAACATCATCAATCAATAATATTAACTGGGCGTTTGTTGAAAACGAGGAAACATTATTTTCAGATTGATTTTCTGAGTTCTGAAAGCAACATTAACGGAATAAACAGAAGAAACTGAAAACTCACCACTGGTTGCATCCGATTTTTGCCGATGGGATAGTGAAATTGATTGGGCTTTCTCATGGCATGGTCAGTGAACCATAGAATGAACCCAGATAAGAGATCTAAGAGAGAATCCAATGTCGATGCAATCACTGCCAACGATCTACTCGCGACTGAAGCATACACTTTCGCAATGAAAAGCACCAGGTTCGCCAAGTTAGATATATTGATAGCCATCTTCTCGTTCTTTGCTAATTGCTTCAGCTCACTCTGCACAGACCCAGATTCTTAATCTCGTCAGTTAAAACAGAGAGGTGAAAGAGAGCGCGAGATGTGTTACTGTGTTAGTTACCTCAGTGAGACTTCCAGGTACCAAGCCCGATTCATTAATCGTTTCCATCTCACTGAAATCTTTCAAAAGGTCCTCCTGCACTTTGTAATATTTTGCAATCTTTTTTCTTCCATTCTTTCCTGAAAATGCAAGAGAGAAAAAAATCTGATGTACGAGGGTTTTGTCAAGAAATCCATATGAAGTAGGAGAAGCAGACAGAGCTTACTCATTTTCAAGAAGCCACCGGAACCAGAATTAGAGTCTTTGGGTATTTCCAATAAGCGAAATTCATCTATGTTAAGTTTCCATGAGTGGTGGTGACTCGGCTCAGTCACTGTTTCTCCTTCCCTAGTTGGAGATAGAAGCTCTGTTCCATATTCGGAGGAATCATTTCCAACTTCTCCGGCCATTTTTCTCCCAAAACCCAATAGATTTGGAACTGCAAAAGCAGTAGCAGAATTAAATGATGTCAATGTGTACTGTGTACAGTGGGTCTTTCTATATGGAAGCAAACAGTTCCATTTTAATTTGAGACATTCTCTGATTCCATATTTTTATTACCCACAAAAAGGAAAGAAACAAACTAGTGATAAAGATTTCTTGGACCGCGTAGCCACAGTGGATTCTGCACACTGGTTTTGTTACTTAATTAAGACTTGATGTTAACGCAAATGGTTGGTTCAATTAAAGATGAACACTAAATGAGATCAAGAGTTAAAATTTTCTTTTTCTATTAAGAAATAAGATATAAAGTTACAAAATGAGATGAATTTTACACTCAACATCTGCAACAACAAATGAACCAACTCATCGAGAAGAAACAAGAATATATAGTATCTAACAGCAAATGGGTTACGTAATACAATCACTAAATCACACACTATTGTTATTCTTATCTTGTTTTGTTGTTATTAATAATATTTAGTAGTATATAAGTGAAGTGTGACTAAATAAGACAGGACCCAAGGACAGAGACACCTCTTAATGGTGACATTAATGGAACTCCTAGGCTTATAATTGATCTGAGCCTACTAATTAATTACTCAGTGCAATATGCTATAAGTTAGGATTGATATTGGGACCACAACATTGATGTTTTATCGCATCATATCCATTATAGTGGAGGAGTATAGGTCACCTCATATACTTTTCTGTTTTTCCCATCTCGACCACTTGATGAGGTGTGGTGTTACTCAAATCCATGCCATGCATGACCACTAGATCGCAATAGGCAATATCACTGTTGCACAAGTATTTTTCTTTTTCAACCTGACAAGGTCAGTTTGTCAGAATGGATGAGGAAGTCGATCCAACAAGTATCAAAACCCACCCATGCATACAGCTTCAAGGAAGTTTATTTTGAAAGGACACAATTCCAATTCATGGCAACTGCTAGTTCCTAAGTTACAGACGAATTAAGGAATCTGAATCAGATTCAATTCGCAAGCAAGGGAAGACAATGTATGCTTCATGGGTCTCTAGAGAGAGGATTAGAATCCAGGGAACGAGGTCACATCGACCAAAGCTGCAATCCTTACCAACCCAACTAGCGTTGGGTGTAATGGTAAGATTACGTAAACATCCAGAGTCAGAAGAGCTTGAACTGGAAACCTAATTGAATGGTATAGGCGAAAGTGTTCGTTCCAACCTTTCTTTCCAGAAGAGATCCTTTGTTCCAAATCCGTGGTGGCGATGGAACCCACTTCCAGATTGTTTGGTTTAACCTCATCGGTACAAATCTTGGTTCTGATAGAACTGATTCACATCAAAATCGAATGAGAATCCATGGAGACCACAAGGGAATAAGAATCCATGGAGACCACAAGGGACTACAGCATATACAGGAAGTGATAATATATCTACAGTATATTATCAAACTAGTAGATGATTCACATGCCAACCCACTTCAAACAAGCAGAGTATGCACTGATGCAGACAGATTCCAGTCCTACCCCATAAGGACATAACCCATAAAAGATAAAGCAGTATACAATGAAGGTTTATGCTTGCATACCCTTAAAGATCAACGTTGATTGCTCTGGAAATCAGTAATGAAACTTGAACTTCCGTATCTTCTTCTACG
This sequence comes from Hakea prostrata, assembly GCF_041222555.1. Taxonomy (NCBI): domain Eukaryota; kingdom Viridiplantae; phylum Streptophyta; class Magnoliopsida; order Proteales; family Proteaceae; genus Hakea; species Hakea prostrata. The sequence goes on along the minus strand of NC_142601.1, from coordinate 73,013,494 downwards.
CCTTTTGTTTATAGTATTTGGGTGTGATTCAACGTTCGAGGACTCAAATCTTAAAAAGAAACTAACTTATCAGAAGAAAACAATGATCCGAAGAAGCAGAAAAGGAGTTGTCCTATTCTTATTCAGTTTCAGTAACTTCCCACGTTTCAAAAATCGGATTCAGTTTCCAATATGGAAATTGAACACTTGTCAAGCATTTACACGAAATTACTGTATATATATATATATATATATATGGAAAAATTGGAACTGAAAATATTATCCATATGTCACCAACAAAAATTATACCCACAACCTTTTCCACTGAAAAGTCTTCAATTCTCCATTGACTATTTACCCGTTATTTCAACTCACAAAAAGAAACTGCTTTTGAGTTTGTTTTACGTAATTGTTCAAACAGTGTTTTCCACGGCGCTCGTACCAAAATTGGAACATTCTCATAGATGAAGGGGAAGAAGGAAGAAACACCACCACTTCTGTTTTTTCATGTTCTAAGGCACAGAACCTTCACTTTTGTATACAAGACCCTCAAAAGGAAGTCTTGTGACACAGGATGAAAAACAACTCAAAGCTTTGTATTCAGTAGTAACTATTCAACCCAGAGGATCATTTCAGAAACAATTTGAATAAAAGGTGTTACTTGCTATCAACATTTGTCTCTTAACTAAAGGCTATACATTTGATGTTACTGGAAATTACATTACTTTGAAAGAGAACGACTAAATTCCTTTACAGGATATTGGTCCACAGATCAAATACACAATGATTGAAACAAATTGATATTAGTTGCAACATCCTCCACCCTGAGCAACAGTTCCATCTCGACCTCCTGCTGGCCCCTGTGGACGGCCATACCCAACTTTGATGCCAGATGACTATCACCATAAGAAAGATCAAGATCAGATACAAGGCCTAGTTCTATTTAATATCTTATATGCAATGGAAATTCCTTGGTCCAGGAAGGAATAATCTGGCATCCCTGCCTGGGACTCTCAACATTCATTCAGAGGGAGAATTTGGACATTAATTCAGCCGGACAGATGCATAGGAAATTTTTGTTTGCCAGGTTACCCTATGATTGGGTCAGTCATTCCTAGCAGGTTGCTTAAGTAGAAGGCAAGTTTATATGCAACAGTTAAAGGTTGCAACACTGCAGCTTTGTGGTTGCAGGTTTGACCCAGGAAACAGTTTCTCATGAAGCAGAGCAAGGCCATACATTATGACGGAAACCTCACACTGGGTAAGCCCCTTTATTTTCTACTAGATGCAGGCATAGAATCTACATGTACGTGACTGTGAAAGCAGGGACTCATTCAAATGTCGTGTGTGTTTTGTGTGTGCAAGCAGGCACATGCTTCTGCATGTGCAAATGCATGTGTGTCAATTTTGCACTTGATGAATGGTTCTGGAGTTAGAATCAGCAGTTTAGAAACTTTACAAAATGGAGTACATCTTGGGACCAATGGGAGCTCCATTAAAGAAGATTATTTTACCTCATTTGATACATCAAACACGCCATCTTGTATCTTCTGGAGTATCTTTGCGGCAGTGTTTATGAAGGCCTGAATTTTCATTTTGTTCCCCTCAGTTAGTATCACAATATAGGGGCCAAAAAAGGTAATTAAGGTTATAACTTGTCAAGCAAGACTAAAGATAAATATTATGGAAAGGATCAACTAGGATTTAGGAGCATTACCTCCTCAACATTTTGGGCTGTTCTTGCTGATGCCTCCATGAATATCAGTCCATTTTCCTTTGCAAATTGTTCTCCTTCCTCTTTGCTAACAGCCCTCCGATGAGCAAGATCACACTTGTTCCCAATGAGCATGATTGTCATGTTAGGATTGGCATGCTGCCGGGCATCCTCAAGCCAGCTTGCTAGATGATTAAATGTTTCCCTCCTGGATGAAAAAGATTGAATATACCCATCTTCAGTTGGAGACATTAACAGAAAGCCCACAAATCTGACACTTCCACTGCACATATCATTTATGCATACCTGGTTATATCATAAACCAGTAAAGCTCCAGCTGCTCCTCGGTAATAGGACCTTGTAATGGATCTGAAAGATTCCTGACCAGCCTGAGAAAAGGTCCCAGATCCTTGATTTAGATTTTCATAATACTGTTCAAGTTTCCATCCCAAACTTGATATGCCATCCAATATCCAATATTTGCAGAAGAAACATATTTCACAAGGAAATGCAAAATTAAAAGGTTCAGCATATCCACCTCCAAAAACTTTAGCATGCTAAATTTGAAATCTTTTTCTTAAAAGATAATTGTCACAGCAGAACAACTTTCAATTCAGCACTATCAGCAAGACAACTATATAGGTTTTTAAAATGACTAGACAATTAGCAAGACAACTATGTAGGTTTTTAAAATGACTAGACAACTAAGCATGGGAGGGGGTGCTTAGGCCAGTATGAATTTGCCTGGAATGCACTAATGAATATATGTAATACAGAATGTTAAAATTATATTAAAAAAACCCAGCACATGAGGCTGACACCACTGCAAGTCTGGGAAGGCTCACAACATACCAACATTTTTATATAATTATCATGTTATATGCAACATCTAATCCATATCAATTCATTATGATATAATTATGTGGCCTAATATGAAAAAACCAACATATGATAAAAGGGCAGACGACATAATATAAGCAATCCATAGAAAAAGAAGCAAATTAAAATTTTAGTGTCAACAAGGCATATTGTTGCCTTGAACAGAAGAAAGAGCCTGAACGCCTAGTCAAATATGAGGACAAGGTCAGGGCTTCCAGGGCAAATGTCTGCATTCGAGTCTTGAGAACGCCCACTTTTAGCGAAAAATTTCAAATGCTAGGATCATTTCCAACATCACTCTCCCCGAACTGGATAACCCCAACCAAAACCCCACAAAACCAACAAAATATATATACAATAAAATAAAATAAATCTCACTGAAACCCACAGATGTCTCTACCATCTCAATGAAGCAACCCATCTCAATTCCACTGCTCAAAATACAGATTAGTCAATAGTCAATACACAACTGATGGTAAAAATTAATAAATGGGACAGCCAAATTGACTAAAAAAGAATTTTGATCGTCAAGGCCTCTGATACCTGGGAGTCCTTCGATGTACACATCTTAGACTTTACACAACACGGTTACTGGTATCCCCCAAAATCTTGACAAAACTTCTATTTTCTTTTTCTTCCTGCCCTCCCTTCCTCTGATTTTCCTTTTTTTCTATTTTTATTTTTTGGGCGTGGGTGGAGGTTGTGGTAGTGGTTATGGACTATGGGTGCAGGGCCTGCAGGCGGGAATGAGTTTTGTCCATGTTTGCTTCTTACTTTTCATATTTTTTGTCCATGTTAATTTCTTCTAATCTAACCTTTAGTTCCTTCTGATACTTCCACCCATACACATTAGAAGTTAGAACCTCTGTGACATACTATATCCAGCCTAATTGGATTTGTCATTTGCAAGTTCTATTCACTTCAAGATTCTGCCATATTTTTAAGATGTAGGTTCACTGAGTTTCTGGTTTTCATGGGTTTTCTAGTGCTTTATTACATCCTAGAAAACCTAATCATGTATCTGAAATTTCCACCCCTTTCTCAGGATTAGTGGATAGAGATTGAGAGAAATATAGAAGATTACAATGAAATCAAAGAAATCCATCGCACACTATTAGAATTTAGAACTGAAATCTAAACAACTGAATAAATTGGTGAAATAAAACTGCAAATTCAGAATAATTACATCATTCTTGCAAAATAAGGGGGCCAAGTGACACCCCAGCCAAACACCTCATCACTACATTTAGTCATAACTTACCTAATAAACCTATGATCGTAACATATTTGCCTTTAGTAAAGTGTAACTCAATAAGCTCCCAAATTTGCACAAAAATCATAGTACTTAAAATCGATGCTCCCCCAAAAAAAAAAAAAGAGAAAAAGAAAAAGATGGGGAAAATTCAACTAAAAGGAAGATGATGGACATGACCCAAACGATAATTTACTCAAAAAGAGAGTTGTACATGCAACCCCTTAGATAGACAGCTTTCTCTGAGATAACCATAGACTTTCTTTCAAGAAACATTAATTATGTGGCATAGGAAATGCTCCTGCATTGCAACCTAAATCAAATGAGACATGGCATATAAGGCTAGAATGAGAGATTAATTGACATTATACATGGCGAGAGCAAGCAGCCAATTTTTCTGTCTAGATTCCTTGACTCCTTGTCACAAATGGAAACTTGTCAGCTTTGTCCTCCAGGGGCAACTTGACATACCAATAGCAATGGAACACACAATCAAGGTTTACAATCATGTGACGGCCTAAGATCCTGAGTAAGGAAGAGTGCAATATTCAACAGTCAGAACCAAGAACAGTAGCTGAAAGCCTGAAAGATGATCTTCTTCAAGGATATGCTCCGGTGATCAGTCTCACTCAGAGAAATTATTTTCTTCCTATTTGGTTTACCATGTGTTGGAAATGATAATCCATCACACACCTAATGGTGCATAGCTCCCCCAAAAAAAAAAGGGACCATTGCATTGTTCGGAAGCTAGGCATTGTTAAATCCTTCTTTAGCTAAACCAGCACATCTAATGTTATCAATACTAAGTGTAACCTAAAACTTGTAAGGAAAAATATTAAGAGAATTATGAGAAAGCAACTGAAAATTTTCTCATCAGTCTTCGACTGGAAGATAAATCATGACATTCAAGGGAATTCCTACTAATTGGATTAAGTGTTTCACACAAGGTGGATGACTAGTGAGCCAAAAACATAAACAAGTATGGAAAATCATGGAATTAAAAGACTATGATACTAAAACGTAAGAAGCATAAGGAAAAGTATTAGCTGATTAGGACAAACAGGACTAAAAATTAGGGTTTTACTTAGAGAAAACTCTGGACTATGGGACAAGGAAATTTGAAATGTACAATCGAAGAAGGGGAGCATCTAATAAGATTATAAAAGGAATACAACCCCAAAAGAGCCAACTTTACAACCAATATTCATAAAAGGGGAACCTGACGGTCAATATACCCTGCACACAACAAACCGAAAAGCGAAATGCTATGACTCCCTTCTCACACCCTTCTAAAGCAAAAAAGCACTACTATTAACCCCTAAACTCCAACTATGAAAAACCAGCTAATCCTTTCCTTTCCTAGCATCGGAAGATAACGAGACTACCTACATCATTCTATTATCTTCCCTTTAAACACTTCATCTACATCTCCTGACTAAAGTTTGGCATTTTCTTGGTATAAATCTATGTCAAATAAGGAAACCTTGAAAAATTAGAGATCGTTTACTCTGTCCCAGTAATAAAGTATTATCCAAAACTAACAACTCCAGAAAGTAACGTCCTTGGATATTCATAAAAAAATAGTAACCTACCAAAAGTGTTCATCTGATTACTAAAAACAAAGTACGCAGGTAGGATTGGTCTTCCACAAATCAAAAATCAAACACCATACATGCGTCGTGCTACGCTTATTGTAGTATCCGTTGCTTATAATTCATGTCGGTCACAAAGCAATCAAAGGAGACAAGGACTGAAACTAACAAAACAAAGATACAGAAGAGATACCGACCGTATCCCAAATCTGGAGCTTAATAGGCCTGCCATCGATTGTGATCATCCGAGCTCCAAACTCGACACCAATAGTAAGATCATGAACAGGTTGAAATCTCTTGTCCGTGAATTGCAACAGAAGACAAGATTTTCCAACACCTGCAACTCCGA